>NC_091629.1:73948870-74261489 GCF_027580195.1 Bos mutus | reverse complement strand
CATAGTTGGTGAACCACTGCCTTCAGTGAACACGTGTGGTAGATACTATCTCCATTTTATAGGGAAGGAAAGTGAGGCTCAGAAAAGCTACTGACTTGCCAGGGGTTGCATAGGTAGTATATGGCAAGACTGTGATTCAAGAACAAGTTTAGAATTTAAATCTAGTTTTGTTTGTCTTTTAACTCTGAGCACAACCTTTGACTTAGTTTGATTTATACAACTTAGAGGTTGATCAGTTTTCATATAGGGGTGAGGGCTCTGAGCTGTAATTGTTACACGTCTTGCAGATGCACCTGTTATTTTCATTATACATACCCACATCTTTTTGCCCTTAATGTTAAAATATCAACTTTTTCATGGCAGGGTGGTAGGATATGGCTTGTATGTACCTCGGCCTCAGCTGCTGCCAGGTAACTCCCAGCCATTACCTGTGGGTGGTAGATCTGCCTGGTTTTTCTTTTGGTGTCAAGCCTGGGCTTACTCAGGGAGAATACACCTGCCACAGATGTCTTTGTTTTTGAACTGGTCATCAGTGATGTTGGCCAAGAGTGCCAGCTGGTGGGCTTGTGTACCTACGCAGACCTCCTTATGGATCTTCCCTTCTATGCTGGGAAAACAAAGTTGAAATTTACCACTTGTTTTGGCACTAGACTTGGTATTTATTGTGATGAATCAGTTGATCATAGTACAGACTCATCCAGGATACCCTTCCTGCCTTCTGCCACCCAAAGAAAAAAATTTCTTCTAGTTCCTAATTTGTTAGCATACTGCTGCTGCTGCTAAGTCGCTTCAGTCGTGTCCTACTCTTTGTGACCCCCTAGATGGCAGCCCACCAGGCCCCTCCATGCTTGGGAGTCTCCAGACAAGAACACTGGAGTGGGTTGCCATTTCTGTCTCCAATGAATGAAAGTGAAAAGTGAAAGTGAAGTCGGTCAGTCACATTGGACTCTTCGCTACCCCATGGACTATAGCCTACCAGGCTCCCCTGTCCCTGGGATTTTCCAGGCAAGAGTACTGGAGTGGGTTGCCATTTCCTTCTCCAGCTGTAGCATATTCCTGGGTGTATTGCCAGGATAGAGCAGATATCTTTAGATGAACTGTAATCCTGGGTGATTCATGAAACCATTCTCTGCAGCAATAGAATTGTATACTATTTAGTAATTTAGAAAAGAGGTGTTTGCTTGTAGTAGCTAAGATACCGTAATTCCTAATTTCCGTACCAGTCAGCTGTGGGGCTTTAGCTAAGACACTTCAGTTTCCTCATCCATAAAACAGGAAGAGTTAGTTTTGGATACAGTTACTTTTCTCTGTGGGAGTGCTGAGGAGCGTAGGTTTTGAGTCAGAAACACCTAAGTTTGAATCCTGGCTCTGCTGTCTACAAAATACTTGTGTTTTGGGCTCCACGTTTGCCTTCTCTCATCTAAATATGAGAGTTTTGTTATAAACATGAAGGGGGAGAAAGCATGTAAAGAGCACAGTGGAGGCACATAGCAAGCACTCAGTGTGTTGTAGCTCTTAAAATAATAGTTCCTTTTCAGCTTAAATCCTATCTCTATGTTAACTGTATTAATTTACATAAATAAAGTAGTAAATAAATGAATTACATACAGTGCTTTCTTTGTGCCAGGTCCTGTTTGAAGCATATTATAAATACTTTATTTGATTTGATTGTTACGGCTGCTCTTTAAGGTGAACATTTAAAAACTCTCTAATGTGAAATTAAGGCACAAACAATCCAAAAACTTGCCCAAGTTTACACTGCTGGGAAGTGAGTAACCAGATGCTTTAAAAATAACATTAGCACTTGATTTGTGTAAACTCTCTTGGTTTTCTTTTATTTTCTTAGAAGTGCAACTCTGTGCATGTGCTTGCTGTGATAAGTCGCTTCAGTTGTGTCCGACTCTTTGTGACCCTATGGACTGAGCCCTCCAGGCTCCTCTGCCCATGGGATTCTCCAGGCGAGAATACTGTGTGATTTTGGTTTTTCTCAGAAAGATACAAACAAGTTTAGTTAGTTTTGGTGGTGCTCCAGTGACTTTAATCAGGGCAGCCGAAGTAGCCCATTCTTGTCACCAGGGTGTGCTGTGATTCCATGAATCTGAGCTTATGCTGCGGCGAAGCTGGAGGGAATCTCTCTTCTGCCTTTGCTGCTGCTTAGCGACCACAGGTTTTTCATTTTGGCTCTTTACCATCACCTGGGTAACTGCCCGAGGCCCCAAGTTATTTTCTCTTTGTGTTCTGCCATCCTTCCCTGCTCACTGGTGTCCCCGCGTAAACGAGGGAGCCAGAGCCGCTGGCTTGTTAGCAGAGTGCCTGCGTGCCCCAGAAGAGCTCTGTGTGGGGAAGCATTAGGATTCTGCCATCACTCTCATTATTTTGCTAAATAAGAAATCAGTATGAGGCCGCCAAATTGATGGCTTTTTAAAATTTGATATCAACAGCATTTTGTTAAACTTACCACTGCTTTTATGATTTGCATTTTAGTGTCTTTTGTGATGTCTGTTAAGTGCCCATAGGTTTGATTAGGAAAACCCCTATAGAATATTAGTATTTTCTGTAACCAAAATAGTGTGTAATTATGAATAAGTATTACTTGGAACTCTGATTACAAAGGATCACTTTATATTTATTTGTGAATTAAAACAGATACTTGGAATGTCTATGTAGTATGGATTGTGAAAAATATAGGTTGATTTAAAGTCTTAGGGTGGGAATCTATGCACACACACACACATAAACACATGTTAAGGAGGTATAATATGGCAGTGTCTCTGGCAGACTAATCTTGCATTGTGTAGTAAATTAGGAAAACTTTTCACGTCTTTCATTATTCTTTTTTTAAAAATTGAATTCATCTCTTGTTGGTAATTACCCTAGAAAATTTGATTAGTGGTAAGCCTAAACAACTAACTCGCCAAAAGGAAGTTATTAGCATGGCAATGTGATCCTGTTTTTAGAAGGTGGTTATGTGCGTAGCTTTCAGTATATTAACCAATCTGTAGTTTCCCTTCAAAGGATACTTGTTTCTACATTCTCATAGGGGTTTTGCCAGAAGTCTAGGCTGCTTTGTGAGATATCTTGGGAAATGATTTACATTATTTTGGCTAAAGAGACTTCTTTTTCCAGATAATACTGCTTTTAAGCAAACAATATTTGAGTAACCACCTTGCATAGCAACATTCAGCTTGAAGATAACAGCCTTCACATGCCTGATGAAATGATGAAATCACTGACCAGCCGGATTCTTGAGTGGGGTCAGCATTTTATAGCAGTGCGATAATTCTGTTTAATGAATGGTTACAGCATCTAGTATGTGTGGAATTCCTACTTGGTGACCACTTACTTGAAGGAAAAGAATATAAGAAGATCTAGTCTGTTTTTTTCATTGTGACTACATTTCTGACTATATTTTATTTAATTGAATCCCCTGTTCTTATAAACACTTTGAAACGTAAAGTCTCTCTTCAGGAGACTATAGATTGACTATCCTTCATTAACCTTGCTTCACACTAAAATGAGTAAGAGATATATGCTTTTTGAACTGCATGTGTAAATTACAACTTTGCTGGCAAAGTCAGCAAATGAAACATATCCTTGAAGAAATTAAAATAATTAGATGAGCTAATTTTATGAACAACACAGAGTGTCATAATTTGCTAAGAGAATAGATTTTAAATGTTCTCATCACAAGAAAGAAATGGTAAATATGACATGATGGACATGGTAGCTAATCCTACTGTGATAAACATTTTGCAATATATAAATATATCAAATCAATAAATGTACATAATTTATATGTCATTTATGTCTCATTAAAGTTGGGAAAAAATGCCTGGGTGAAAGATGTGGTCAAGTTCAGGTATCACACTGGGCAAAGGTTTTCTCCCCTCTTTTTTTTTTTAATTTATTATTTTTTTTAATTTTATTTTATTTTTAAACTTTACATAATTGTATTAGTTTTGCCAAATATCAAAATGAATCCGCCACAGGCATACATGTGTTCCCCATCCTGAACCCTCCTCCCTCCTCCCTCCCCACACCATCCCTCTGGGTCGTCCCAGTGCACCAGCCCCAAGCATCCAGTATCGCGCATCGAACCTGGACTGGCGATGACATTTTTTTCTGCCTCTGTTTTTTACAAACTCATTTTTTGAGGAGATTTTCAGGATAAAAATTTGATGCCTGGATAGATGTGAATGCACATATACCTAGGAAGGCATTTTTTTCATGTTTTTTTTTCATGTTTTTTACTTGACCTTTTGGAAATGTATGAGTGTCTTATATGTGAAATGCATGTTTTTTTTTTCATGTTTTTTACTTGACCTTTTGGAAATGTATGAGTGTCTTATATGTGAAATGCATGTAGATTAAAGACAGACTTTTTTTATCCTAAAAAAGGAAAAATTTTAAAGCTGTTGGTGAGTGAAAGTACAAAGAATACATTATATATTTATTTATGAAGAATCAATCCATTTCCTTATTCTAAACCTGAATTTGTCAATCTGGATTTGTCAATCACTGCTTTTCACAGACTATATTTTGGTGAAAGTGCATGATAGCCTTTAACATTTAATCAGGGTATTTTTAGGAACTGTCTGACCTTCCAGGATTCCTTCTCCCCTCAGTCTGACCTTCTGCTTAATCTGTTTTTGTTCATTTATTTATCTTCTACCTCTTAAAATGGGCTGATTCACTTTTTTTCATTTATTATTTTTTTATTGGAGTAAATTGCTTTGTAGTGTTGTGTTAGTTTCTGCTGTCCAAGAAGTGAATGCATATATACGTGTATCCCCTCCCTCTTGAACATCTCTCCCCTTGGCTCTTACTATGCTAAAAGGATTGATTCACTCTTCATTCATTTAGGTAATATTCATAACCTGTCTGTATTTCCATGGTCCAGATCTGGGGTAAGGTCTTGAACACAGAGAGACATGGTCTTAGTATCTATTCTCAGAGTGCCTGTAGTCTATCCAGGCAAAGAAGAAAACAGGTAATTGAATTATAATTACAACTTTAAGTTTTATAATATTCTTCAGTTTAGTTCAGTCCACTCAGTCATGTCCAACTCTTTGCAACCCCATGGACTGCAGCCTGCTAGGCCTCTCTGTCCATCATCAACTCCTGGAGCCTCAAACTCATGTCCATTGAGTTGGTGATGCCATCCAACCATCTCATCCTCTGTCATCCCCTTCTCCTCCTGCCTTCAATCTTTCCCAGCATCAGGGTCTTTTAAACCATCATATTTTCACATCTTCACATTAGAGCATATTGTGTGTTTGTTCTGTGACCTACATGTTCATCAGCCTACATGTTTTGTTTATGTGGGTGGAAGGGGGTAGGAAGAGACAACATTGATATGTTATCTGTGTAAGCACATCTTTAGTGTCCCATGATTGTATGTGTGTCAGAAGGTAGGATTGCTCACTGTACTGTCAATCGTTTTCCAGATCCAGAATATTCTCTCAGGGCTTATCAGGTTCAGCCACTCTATACCAAAATAATTATGTTTTTGTCCCAGGGTCTTTGTTTCATCCTCTGGTTGAGAAGATATCCTCTGGGTCATCCATTTTCCTTGCAACCATGCCTCCCCTTTTATTCATATATTAATTGATTAATTTAATGAATATAACTTCACAATGAGGCATCAGTTTAGTTCAGTTCAGTTGCTCAGTTGTGTCCGACTCTTTGCAACCCCATGAATCGCAGCACGCCAGGCCTCCCTGTCCATCACCAACTCCCGGAGTTCACTCAGACTCACGTCCATCGAGTCAGTGATGCTATCCAGCCATCTCATCCTCTGTTGTCCCCTTCTCCTCCTGCCCCCAGTCCCTCCCAGCATCAGAGTCTTTTCCAATGAGTCAACTCTTCGCATGAGGTGGCCAAAGTCCTGGAGTTTCAGCTTTAGCATCATTCCTTTCAAAGAAATCCCAGGGCTGATCTCCTTCAGAATGGACTGGTTGGATCTCCTTGCAGTCCAAGGGACTCTCAAGAGTCTTCTCCAACACCACAGTTCAAAAGCATCAATTCTTGGGCGCTCAGCCTTCTTCACAGTCCAACTCTCACATCCATACATGACCACAGGAAAAACCATAGGCATAGTATATGTGTATTATAGCTCTATGTGTTGGGCTTAAAGAGAGTTTAGAATAAAGATGAAGATTACTTACCTCTTTTACTCAAAGAATTTAAAATCTAGTCTAGTGTCTGTAGTACTTACAAATAAATACTAGTTAATATCATAATTATTCTTTGCATATGCCCCAGCTCAGGTTTGGAGTTCAAAAAATATTGGTTTAATTAATTTGTGTTAATTTTTCATAGTTTTCTAAAGAGAGAAACATCTCTTAGGAAAGATTGACTACTCTGTATTCATTATGGTTGAAATCATTAAGCCTCTTTTATTATGGATAATGGCAACTAGTTTGAAGATATATATTGAGAAATATCAGAAATACCAACTTTTAGTGTTTTCTTATTGGTAAAGTCCTAGATAATAGAGCTTTGATTGCATGACTCTCCAGAAATCTAAAGTTAACTTTAATTCTTTTTACTTTCTTAAAATTATTTACTCAAATAGTTGAATGCTGCTGCTGCTGCTAAGTCGCTTCAGTCGTGTCCGACTCTGTACGACCCCATAGACGGCAGCCCACCAGGCTCCCCTGTCCCTGGGATTTTCCAGGCAAGAGTACTGGAGTGGGGTGCCATTGCCTTCTCCGAAATAGTTGAATAGTATTTACAAATTAATTAATTTGAAAGCTACACACTATAGCCATTTCAGTTCTTTCTGTTAAATTCTCCTGGAGTTGTTCTGGGAAGGTTGGGCTTCTTGAAGATTATAAATGTTCAAAATTTTCTGAAATAAAAAAGCAATTAACTCTTCAGAAATTTGAACGGGGAATTAAAATCAATATTAGCATAATTTTTAACATAATTGTTTTCTGCCTATTAGTTTATTGGAATCCTGTTTAATCACTGCCTAGGAGACTAACTGAGGAGACTATTGTTTTCTATAAACCAATATTCTACTGAATGGTTTCTTCTTTGTAAAACTAATTATAGTTTTATCCCCTTTGAAGGTATTTGTCAGTTTTGAGTTACTCTGCGGTTTAGTTGTTGGAATCGATAAGCTGAATAAAAGCTATACCCCTGTCTTCTAGGCCTGCCACTTTCCGACTTGCTGCTTAGGCTGGCGCGGTTTCTTGCTGCTCTAATTAACTGAAGGCGTGGGTAGAATGTAACAGTTGAGGGGAGAGGGACAAGAAGAAAAGGACAGTCTAGTTGCTGACATGTGTGCTGATTGATGTTTTACTTTTGTAAATTATTAATAATACCTACCCTTCTCTTGGCTGGTGGAGAAATCAAAGAAATATCTGAGAAGCCTTCTAGATGGATTCTGATAGATGGGAGGAAAGTGCCCCAGGTTTCCCCAGGTGACTAAGAGCCAGAGTTTGAGAACTGCTGGGGGCCTTCCAGGTATTGTCACACTGAATCTGCACAGCAGCACAGTGAGGTAAACATGACCTCTGTTTTACATAGGAGCAAACTGTGGTTCAGCACAAGTAAGTGAATTTCCCAAGGGGGCACACTGTGTAACAACCAGAATTTGAACTGTGTCAATTCTCTTTGTATCCAAAATTATGTTCTGCCCATGCCATTCACTTTTTCAGCAACAGATGTTGACTCTCTGAGCCTCAGATTTCTCATGTGTAAAATTAGGTTAATAAATAGTACCTTAAGCTGTGAAAATTGAACAATACATAAAATAGTACACTTAAAACAGTGCCAGATACTTCTGTAGTAAGCTTCCAGTGTTAACTCTCATCCTTATTATTGCTGTAGTTCTGACTGTGGTACATGTATGATGTTAGAGGCTACTGATATAAAGATAATAAGACATTACTTGTGATCAAACAGTTTAAAAATAGTGGAAAACCAAGCCTTACCTTCTGAAACACTTCCAAAAAATTGCGGAAGAAGGAACACATTCAAATTCGTTCTACGAGGCCACCGTTACCCTGATGCCAAAATAGACAAAGATACAACACAAAATGGAAATTACAGGCCAGCATCACTGATGCAGCAGCAGCACCACTGATGAACACAGATGTGAAAATGCTCAACAAAATGCTAGCAGACAGAATCCAACAGTGTGTTAAAAGGGTCATACACCATGATCAAGTGGGGTTTATCCCAGGGATGCAAAGAATTTTTTAGTATGTGCAGGTCATCAGTGTGATACACCAGGTGTCCCCAACCTCCAGGCTGTGGACCAGCACTTCCTATCAGATCAGCAGCAGCATTAGATTAGAAATAAAGTGCACAATAAACATAATGCACTTGGATCACCCAAAAGCTGTAGTCAATGGAAAAATTGTTTTGTTGTTTTGTTTAGTCACTGGGTCATGTCTGACTCTTTGCAACCCTGTGGACTGTAGCACACCAGGCTCCTCTGTCCATGGGCTTCTCTCAGCAAGAATACTGGAGTGGGTTGCCATTTCCTTCTCCACCATGGAAAAATTATCTTCCACAAAATCGCTTCCTGGTACCAAAAAGGTTGGGGACTGCTATGATATACCACATTAACAAATTGAAAAATAAAAGCCATATGATCATCTCAGTAGATGCACAAAAAACTTTTGACAAAATTAAACACATATTTATGATTAAAAACTCTCCAGAAAGTGGGCACAGAGGGAATCTACCTCAAGATAATAAAGGCCATATATGACAACGTACAGCTCACATCATACACAGTGTGAAAAGCTGAAAGCATTTCCTGTAAGATCAGGAAAAAGACAAGGATGTTCACTCTCACCACTTTTTTTTTTTTTTTTTTTTTTTTTTTTTCTAATTTTATTTTATTTTTAATCTTTACATAATTGTATTAGTTTTGCCAAATATCAAAATGAATCCGCCACAGGTATACATGTGTTCCCCATCCCGAACCCTCCACCCTCCTCCTCCCCATACCAACCCTCTGGGCCGTGCAGTGCACCAGCCCCAAGCATCCAGCATCGTGCATCGAACCTGGACTGGCAACTCGTTTCCTACATGGTATTTTACATGTTTCAATGCCATTCTCCCAAATCTTCCCACCCTCTCCCTCTCCCACAGAGTCCATAAGACTGTTCTATACATCAGTGTCTCTTTTGCTGTCTCATATACAGAGTTATTGTTACCATCTTTCTAAATTCCATATATA
This sequence comes from Bos mutus, assembly GCF_027580195.1. Classification (NCBI taxonomy): domain Eukaryota; kingdom Metazoa; phylum Chordata; class Mammalia; order Artiodactyla; family Bovidae; genus Bos; species Bos mutus. The sequence continues at coordinate 74,252,287 of NC_091629.1, read as the reverse complement.
TGCGTTAGTATACTGTATTTATGTTTTTCCTTCTGGCTTACTTCACTCTGTATAATAGGCTCCAGTTTCATCCACCTCATTAGAACTGATTCAAATGTATTCTTTTTAATGGCTGAGTAATACTCCATTGTATATATGTACCACAGCTTTCTTATCCATTCATCTGCTGATGGACATCTAGGTTGCTTCCATGTCCTGGCTATTATAAACAGTGCTGCGATGAACATTGGGGTACACGTGTCTCTTTCCCTTCTGGTTTCCTCAGTGTGTATGCCCAGCAGTGGGATTGCTGGATCATAAGGCAGTTCTATTTCCAGTTTTTAAGGAATCTCCACACTGTTCTCCATAGTGGCTGTACTAGGTTGCATTCCCACCAACAGTGTAAGAGGGTTCCCTTTTCTCCACACCCTCTCCAGCATTTATTATTTGTAGACTTTTGGATCGCAGCCATTCTGACTGGTGTGAAATGGTACCTCATAGTGGTTTTGATTTGCATTTCTCTGATAATGAGTGATGTTGAGCATCTTTTCATGTGTTTGTTAGCCATCTGTATGTCTTCTTTGGAGAAATGTCTATTTAGTTATTTGGCCCATTTTTTGATTGGGTCGTTTATTTTCTGGAGTTGAGCTGTAGGAGTTGCTTGTATATTTTGAGATTAGTTGTTTGTCGGTTGCTTCATTTGCTATTATTTTCTCCCATTCTGAAGGCTGTCTTTTCACCTTGCTAATACTTTCCTTTGATGTGCAGAAGCTTTTAAGGTTAATTACGTCCCATTTGTTTATTTTTGCTTTTATTTCCAATATTCTGGAAGGTGGGTCATAGAGGATACTGCTGTGATGTATGTCAGAGAGTGTTTTGACTATGTTCTCCTCTAGGAGTTTTATAGTTTCTGGTCTTACGTTTACATCTTTAATCCATTTTGAGTTTATTTTGTGTATGGTGTTAGAAAGTGTTCCAGTTTCATTCTTTTTACAAGTGGTTGACCAGATTTCACAGCACCACTTGTTAAAGAGATTGTCTTTAATCCATTGTATATTCTTGCCTCCTTTGTCAAAGATAAGGTGTCCATATGTGCGTGGATTTATCTCTGGGCTTTCTATTTTATTCCATTGATCAATATTTCTGTCTTTGTGCCAGTACCATACTGTCTTGATAACTGTGGCTTTGTAGTAGAGCCTGAAGTCAGGTAGGTTGATTCCTCCAGTTCCATTCTTCTTTCTCAAGATCGCTTTGGCTATTCGAGGTTTTTTGTATTTCCATACAAATTGTGAAATTAATTGACGGAGCTCATCAAATGCATCCATACCGACACTGAAACCAAGCACCACACAAGGGCCAATAAATTCCAGGGCAAGACATACCAAACAAATTCTCTAGCAACAAAGGAACACAGCCCTGAGCTTCAAGATACAGGCTGCCCAAAGTCACCCCAAAACTATAGACATCTCATAAATCATTACTGGACATTTCATTGCACTCCAGAGAGAAGAAATACAGCTCCACCCACCAGAACACCGACACAAGCTTCCCTAACCAGGAAACCTTGACAAGTCACCTGTACAAACCCACACACAGTGAGGAAACACCACAATAAAGAGAACTCCACAAACTGCCAGAATACAGAAAGGACACCCCAAACTCAGCAATTTAAACAAGATGAAGAGACAGAGGAATACTCAGCAGATAAAGGAACAGGATAAATGCCCACCAAACCAAACAAAAGAGGAAGAGATAGGGAATCTACCTGATAAAGAATTCCAAATAATGATAGTGAAATTGATCCAAAATCTTGAAACTAAAATGGAATCACAGATAAATAGCCTGGAGACAAGGATTGAGAAGATGCAAGAAAGGTTTAACAAGGACCTAGAAGAAATAAAAAGAGTCAATATATAATGAATAATGCAATAAGTGAAATTAAAAACACTCTGGAGGCAACAAATAGTAGAATAACAGAGGCAGAAGACAGGATTAGTGAATTAGAAGATAGAATGGTAGAAATAAATGAATCAGAGAGGATAAAAGAAAAACGAATCAAAAGAAATGAGGACAATCTCAGAGACCTCCAGGACAATATTAAACGCTACAACATTCGAATCATAGGGGTTCCAGAAGAAGAAGACAAAAAGAAAGACCATGAGAAAATACTTGAGGAGATAATAGTGGAAAACTTCCCTAAAATGGGGAAGGAAATAATCACCCAAGTACAAGAAACCCAGAGAGTCCCAAACAGGATAAACCCAAGGAGAAACACCCCAAGACACATATTAATCAAATTAACAAAGATCAAACACAAAGAACAAAAGCAGCAAGGGAAAAACAACAAATAACACACAAGGGAATTCCCATACGGATAACAGCTGATCTTTCAATAGAAACTCTTCAAGCCAGGAGGGAATGGCAAGACATACTTAAAATGATGAAAGAAAATAACCTACAGCCCAGATTATTGTACCCAGCAAGGATCTCATTCAAGTATGAAGGAGAAATCAAAAGCTTTTCAGACAAGCAAAAGCTGAGAGAATTCTGCACCACCAAACCAGCTCTCCAACAAATACTAAAGGATATTCTCTAGACAGGAAACACAAAAACGGTGTATAAACTCAAACCCAAAACAATAAAGTAAATGGCAACGGGATCATACTTATCAGTAATTACCTTAAACGTAAATGGGTTGAATGCCCCAACCAAAAGACAAAGACTGGCTGAATGGATACAAAAACAAGACCCCTACATATGTTGTCTACAAGAGACCCACCTCAAAACAGGGGACACATACAGACTGAAAGTGAAGGGCTGGAAAAAGATTTTCCATGCAAATAGGGACCAAAAGAAAGCAGGAGTAGCAATACTTATATCAGATAAAATAGACTTTAAAACAAAGGCTGTGAAAAGAGACAAAGAAGGTCACTACATAATGATCAAAGGATCAATCCAAGAAGAAGATATAACAATTATAAATATATATGCACCCAACACGGGAGCACCACAGTACGTAAGACAAATGCTAACAAGTATGAAAGGAGAAATTAATAATAACACAATAATAGTGGGAGACTTTAATACCCCACTTACACCTATGGATAGATCAACTAAACAGAAAATTAACAAGGAAACACAAACTTTAAACGATACAATAGACCAGTTAGACCTAATTGATATCTATAGGACATTTCATCCCAAAACAATGAATTTCACCTTTTTCTCAAGCGCACATGGAACCTTCTCCAGGATAGATCACATCCTGGGCCATAAAGCTAGCCTTGGTAAATTCAAAAAATAGAAATCATTCCAAGCATGTTTTCTGACCACAATGCAGTAAGATTAGATCTCAATTACAGGAGAAAAACTATTAAAAATTCCAACATATGGAGGCTGAACAACACACTGCTGAATAACCAACAAATCACAGAAGAAATCAAAAAGAAATCAAAATTTGCATAGAAACGAATGAAAATGAAAACACAACAACCCAAAACCTGTGGGACACGGTAAAAGCAGTCCTAAGGGGAAAGTTCATAGCAATACAGGCACACCTCAAGAAACAAGAAAAAGTCAAATAAATAACCTAACTCTACACCTAAAGCAACTAGAAAAGGAAGAAATGAAGAACCCCAGGGTTAGTAGAAGGAAAGAAATCTTAAAAATTAGAGCAGAAATAAATGCAAAAGAAACAAAAGAGACCATAGCAAAAATCAACAAAACCAAAAGCTGGTTCTTTGAAAGGATAAATAAAATTGACAAACCATTAGCCAGACTCATCAAGAAACAAAGGGAGAAAAATCAAATCAACAAAATTAGAAACGAAAATGGAGAGATCACAACAGACAACACAGAAATACAAAGGATCATAAGAGACTACTATCAACAATTATATGCCAATAAAATGGACAACGTGGAAGAAATGGACAAATTCTTAGAAAAGTACAACTTTCCAAAATTGGACCAGGAAGAAATAGAAAATCTTAACAGACCCATCACAAGCATGGAAATTGAAACTGTAATCAAAAATCTTCCAGCAAACAAAAGCCCCGGTCCAGACGGCTTCACAGCTGAATTCTACCAAAAATTTAGAGAAGAGCTCACACCTATCCTGCTCAAACTCTTCCAGAAAATTGCAGAGGAAGGTAAACTTCCAAACTCATTCTATGAGGCCACCATCACCCTAATACCAAAACCTGACAAAGATGCCACAAAAAAAAAAAAAACTACAGGCCAATATCACTGATGAACATAGATGCAAAAATCCTTAACAAAATTCTAGCAATCAGAATCCAGCAACACATTAAAAGATCATACACCATGATCAAGTGGGCTTTATCCCAGGGATGCAAGGATTCTTCAATATCCGCAAATCAATCAATGTAATACACCACATTAACAAATTGAAAACAAAACCATATGATTATCTCAATAGATGCAGAGAAAGCCTTTGACAAAATTCAACATCCATTTATGATAAAAACTCTCCAGAAAGCAGGAATAGAAGGAACATACCTCAACATAATAAAAGCTATATATGACAAACCCACAGCAAACATTATCCTCAATGGTGAAAAATTGAAAGCATTTCCTCTAAAGTCAGGAACAAGACAAGGGTGCCCACTTTCACCATTACTATTCAACATAGTTTTGGAAGTTTTGGCCACAGCAATCAGAGCAGAAAAAGAAATAAAAGGAATCCAAATTGGAAAAGAAGAAGTAAAACTCTCACTATTTGCAGATGACATGATCCTCTACATAGAAAACCCTAAAGATTCCACCAGAAAATTACTAGAAATAATCAATGACTATAGTAAAGTTGCAGGATATAAAATCAACACACAGAAATCCCTTGCATTCCTATACACTAATAATGAGAAAACAGAAAGAGAAATTAAGGAAACAATTCCATTCACCATTGCAACGGAAAGAATAAAATACTTAGGAATATATCTACCTAAAGAAACTAAAGACCTATATATAGAAAACTATAAAACACTGGTGAAAGAAATCAAAGAGGACACTAATAGATGGAGAAATATACCATGTTCATGGATTGGAAGAATCAATATAGTGAAAATGAGTATACTACCCAAAGCAATTTATAGATTCAATGCAATCCCTATCAAGCTACCAACAGTATTCTTCACAGAGCTAGAACACTCTCACCACTTTTACTCAATATAGTTTTGGAAGTCCTAGCCACAGCAGAGAAATAAAAGGAATCCAAACTGGAAGAGAGGAAGTAAAACTGTCACAGTTTCAGATGACATGATACTGTACTCTTGTGTAGTATCTTAAAGATGCTACCAAATAACTACTAGAGCTCATCAGTGAATTTTGTGGAGTTACAGGATACAAAATTAATATACAGAAATCTCTTGCATTTATATACACTAACATGAAATGTTAGAAAGAGAAATTAAGGAAACAATCCAATTTATCATTGCATCAGACAGAATAAAATGCCTAGGAATAAATCTACTCAGGGAGTTAAAAGACCTGTACTCTGAAAACAATAAGACATTGATTAAAGAGATAGAAGATAACACAAACAAATGGAAAGATATACTATATTATTGGATTAGATAACACAAACAAATGGAAAGATATACTATATTATTGGATTGGAAAAATCAGTATTGTCAAAATGACTACACTCCCCAAGGCAGTCCATAGATTCAGTGCAATTCCTATCAAATCACCAATGAGATTTTTCACTGTACTACAACAAAAAGAATTTTAAATTTGCATGGAAACACGAGAGACCCTGAATAGCCAAAGCAATATTGAGAAAGAAAATTAGAACTGAAGAAGTTAGAGTCCCTGACTTCAGATTATACTACAAAGCTGCAGTGATTAATATACTATTGTACTGACATAAAAAAAGACACAGAGATCAATGGAATGGGATAGAAAGTTCAGAAATAAGCCCGTGCTCTTAGAGTCAATTAATCTACAATGGAGGAGGCAAGAATATACCATGGAGAAAAGACAGTCTCTTCAATAAATGGTGCTGGGAAAACTGGACAGCTACCTGTGAAACAATGAAATTAGAACATTCTTCATACCATACACAAAAATAAACTCAAAATGGATTAAAGACCTAAATGTAAGAACAGGTACTATAAAACTCCTAGAGGAAAACATAGAACACTCTTTGACATAAATCACAGCAGTATCTTTTTGGATCCATCTCTTAAGAATAATAGAAATAAAAACAGAAGTAAACAAGTGGGACCTATTTAAACTTAAAAGCTTTTTCTCAGCAGAGCAAATCATAAACAGAACAAAAAGACAACCTACAGAATGGGAGAAATATTTGCAAGTGATGTGACTGACAAGGGATTAATCTCCAAAATATGCCAACAGCTCATATGGCTCAATAGCAAAAAAAAAAAAAAAAACAATAAAAAAATAACCAGAAGATCTAAGGAAACATTTCTCCAAAGATGACATACAAATGACCAAAAGGCATATGAAAAGATGGTCAACATTACTAATTATTAGAGAAATGCAAATCAAAACTGCAATGAGATAGCACCTCACACCAGTCAGAATGACCATCATTGAAAAATCTGCAGATAGAGGCTGGAGAGGATCTGGAGGAGAGGGAACCCTCCTACATTGTTGGTGGAAATGTCACTTGACACAGCCACTGGAGAACAGTATGAAGGTTCCTTAAAAAGCAAAAAATAAAGATGTATCCACCTCAGTGTTCATTGCAGCACCATTTACAACAGTTAAGACATGGAAACAACTTAAATATCTATCAACAGGTGAATGGATAAAGAAGATATATATAGTGGAATTGAAGAAGGAAACAGCAATCCACTCCAGCACTCTTGCCTGGAGAATTCCATGGACAGAGGAGCCTGGGAGGCTGCAGTCCATGGGGTTGCAAAAAGTTGGGCATGACTTAGTGGTTAACACACTTACACAGTGGAATGTTGCTCTGCCATAAAAAAGGAATGAAATAATGCCATTTGCAGCAACATGGATAGACCTTGAGATTATCGTGCTAAGTGAAGTAAGCCAGACAGAGAAAGACAAATATCTTATGATATTGCTTATTGTGAAATCTTAAAAAAAGATACAAATGAATTTATTTACAAAACAAAACCTAATTCACAGACATAGAAAACAAACTTATGGTTACCCAAAGAGGGGGAAGGAAGGTTAAATTAGGAATTGGGGATTAAAATATACACAAAATTACATATAAATTTGATAATCAACAAGGACCTATTATATAGCCCAGGGAACTATACTGAATATCTTGTAATAATCTATAATGGAAGAGATTGTAAAAAATAATATATGCATATATATGTCTATATATGTATAACTGAAGCAGTTCACTGTATACCTGAAACCAAAGCATTGTAAATCAGCTGTATTTCAGTTAAAAAAAAAACCCAAACCAAACAAAAAATGGCTAACACAAAGGTTCCTAAATCATTGAAGAATACATTGAATTCCCATACCAAAAATGGAGTAGAAAATGACAACCCACTCTAGTATTCTTGCCTGGGAAATTCCATGGACAGAGGAACCTGGTGGGCTACAGTCCATGTGGTCACAAAGAGTTGGGCATGACTGAGCGACTGAGCACACACACAGTAAAAAAAAAAAAAAAAGAACAGTGAGCAGTCACCCTAGTTGAACGTAATACTTTATTTCTTGTGGGCATCTGCTATAAGATGTGAGTAAAACTGGGTAGAAAAACAGGGTCTCTGAGATGCAGAGATGGGGCTGGTGGCAGGAGCCATGAGCAGGGAAGGGACTGACTGCCTACAAGTTAGCCTCAGAGTGTGTGCAAATTCAAAAAAATCCGCAGTTGCTACATGTTGATTGTTGTGGATCTTTAGGCTGTTTAGAGTCCTTGAATACTTAGTGTTGCTATATTTCTTTCTATCAAACCTATTTTTAGAGCTCTCATGCTGATCTTTTTCTTTTAAATTGAAATATTGTACGTGAGTACGGTGTTTGAAAAGACGAGTGAATTTATGTGTAAGGAAGAGCTTTTAGTGGAGATGTTAGGCATTTTGAGTCTCCTCTTGACTTTTTATCTTTCTTGAGACTCATAAGCAAATTCACCAGAAAGAAAAATTGAATCTGGAATTGGTTAAGTTTTGCTAGTCTTGGATATTAGGATGAAGGTAATAGTAGAAAGGATAATTGCACATGTTGGCTAAGTTGAAATTTTAAATGCTTCTGAATTTCAGTGCTATTATTGCCTTATGTTTGAGTTATTATGGATGATCTATCCTGTGTTTTTATTCACGTTTCACAGTGCTTAGTATGAAGTAGGTATTCAGGAATTATGTCTGGGATGAATGCATGAGTAAGAGTAGGGAATTATCAACTACTGGTAAATTAGTAATTGAGAAACATTTTTGTCATATGTTGAATCAGTTATTTTGGATTTCAGTGTACAACATTTGTATGCTGAAATCTGAAGAATATGTCTGTAAAACCTAATTATTTTGTAAGATTTTGTTTCATTAGGTCCTTTTTGGTGTCATTTCCTCAGAAAATCATTTTATTATTTTGATTCTCTTCATTAGTCTGGTTTTTATCAGTCGTCCACAGTACAGTCAAGCATGCCGCGGTGTTACGTTACAGTGTGCTTTGGAACCGCATAGTCACACTTCTTTTTCTGTTGGACCGGTCATATTTGATGAGATGAGTTTTCATGTAAGGAGAGAAGTTGGTGGTTGTATCATAGAACCGCATTTCCTCTCACTAAATACATTGAACAGTGTTTGGAAATAATTGGATTTTGTGAAGAAATTATCAAATCCTTTGGTTAAACACAAATTTGTTTTGTTTTGGGTATTTAATATAGGATACCTATTCCACTGAGAGCATTTCATATCCTTTTATTTAATGTAGTAAATTGTATTCTTCCAGCTACAAAGACTGAAGGAACAGCTGATTGTCGTTTGTGTTGTTGTTTTGATTGAAGTGACCAATTTTTAGTAAATATGTCTATGTGAATGTTTAAGATTTTAAATTAAGACATAGTTTTAGAGTCAGATTTTAGATTCCCAGCGTCACTGAGGGGAAGGTGCAAAGATTTCCCATATCCCTCCCCCTTTATCCACATCCTCCACTAGCGTGGTACCTGTGTTATGATGAGTAAAGCTTCACTGGCACTTGTTACCCAGGGCTCATCGTCACGTTACCGTTCACACATCCTGTGCACATTCTGTGAGTTTGGACAAACGCATAGTGGTGTGTACCCGAGTGACCTTTAATGTCTCTTTTCTTTTTTCCCCCTAGTTAAGTTGCAATACCTGTTTGATAAAATACTGTGATTTTTCTCTTTAAATCTTATTTTCATGTTAACATGAATGTAGTTTATGTATGTAAAATTATCTATTTCTCTTATCAATCACTAGTTAGGCACTACTTCTCTCTCTTCCCCTTTTGTTACCTTTCTGTCCTCTTCTCTTTGTCTTCTGTGTTTTTCTCCTTCCCCTCTTTTCCCTTTTAGCCTCTTTCTTCTCTCAGTCTCTCTCCTTGCTCCTCTGATATTCCCACTTCCCCCACACCAGCTATACTCAAAGAAGTGAAAAACGGAGGCTCAAGATAGTTTTTATAAAGACTAATATGGCTGATCTGAACTAAGGACTATATTTAGAAGTTGGGTTCCTCCTTGGGTTTGAATTGGAAAGTTGTGTGGGTGTTGTTGTATAAGTTATTTCATTTTGGTAACCTGCTCTGTTGCTTATATTTAATATATAAAAGCCCAGCTATGCCTTACAAATCATGTCCAGTAATCAAAGTAAGCCTTAAGTGTGTCATAATGAGTGTTATATAATAGCAATTCAAGTAGTCATTTACTTTTTGAATTATTATAACTTTTTTCCTGAGTGTAGTTTGTTTGTTTTTTTTCCCTTCAGCAGACTTAGCATAACCCAAGAAAACATACAAATATTACGAAGAAAAATTTCTCTCTCACTCTTGTTTCTGCTCAGTACAGGCATGTGTGTGATCAGTCAGTCATGTCCGACTCGTTGCAGGCCCCATGGACTATGGTCTTCCAGACTCCTCTGTCCATGGGATTTTTCAGGCAAGAATGCTGGAGTGGGTTGCCATTTCCTACTCCAGAAGATCTTCCTGACCCAGGCATTGAATCTGCATCTCTTAAGTCTCCTGCATTGTAGGTGGATTTTTTTACCACCAGTGCCACGTGGGAAGCCATACAATTACATTTTTCTTTGTTGTCTGAACTTTCTTCTTTCTGGTTTTTATCTCCTTCCTGTTTTCTTTTTAAGGAAAAGGTATCTTAACTGAAAATCAATTTAGATAATAAAGTATAGATTAAGATAGTAGTTTTTGTTGGTAAAAAAATGTTTCTTTACTAATAAAAAGGAGGAAAGGGAGAGAAAATGATGAGGAATCCAGTCAATTATGAATTTACCAACAAGGAGTAGAAGTGAGGATGAGATACAGGAAAATATAGTGGTGATAGAGGCATCTTCTATTTCAAAAGAGTAGTTGGGGGTTAATTATGATTCTGCAATAAATAAACAAATAAAAAACAAATAAATCAGGTAACCTCACTCATAAGAGCGGAAATTTCCTTTTTGTTATATATAGTAGAGTGGCAACATCCCCAAATTTACTTTCTCAAAAATTATAATTTTAATGGGAATTTTATCTATGCTTTTTCCTAAATTTTATAACTTGAAGAAAAATTGACTTTTTTTTAATAGAAGTAATACATGTTTACTATAAACATGAACAGAAAATGCAGAGAAGCAACAATAATAAAACTTAAAACATCTATAATCTTAAGGACCCTGGGGATTAATTACAGTTACATTTTGGTATATATTCTCTCAGGTCTTTATCTACACGTAAATTTATATTTTAATTTTTGAAAGATAGAATTGTACTTAGTGTTTTGTAACCTCTTTTTTTTCTTCATGACATGTAATAATCTTCTTGTCATAAAATATCTTCTGAAACATGAATTCTAATGACCATATCATACAGATATGCCATGTGTGTGATAGCTGCTTAATCCTTTATTGCTGGGCATTTAAACTTTTAATAAAGCATTTTATATAAGTTGTGCTGTTATGACCATTCTTATTTTCATTTATTCTTGAAAAAAAATTTTCAGTGTTGTATTGGTTTCTGCCTTACAATAAGACTGCTGCTGCTGCTAAGTCTCTTCAGTCGTGTCCAACTCTGTGCGACCCCATAGGTGGCAGCCCACCAGGCTCCGCTATCAGCCATAATTATACATACATCCTCTCCCTCCTTAACCTTCCTCCCCTCCCCCTATCCTATTCCTCCAGCTCATCACAGAGTGCCAGGCTGGGCACCGATTGCTACACAACAGCTTCTACCAGCTCTCCATCTTACACAACATGTTGATGCTCCTTTCTCCATTCGTCTCACTCTTACCCTCCCCCAGTGGGTCCACAGGTCCATTCTCCACATCTGTGTCTCCAGTCCTTCCCTGAAAAAATCTACCATATGACCCAGCAACCCTGCTACTGGGCATATACCCTGAGAGAACCGTGATATGATTGTACCCCAGTGTTCATAGCAGCACTGTTTACAATAGCCAGGACATGGAAGCAACCTCGATGTTCACTGACAGATGAATGGATAAAGAAGATGTAGTACATATATTCAATGAATATTTTATTACTCAGCAATAAAAAAGAATGAATTTGGGTCAGTTCTTGTGAGGTGGATGAACGAAGAGCCTGTTATAAAGAGTGAAGTAAGTCAGAAAGAGAAAAACAAATATCATTTATTAACATATATATATTGATGACTGTTCTTTTTTGCGGGTCTTTATATACTTTCATAATTGTTATCTCAGGATAAATTCTTAAGAAAGGATATGCAGACTTAAGAAGGATAGGCATTTCTAAGGCTCTGATTCACATTGGCAAGTGGTCCTCTAGGATGGCTGCTATCAGATATGTGGCTATAAATGTCATGGTCTGAAGTGTAAGAAAGCCATCCTTGTATGTGCTCAGATCTAAGAATACATAGATAAGCATATAATCCTATGTTGAGATCAGTGCAGTGATTTTTATGGGTGGTTTTGTGGTTGGATATCCAGCCATATGGGTGATTAAAACAAGATGGTTAGGGCTTCCCTGGTGGTCCAGTGGTTAAGAATCTGTCTGCCATTGCAGGGGACACAGGTTTGATGCCTGGTCAGGGAAGATCCTACATGCCATGGGGCCACCGGGCCCATGAGCCACAACTACTGAGCCTAAGTGCTGCAACTCCTGAAGCTCGTGTACCTAGAGCCTGTGCTTTGCAACAGCATAGGCCACTGCAACAAGAAGCCCACACAACCACAACTGGAGAGTGACGTCCACTCGCCACAACTAAAGAAAGCCTGTGCACAGAAGTGAAGACCCAGCGTAGAGAAAGATAAATAAGTAATTTTTTCTAAAAAACAAGGTGGATAAAACAGGGTTAACTGCTTTGTTGACATGTATTTTATGTATACAGTGCTCAAGTCAACTTTTCAAAATAGTAACTTAATGAAAATCTGCTGAATGATGTTCTCTGAAGCAGAAATATCTAGTTTATTATTCTCAGCACCAAATAATCATTCATAGATTTCTTCCCAGAGGAAGAGAAAAATATGTGTTTGTTATTAAACATGCAATACTTATGATCACACCTAAAGAAGAGATGAATGAGCAAAGGTGGGTCAGCAGACAAAGTTGAAAGTCTGTGCTTGGTGTTCATTTCTTGGTGTTCATGTAAAATGGATTATATTCAGGTAATCTTGTATTGATAGGCTGTGATATTCATCCCGGATTTCAGATGGTAGTCTGTTTCTAAAAATAGTTAGTTGGAACACTGTGGCTATTCTTTAATTTTTAGAAATTTTGAATTGGATTTACATAGAAAGGCATTAGTTTGCAGGTGGTGTGATTCGATGAAGTATATCGCAGAACTGGGAGTCATTTACTTGCAGTTGTTTGAGAGTAGCCTAGTGTCTGTCACTTAGTGATAGGAGAGGAGGACTGCTAAGTCACTTCAGTCGTGTCCGACTCTGCGCGACCCCATAGACGGCAACCCACCAGGCTCTCCCGTCCCTGGGATTCTCCAGGCAAGAACATTGGAGTCGGTTGCCATTTCCTTCTCCAATGCATGAAAGTGAAAAGTGAAAGTGAAGTCAGTCGCTCAGTCGTGTCTGACTCTTAGCGACCCTGTGGACTGCAGCCTACCAGGCTCCTCCATCCATGGGATTTTCCAGGCAAGAGTACTGGAGTGGGGTGCCATTGCCTTCTCCGAGGAGAGGAGGACAATTGTGTAGAAAAGATGTTAAATCATCTAAGACATCATTGGCACTGTGTTGTATCTGCCAGTCAGATTTTATGTTATACATTATACATTTAAATAGCATAGTACAGTTATTAAGACATTTCAACAGTTCTGTGCCTCATATATATATTTTTTTTCCTCTCTCGTCTGAGTTCTGAAGTATGGATCCCTAGTTTGAAGGTGAGAATGATGTGAGGAGAGGATGTTCATGAACCTGATTTTCTGTGCATGGTATTAAGTGTATTTTACTGCAGAGGATCCATAAATTTCACCCCAAGACCTAATAAAGATCAGGAACCTGTGTTGTTAGTCCCAGGTACCATTTGGCATTGAAGTTTTAGCTAGGACATACTAGAAGGAATATATTATAGTCATAGACCCACCAATGAAATGGTGCCTCACATCTCTGATCACTTTCCTAGAAAGAATATTCTTATAAGTATTTTATTCTGATTTAGATTATCATAAAATTGGTGAAAATTCTGCTAAAAAATATTGAAGCAGAGTTTTCATCATTTTTATGATAATTTTTTTCAGAAATAATTATGGTCTAGTTATTTGGCAGTTATCCAAAAGCATCATCTCCAAAGCTGACTCCAGGATAAAAAATTTAACTATTTAAAATGCGTGAAAGCAGGGTCACTCAGTCATGTCTGACTCTTTCCAACCCCATGGACTGTAGCCCATGGATCCTCTGTCCATGGGATTTTCCAGGCAAAAGTATTGGAGTGGGTTGCCATGCCCTCCTCCAGGGCATCTTCCTGACCCAGGGATTGAACCCACATCTCCTGTGTCTCCTGCATTGCAGGTGGATTCTTTACCCCTGAGCCATTGGGGAAGTCCAACTATTTTAAATAGTAGCTTTATAATCACTTTAGTAATTAAGCGGTAATTGGCCTTCCTTTCTTGTATCTTAACTTCATGTTTATTTCAGATCCTTCCTTCACTAGGTTACGTACTTCATTTATGTTTCTCTGTTTCAGACATGTTTTGACTCAGTAGAACTGTGTTTGCTTTTAAAGCCTTATGTAGATTTTTTCTTCTTCTTTTAAAAAATCAAACAACAAAATAAAATATCTAGTTTATTAGTAGAGTTTATCATTCTGTTGACAGGTTTTTTTTTTTTTTTTATTTGGCAAATGTTCCTAATGCTTTGAGTAAATTAGGCAACAAAAATTCAGTCTTTTGAGTCTTTTCTCATTCTTTTTCTTTCTGTCTTCTACAGTTTATTATTATCTGTTTTCAACTAGTACTGGTACTTGCATTTTGCTTGTTGATGCATAATCTTGGCACCTCCTGTGTTTCTGTTGGTGAAATATTTTTGTGGATTCTATCATAGTCATGTGTCAATTTTCATTTATACTTAACATTAAGCAGTTTTCCACCATTGTATGCTTACATTAACTTTCCATTCTTCATTGACAGTCCTTTTATATTAACCAAATAGTGTAATTTGCTTTGATTATAAATTAAAATTTGGCTGAGTGGGTAGATATAGATATATACATAAATATAAATATAGATAGATGTTAATGACCAATCTTTATTTTCTGATCTAGTTGAAATGGACTGCTAAGTTTATGATTAGAAAAGAATAGACAGTGTAGATAGGGCTTTTCTTGATGCCAGCACAGCATTTGAGAAGAAAGTTCTAGCAATAGCAGGAAGAGGAGTAATGAATTTAGCAGATCTTTCATTAGTGGCAAAGTGGGATTGCTAGAAAGAAAAATAGTCTCTTGGGTGGGAAATAAAACAGTGGTGAAAGTACACAATCTTTGGACAGAAAAAAAACAGTGGAAAACCTCCCTAGGGTGGCAGGTGACCCTAGAAAATTTAGCATATTTAAACAAAATAGGAATATGCAAAGTGTGAAGAAAAAAGGGTAAAAGAAGTCCACCTAGGAATGTTGAGAGAGAAAATTGTCCACAATTTCAGCTATTTTGTGATTATGTGTTATCAGTGTGGGAGTAGTAACTGTCTAGTTCCAAGAGCATATTAAGATTCTTGTCATGTATAATCTATATATTAATGAAAACAGATCATATTAGCGTTATTTTATTGATCCTTGTAGGAAACAATACAAATGCCTCAGTGTACGGCTTCTGATTATATTAAAACTGATAATTAACTGGCAAATAACCACATATTTTTTTTCAGTAAAAATGTGGTATATTATTCTGTGCTGAGAAAAGCTAAAGTAAGTGTATCAAAATGAGAGAAAATAGGTCTTTGGTACAAAGGCATTCGTTATGCCATTTAAAAAATTCCACAAAATTTTACTTCTAATGTGTATTAGTTATTTATAAATCTGATTCACAAGAAAATAAGAGCAAATATTTTAATAATATATTTATGTAGTATCAAAAAAGAAGATTTCTTTTTTTGCTGCCAACTCTTCTTTTAAATTCTAATTTCAGCACTCTTTGCCGGTTTGGAGAAATGATTTGTCAGCTGCTGTGTGAACAGCAAAGTGTGAGAGGAGTCTTTTAAATGCACAAGTATTAGGAAAGGGCAAGCCTGTTTCTCAAGATTTTGAACTAATGCTGCCTTATTTCTTAATGGCGTTAGATCTACTAAATATTTAAAAAGCTTTTAAAGATTAATGGCTCTTTTGCATTCCCCACAGTGCTGATGACTTGGTTGTGTCTGATTTTGGACTGACATCATCAGTATTGACTTGAACCATTACATGGGTTCTGTCCTCATTAGGCCTGATGAGTGTCCTGGCCAGCTTTTGCTGTAGAATGAGAACTTTTTATATGATGAGAATACCAGTAACAAATGGAAATTCCGTGGGCACTGAAGGCGGAACCTGTCAGCATTGGGTTCAGTGTGTAATTTAGTAATACCTTTAGTAATACCTTTTTAAAATTTATCAGTGAGCTCTGATGAAGCTCTTGGGAGACTGGCCTCACATTCCTTTGACTGGAGTTATTCATCTTACCCTGGGCCACAAGCCTGTACGTTAACTCATTTCAGCCTTTGGAAGCACTCACTATGTAACAAATCTGTATTTTAGCATATATCATGTGTGCCATATCACTTGTTCACAGGTCACTCCCCTGCTAGAATGTGAGCTCCTTAAGGATGAGAAATAGGTTGTTTTCTTCTTTGCACTTCCCCAGCTCTCAACCCTGGGTGGAAAGGAAAGCTCTGAGAACACTGAAAGGGAGCATTACGAAGGCTTTGGCTGTGTTTCACAATTGAAATCTCTGTTAATTTAGGTTAGAGTTAGTGGACATTTTTGACTGGAAAGTCCTAGTGAGAATCATTCCTCAACCAGAAAAACTGAAATGTAGCCATTTTATTTAGTATATATATTATATATATAACAATTGAATTTAATCATCAGCGTTTCTGTAATAACATTTCAAATTGAAGAAAGATAATTGGCTCAAGTGTTTCAATGCCTTTAAAATTTCTACTATAATTTCTAAATATCATGTTTTTCCTTTTCAAATATATTTTACTCTTTCTTTATAATTAAATATTATTGTAGACACCTTTTCTTCAATATTCTGTTTCATGTATAAATTGATTATCTATGGTAGTCTTTTTGATGTCTTTGACTTGGAAATCCACAGATGTAACTGATGAAAAGAGATTACTGGCTTTATTTAATTCAACCTTAAGACTTCAGTCTGACTTCTTTAAAGAAGTCAAGATAAATGTGCTTCTGACTTTATTAATTGTCAGAGAAGAGATTTTTCAGCCTCTTTAGTAATTTGTTAATTTTTCTGCTCTTGTAGTTCATTTTAGAAAGCGTTTTAAGTTCGTGATGCCCTTTTCTTAAAACAAGGGACATATTTTAACATTTCAACACTTTAATTATATCATTTTTAAATTTAGAATCACTGTGCCTGTGTCACAGTTATAATAATCACTTTTTAAATAATATCTTTGAGAAATGGTTATATACATTTTCTGTATATAAACATTTTCTGTATATAAACAGTAATTCTCTCAACTTCCTTGAAAAACTGTTGTAGGTGTGGAGCATACTCTGTATTACAGCTGTCTTTCGCTGATTTTTTGGATCCATTTCCAAATTAAATTGAGAATCAATATTTTAAGAAATGTGTTAGTTCTTTGGCTTTCTTATTCTGCATTGCTCAAAGGCCATTTTGTTTTCAGTATTGCTAAACTATGGAATATCAGAATTTCTGACCCATTATCTTTATTTCCTCCAGGTTATTAGCTTAATGACCTGAAGAAAAATTAATTCTCATAGTACTGAACGTGACATTCCCTGCTATATACCCTGTTGATCCAGTTTTGTTGTTGTTGTTTTGGTTGCTAAGACGTGTTCAACTGTTTTGTGACACCATGAACTGCAGCCCACCAGGCTTCTCTGTCCACAAGATTTCCCAGGCAAGAATGCTGAAATAGGTTGCCATTTCCTTCTGCAGGGGATCTTCTCGACCCAGGGATTGAACCCGTCTCGTACTTGGCAGGCAGATTCTTTGCCACTGAGCCACCTGGGAAACCCTAATCCAGTTTTGAGGCCCCACTAGATTTTCATCATCAGTGGAAGATAATTTATAATACTTCAAAAAGTTTGCTCTGAAAGTTTAAAAAGTTGATTTAATATTCATTTTATTTACACTCACTATTTTTTATATTTTAGGTTGCTTTCTATGTGAGTTATCCATGTAGTGAAGTAAAAGTCATCAAATTGATGTTAACCTTTGTGTAATTTCTGCTTTCCTGAAGCAAATTTTTCTTTAAAGATAGAATATTACATGATTACTGAAGTTGCTGATTGCCAGCTACTGACAGACAGTGTCTCTAACACAATTTTTGACTGGAATAAAAGAAATTACTTTGAAATGGTTAATGTAATTGTAAGGGTCATTGTGAACAGATGGTTTTCCATTCTGAGGGGTTTAAAATCTTGAGTTCTGCAGAGTTTGATATTTATACGTTATCAGGAGTTTATTAGCAAAGTTGTTGAGATATGATTTGAAATAATACCCAAATTTAACTTTAAGGGGATATTAATTTATACTCCGTTATGTTCCTTTTTGTGAAAGAAATTGGTAATTAGGTGCAATTAGGGTGATTGACTCTCAGAGTAGGCTAAATTAAAGTACCAAGAATGGGTAAGAAAAAAATGAGAAAAGAGCACATGAGACTTATTCATGCTAAAAGAGTTTTTTATAGAATCTCTAGAGTCAGGTAGAGGTAGACATGAATTCTTTTATAAGTACAACCTTATATTTTGACTGACTTGCAAATTATATACCTTTATAGAAATAAGATATTTCTACTTTGTCTCACTGAATAGACATATGTGTTTGAGGATAATAAAGCCCTGGATAGAGAGATGTATCTTATTCATATTTATGTTCTTAATGCCTGACACACAGTGGCTACTCAGTAATTTAGATAATAAATGAGTGAATATATTGATTGAGTGAAAAACCCTTAGTGATCAGTGTGGACAGTCTACATTATTAGGCTGTTATCCTGCCTTTCTGGTCCTGTATGAAATTTTTCTCTACTAGGTAAATCCTCAGTAGCATATTAAACTCTGGACTCTAATCTCTGATATTATTGTCACCATGATTTTCAGAAGCAACTGATCTCCTCTTATTTTTAGGAAATCCTGTGTTCTTGAATAGGCTTTAATGGAATTCACTCAGTATGGTTTCTGGTTCAAATCATATCATTATTTTCATTTTGGTTTATTACTGAATAATTTATCAGTGGTAAATAATTTACTAATAGTGAATAGTAAAATACAGTTGTCACTGACTTCTCCTTGAGGTCCAGTATATTTTTTTGTAAGGGAAAAAATGTTTTAAAGGGAAAAAATATTTTATAGTGATTATAGGATTTTGAGATTATTAAATGGGAATGGATTATAGGAAAGATTTTCATGATAATATGGGAGAGGCAACAAAATTTTCCTTAGTGTTCCCATGATGGTTCTTGACTTCCTTCTTTGACTATATTTTGTGTGTGTGTTTTTATACTGCTGTTTCTTTATCTATGCCCTAAAAATAGATTCTCCAAGTCTCAGTTGACCTTTTACTCTAATAGACAGTTGCCTAAGGACAATTTCTTTGGAGAATAGCATCTATTTTCAAGGTTTCAAATGTAACAGTTATGAAGCTAATTGCAGTTTATTTCTCTTTAGTTTTAATCTCACAATTGAACACCAATTCCAGTATTACCAAATGATCTAACATACATTTCTCTTTAAGGTCTCCCGATAGTCCAAGCTTAACATGCTTGAAACAGTTTGTTCATTCTTATCCTTCTCTAGCTTCAGAAACTTGGACTCATCTTTGGTTCTACATACTTTATCTCCAAATCATTTTTCCTTTTTAATTTCTTTTTTTTGGCGGGGGGATAGGGCGACTTTTGCATATTTTCCATTTTCACTGTCTTCCTCCCAATTCAGTCACTTTTCTCATCATGCCCGTAATCATTTTTCTTATAGCTACTTAACTGTTCTTCCAGTCCACATACCTCGTTGATACTGTTGTTTGCTTCAGCATCTTGCTTTCCCCTGAAGACCTGTGAGTGCTTTGCATTGCCCAGAATTACTGTTTCAACTCATTAGATTGGAATTCACTGTCTTCTTTAAATTTGCCCCACCCTACCTTTCTGGTTCTCGCCCAGCCCTTCAGCCTCTGACTTCAACCACTCTGGTTGTACCAGTCAGCACAGGTGCTCTTCAGCATGTCTGATCTTTTACTTTTCGCTTATGTTTCTTCAGGATCTGACTCATCCTGTTTCTGTTTTGTGAAGCCAGCTCTTTCTAGCACATAGGATTTTTTTTTAATTCTCAGAATTCCTGTAGTACTTATCTAAGCCATTAATTGAGCAGTTCATCATTTACAATGTTGTGACATTTTCTACATTTTTGAATGGAATCATGTATTTTCAGTTTTTGTATTTTTCCAGATGTATATATTTCTTTGCAAACTAACTCCGAAGTCCTTTACTGAGTCCTTCAGAGAAGGGACTTTATTTTATACTTTTAACTATTATTTTAAAGCATTTTTTTCATTATAAAGATAAAATCTCATCTAATGCCATAATCTCCTAGTTAAAATTAAGCTTTTAGTGAATCATGCCTTTTGTAATATTCTTAATGTATCCAAAAATGTTAATTCAAGAAACATTTAAAACTTTGTTAAGATTATCCTGTGTGCCGAGAACAGGTCTAAGGAGCCATATACTTTAGTATATAGTACAATGTATACTATATGTAATCTATATAGTATGATAACCAGTCATATTAGTTGATAAAGCAGTTTGATTGAATAGTTCATCAGTGGGAAGAAGTAATAAATTAAAATTGGGTGCATCCAGTTTGGATATATCCTGGAGACTGACTTATCCTCATGCTACTGCTAAGTCACTTCAGTTGTGTCCGACTCTGTGCGACCCCATAGATGGCAGCCCACCAGGCTCCCCCGTCCCTGGGATTCTCCAGGCAAGAACACTATCCTCATAGTAACCTACAAAAATAATTCTAGGAGCTCCCATCAGAGAGCATATATAATTAATTTAAGATACTAGACTTGTAAAACAGATGATTCGTAGTCTCTAAATATGAAACTAATATATTATAAAGATTTTAAAAGGAAAGTAAAATAACATAGAAGTTATATGTTTAAAAGCCTGAGTGGATGATACTGCAAATGCTGTAAATAGTCAAACATTGAATGAATGAATCAATGAATAAGTTAGTGAAGTATCAGCTGAAGAAATGCTAATGTGAACGTGAAAGTCACTCAGTCGTGTCTGACTCTTTGTGACCCCATGAACCTATACAGTCCATGGAATTCTCCAGGCCAGAGTACTGGAGTGGGTAGCTTTTCCCTTCTCCAGGGGATCTTCCCAACCCAGGGATCGAACCCAGGTCTCCCGCATTGCAGCCAGATTCTTTACCAGTTGAGCCACAAAGGAAGCCCAATGCTACGATAAATCCAAACTTAGCTTTTAAGTTGTTGCAGCAGAGGAGCAATCTAATAAGAGGCAAAATGAAATAATGGATGTTTTCTTTTAAAAAGTTAATAAGTCATTTTTATAGCAATTTTAAGTTTACAGAAAAATTGAGCAGAAAGTATACAATTTTCATAAACCCTCTTGCACATATGCCACTACATACAGTTTCCCATATCAACAGCAGCTTACATTACTGTGGTATATTTCTTGAAATTGCTGATGCTGAACTAATAATGTTGATACGTTATTATTAATTAAATTTAATACTTTCAGTTCAGTTCAGTCACTCAGTCATGTCCAACTCTTTGCAACCCCATGGACTGCAGCACGCCAGGCTTCCCTGTCCATCACCAACTCCCGGAGATTGCTCAAACTCATGTCCATCGAGTCAGTGATGTCATTTACATTAGGGCTTATTCTGTTTTTAGAGGTCTTTATCATGAAGTTTTCCTCTTTTATTTACTTCTAAGAGTTTTTGGTTGTATCTAGGTTTTAATTTGGAAGTAATTTTTATTTGGACATAAATTCTTTTGGTAAATACTGAGGAACGTGATTGTTGGATCACATGATAAGACCGTGTTTCACTTTGTAAGAGATGGCTGATCTTATTTGAGAGAGGCTGTGCCATTTTGCATTCCCAGAAGCCCTGGATGAGAGTTCTTGTTCTCCACATTCTTGTCACCATCTGGTGGTATCACCATTCTGTTTCTCTGCCATTCTGTTAGATATGTAGTGATATCTAAAGTAGGGAAAACCACTAGGTCATTCAGGTATGACTTAAATAAAATCCCTTGTGATTATACAGTGGAAGTGACAACTAGATTCAAGGCATTAGATCTGATGAGCAGAGTGCCTGAAGAACTATGGACGGAGGTTAATAACATTGAGCAGTAGGTGATGATCAAAATCATACCTGAGAAAAAGAAATGCAAAAAAGCAAAATGGCTGTCTGAGGAGGCCTTACAAATAGCTGAGAAAAGGAGAGAAGTGACAGGCAAAAGAGAAAAGGAAAGATATACCCATATACCCATATCAGTGCAGAATTCCAAAGAACAGCAAGGAGAGATATGAAAGCCTTCTTAAGTGAACAATGCAAAGAAATAGAGGAATGGGTAGAATGGGAAAGACTAGAGATCTCTTCAAGAAACTTAGAGATACCAAGAGAACATTCCATGCAAAGATGGGCACAATAAAGGAGACAAATGTTACAGACCTAACAGAAACAGAAAGTCTAAAGAAGAGGTGGCAAGAATACACAGAAGAACTGTACAAAAAAGGTCTTAACGACCTGCTTAAACATGAGGGTGTGATCACTCACCTAGAGCCAGACATCCTGGAGTGTGAAGTCAAGTGGGCCGTAGGGGGCATTACTATGGACAAAGCTAGTGGAGGTGATGAAATTCCAGCTGAGCCATTTCAAATCCTAAAAGATAATGCTGTGAAAGTGCTGCACTCAATATGCTTGCAAATTTGGAAAACTCAGCAGTGGCCACAAGACTGGAAAAGGTCAGTTTTCATTCCAATCCTAAAGAAGGGCAATGCCAAAGAATATTCAAACTACCGTACAATTGCATTCATTTCACATGCTAGCAAGGTAATGCTCAAAATCCTTTAAGCTGGGTTTCAACAGTTTGTGAACTGAGGTGTACAAGCTGGATTTAGAAAAGGCAGAGCACACAGAGGTCAAATTGTCAACATCTATTGGATCAAAGAAAAGCAAGGGAATTCCAGAGAAACATCTACTTCTGCTTCATTGACTTTGACTGTGTGCATCACAATACTGTGCAAAATTCTTAGATGCGAATACCAGACTACCTTGCCTACATCCTGAGAAATCTGTAAGCAGGTCAAGAAGCAACAGTTAGAACCAGACATGTAACAGCAGACTGGTTCAATATTGGAAAAGGAGTAAGTCAAGCCTGTATGTTGTCACCCTGCTTATTTAACTTATATGCAGAGTAAATCATGAGAAATGCTGGGCTGGATGAAGCTCAAGTTGGAATCAAGGTTGCTGGGAGAAATATCAATAACCTCAGATACCCAGATGATACCACCCTTATGGCAGAAAGCGAAGAGGAACTAAAAAGCCTCTTGATGAAGGTGAAAGAGGAGAGTAAAAAAACCTGGCTTAAAACTCAGCATTGAAAAAACTAAGATCATGACATCTAGTCCCATCACCTCATGGCGAATAGATGGGGAAACAATGGAAACAGTGACAGACTTTATTTGTTTGGGCTCCAAAATCACTGCAGATGGTGACTGCAGCCATGAAATTAAAAGACACTTGCTCCTTGGAAGAAAAACTATGACACACCTGGACAGCATATTAAAAAGCAGAGATGTCACTGCCAACAAAGGTCCATCTAGTCAAAGCTATGGTTTTTCCTGTAATCATGTATGGGTGTGAGAGTTGAACCATAAAGATGGCTGAGAGCTGAAGAACTGATGCTTTCGAATTGTGGTTCTGGAGAAGACTCTTGAGAGTCCCTTGGACAACAAGGAGATCACACCGGTCAACCCTTTTGAATTCTGTAAAGCAATTATCCTTCAATAAAAAATAAATTATTTAAAAAAAAGATCAGTCAACCCTAAAGGAAATCAACCCGAATTTTCTTGGAAGCACTGATGCTGAAGCTGAAGCTCCAATACTTTGGCCACTTGATGTGAAGAACTGACTCATTTGAAACTACCCTGATGCTGGGAAAGCCTGGGGGGCAGGAGGAGCAGGGGACGACAGAGGATGAGATAGTTGGATGACATGACTGATTCAATGGACATGAGTTCTGAGCAAACTCCAGTAGTTAGGGAAGGACAGGGAAGCCTGGCATGCTGTTGTCCATGGGACTGCAAAGAGTCAGACATGGATGATGGACTGAACAACAATAGCAATTTGCTGTGTTGAGTGTCTTTTCATATTGTTATGTCTTATTTGCATATTGCATATCTTCCTTGGAGAAGTTAAAATACTTTGCTCACTTTTTAATTGTGCTATTTTCTTATTGTTTAAACAGTTCTTTGTATATTTTGGTTAATAATACTTTATCAAATTTGATTGGCTCATATTTTATCCTAGTCTGTGGCTTGCATTTTTTTCCCCCTTTAAACAATGTCTTTTTCAGGGCAGAGTTTTTTAAGTTTAATGAAAGTCAGCTTATTTTTTAAAATCATTGATCATGCTTTTGATGACTTAAAGTCATCACCAAACCCAACATCACCTATATTTTCTCTTATTTTATCTTCTAGGAGTTTAAAGTTCTGTGTTTTTCACTTGGGCCTGTGATCCATTTTGAGTTAATTTCTGTAATTTTCAGTATCTAGATTCTTTTATTTTGTTGTTTGCTTTGCACATGTATGACTATTGTCCTAGTACCAATTGTTGAAAAAGACTATTATTTCTCCACTGGGTTCTTGCTCCTTTGTCAAAGATATATGTAGTGTATTTCTGTGTTCTCTATTTTGTTCCACTATTTTATTTGTCTTTTCCTTCACCAGTATCACACTGTCTCTCTCAATGACTGTAACTT
Source organism: Bos mutus (assembly GCF_027580195.1). Taxonomy (NCBI): domain Eukaryota; kingdom Metazoa; phylum Chordata; class Mammalia; order Artiodactyla; family Bovidae; genus Bos; species Bos mutus. The sequence goes on along the minus strand of NC_091629.1, from coordinate 74,227,490 downwards.
AACAGTGTATCTTGAAATTTAGGTACTGTCAGTCCTCTGAGTTTGTTCTTCAATATTATGTTAATTATTCTGGGTCATTTGTTTTTTTGATATAAACTTTACAATTCGTTTGTTATTATCCATAAAATAATTTTCTTGAATTTAATGCAATTACAGTAAACCTATAGATGAAGTTGGGAAAAACTAGCATCTTGGCAATATTGAGTCCTTTTATTCATAAACATGGATTATCTCTCTATTTAGTTATTCAGTTTTAAAATTTTGTGCATAATTTTGCTCATAAACATTTTGTATATAATTTTTAGATTTATACCTAAGTATTTTAATTTTTCTGCTAATGAAAATAATGTTGTTTTAAGTTTGAAATTCCATTTGTTCATCATTAGTGTGTCAGAAAGTAATTGATTTTTGTACATTAACCTTATATCTTGTAACTGCTACAGTTGCTTATTAGTTTCAACAATTTTTGTTGTTGATTCTTTGGGACTTTCTATATGATGATAATGTTATTTGTGAACAAGGAAAATTTTATTTCTTGCTTCCCAATTAAAAGTATGCTTTTGATTTTATTTTCTTATTGCACTAGTTAGAACTTACAGTATAATGTTACATAGAACTTGTGAGATGGGACAGCCTTGTCTTGTTCTTGATCTTAGTGGGAAAGCATCTAGTTACTCACCAGTAGTTATGATGTTAATTAAAAGAGTTTTTGGTAGATATTCTTCATCAAGTGAGGAAATTCTCTTCTACTCCTAGTTTTATGAGAGTTTTGTTGTTTATTTTTTTCATGAATGAGTATTGGATTTTGTCAAATGTTTTTTCTGTCTCTAGCAGTATGCTCATTTGATCTTACTTATTTAGCATGCTAAGTAATGGATTAAATTACTTGATCTTTAAATGTTGAACCAGCCTTGAATAACTTGAGTAAATCCAACTTGGTTGTGGTGTTTAATTTTTTAAAATAATTTTTTCAATTTATTTTGCAAATATTTTGTTGAGGATTTTCATGTGTTCCTGGGAGATATTTATCTGTTATTTTCCTTGGTAATCTGCAGCATCTTTTTCAGGTTTGGATTCTAAAGTAATTCTGGCCTCATAGAATGATTTAGTCAGTGCTCCCTTTGACTGTAAGTTCTAGAATGAATTGCAGAGAATTGGTATCATGTTCCCTTTAAATCTTAAGTAGAATTCACTAGTGAACCTGTCTGGGGCTAGTGCTTTCTGTTATAGGTGATTCGTAATGACTCAATTTTCTTTAATGGATATGTGTTTATTCAGATTATTTCTCCTAGTATAAGCTGTCACAGACTGTGTTTTCCAAGGAAGAGCTCCACTTTTTTTCTAGCTTATCAGCTTTTGGGGCATATAGTTTTTCATAATACTCTTTTATTAATTTATTATTACCCATGTGATCAGTAGCAATCTCTCCTGTCTCATTTCTCAAAACAGTCTCTCTCTTCTTTCTCTCTGGTTAGTTGACTAGTGGTTTATAAATTTTGTGTGTCTTTTTACGGATCCAGATTTTGATTCTATTGATTTTTTTCTATTGATTTCCTATTTGCAATTTTATTTATTTTTCAAAGTGAAAGTTGCTCAGTCGTGTCCGACTCTCCGCTGTTCACTTTTTCTCTTAGAGCTCTTAAAACATTAATCATATTATTTTAGATTCCTGTTCTGATAATCCCAAAGTCTCTGACATATATAAGCTTTGTTTGTCTCTTCAGATTGTGTTTTCCTTTTAGTGTGCCTTGTGATTTTTTTGTTGAAACTCAAACATGATATAAGGGCTTCCCAGGTGGCTCAGTGGTGAAGGATCTGCCTGCCAATGTAGGAGCCACAGGAGGCACAAGTTCAATTCCCGGGTTGGAAAGTTTCTGTAGAAGAGCAAATAGCAACCCACTCCAGTATTCTTGCCAGGATAATCCCATGGACAGAGGGGCCTGGTGGGCTACAGTCCATGGGATTGCAAAGAGTTAGACATGACTGAGCAACTGAGCACGCATGCAAGCATGATATATTGATTAAAAGGAACTGAGGTAAATAGACCTTTAATGTAAGGTTTTTTGCGTATCTGGTTTGGGGTTAGACTGTGTTATTGTTTGGGCTTCCCTGGTGGCTCACCAGTAAAGAATCTGCCTGTTAGTGCAGGAGACTTGGGTTTGATCACTGGGTTGGTAGAAGAAAATGGCAACCCACTCCAGTATTCTTGCCTGGGAAATCTCACGGACATAAGGACCCTGGTGAGTTATAGTACATAGGGTTGCAAAGAGTCAGACATGACTTAGCAATTAAACAGCAACAACATATTTCTGTTTACTGTAGCTGTAGGTGTCTGATGTTAAAATTTCCTCTATGGTCCTTCTTTTTGTAGCCCCCATTGTCTTTGTGTTTCTTTAAAGACTCCTTAAATAGGATCTGGGTCTTACTGTTCTTTCCATTGTAACCCACTTATTACACAGTGCCTCATATCAATGTGGTCATAAGGTATGGGGGGAAGGGAAGAATTCTATAATTTTATGATTGGTCCTCATTTTTATATGAGCCTATTTCTCTGGGTTGTGACCTTCACAAATGCATCTATTCTTTTCATCCTTAGATGAGACAGTAGGGCTAGAGATGGCTGGATTTGGCATTTCCCTTAATCAATGGACTTCCCTGGTGGCTTAGATAGTAAAGCATCTGCCTACAATGCGGGAGTCCCGGGTTCAATCCCTGAGTCAGGAAGATCTCCTGGAGAAGGAAATGGCAGCCCACTTCAGTATTCTTGCCTGGAAAATCCCATGGACGGAGGAGCCTGGTAGGCCACAGTCCATGGGGTTGTAAAGAGTCAGACACGACTGAGCGACTTCACTTTCCTTTCCTTTAATCAATGGCAAAGGCTAAAGTAGGCTGGAGTTGGATGTTTTCCCTTCCTCTAGAAGCTGATGGGCTCTGATAAAACCCAAGTGGTTTAATCTATAGCAGAAGATTTTTCTTTGAGTTTGATTTTTCAATTAATATCTGTTGCAAAATATAAATTTTTAAAATTGTGCCTAAAATAAGGAATAATAGATAGTGAAATTTTAAAAGTTTTCCTCTGCATTATGTTTGTTACATCAACTTCGAGACATTTGTTAGATGTCTTTTAGAGTTTGGGCATTTAGTGGGTGAAATTGCCAACTTATTGGCTTATAAGCAAATGAGGGTATATTCTGTTGTCCTACTACTTGGTGAGTTGCTTATTAACACTAAACTGTAAATAGATATAAATATAATTCTAGAATCAGTAGAGGATGTGCCTCCTGTAAATATCACTAACAGTTGTTAACCGTATTTGTAAGCTTAGGCTGATCATGGATTTCCCAGTGCCAGCACCTGGAATGTGAAATCCAGAACCAATCAAAGTTGAACTTGTTTTTCTCTGGTTCAGTAAAGATGCTTATCTGAGAGATTACCGTGAATCGTAGGATTGTGAAGTTGCCTGTGATAACAGAAGGCATTTTTAAAAACTAGAACTTCTGCAAGTTTCCAAAATAATTAAAATGCATAAGACAAACTCAACAGATGGCAAAAAGGGTTTGAACTAAATGTGTGTGACTTTTTTACTACTTAGTTTTTCATGATAATGTGTTTGTGCAGTTAAGATGATGACCTTTTATGGTAACATTTGCAGATATATACAGTGGAATGTGCTCTCTGGAGTTGCTAATATCTGGTAATTTTTATAATAGATATGAAAATACTTTGCTAATACTTTATATGTAATTTTTGTGTTGTAATATCAAATGACAAACTGTTATGTGAGGTTTCTTTTCTCTGATGTTTACTCTTCTCCTTTACCCAAAGGGTTTGAAAAAATTAACTGGCAGTTTTAACATTTTGAAAAAGATGGTTTAAAACTCAACATTCAAAAAACGAAGATCATGGCATCCATTTCCATCACTTAATGGCAAATAGATGGGGAAACAATGAAAACAGCTACAGACTTTATTTTCTTGGGCTCCAAAATCACTGCAGATGGTGACTGCAGCCATGAAATTAAAAGACGCTTGCTCCTTGGAAGAGAAGCTATGACAAACCTAGACAGCATATTAAAAAGCTGAGACATTACTTTGTCGACAAGTGTCCGTCTAGTCAAAGCTTTGATTTTTTTCCACTAGTCATGAATAGATGTGAGAGTTGGAGTATAAAGAAAGCCCAGAATACCATAAACAAAGTCAGAAGACAATTGACAAAATGCAAAAAAATATTCACAGCATTTATACAGACAAAAGATAATCTCCCTAATACATAAAGAATTCTTTAAGGTGGAGGGGCAAAGGATCAAAAGCCCTATAGAAAAATAGAAAAAGGACATGGATAATTCACAGAAAAACACAAGCAGGTGAATATATGATAAACATGAAAAAATGATCAAATTCATTCATAATTAGTGAAATATAAATTCAGACCACTACCATATATTTCTCACTTTTTAGAGTGGCAGAAAGTTTCTGAAAAAATGACAAATTCTGTCAGTGGGACTGAAGGGAAATCATCACATTCAAGCTTTGGTGAAAGTAAAAGTCACCCAGTCGTGTTTGACTCTTTGTGACCCCATGGACTATATAGTCCATGGAATTCTCCAGGCCAGAAATCTGGACTGGGTAGCCTTTCCCTTCTTCAGGGGATCTTCCCAACTCAGGGATCAAACCCAGGTCTCCCGCATTGCAGGCGATTCTTTACCAGCTGAGCCACAAGGGAGGAATTGAAATTGATACAGTCCTTTGAATGGAAATTTGGTAATAACCTAACAAAACTATATATTTGTACTCTGACCCAGCATTTTCACTCCCAAGAAGTTATCATGGATCATACACACCCAAAACACGCAAATTCATATTTATGAGATTATGTACTGTGATAGTATCTGTAATTGTGAAATAGGAAATAACCTGAATGTCCACAGATAGGAGAGTGGTTGAGTAAACTGTAGTATAGTCCATATTTACCCAATATAGTATTATGAAGCTATAACAAATAATAATGAAGATATTTATGAACTTATTTAATTATTTCTAGCATTTACTATTAAAATAAAAATTGTTAAACAATATAGGGTGCGAGGCTTAATGTAAGAAAGAAGGAGATACAAGCAAATATATTGGTGTTATGAAGAATGCATAAATGACCTACAAAACAGAACAGTGGTATTCACCCAATCAGAAATATAAAAAGAAAAAAATTTAATAAGGATAGAGGAAGGGCCCTTTGAGATGACATCAAACATACTAATATTTGCATTGTAGGTGTCCCAGCAGGAGGAGAAGATAGAAATAAAGGGATAGAAAGTGTATTTGATCAAATTATGACTTAAAGTTTCCCTAATATGAAAAATGAAATAGATGTCCAGGTCCAGGAAGTACAGAGAATCCCAAACTAGATGAGCCCCAAAAGACCCCTACCAGGACATCTCATATAAAAGTCATGTATAAAGGAGCCTCATAAAACTATCAGTTAGTATTTCAGCAGAAATTTTGCAAGCCAGAATGGAGTGGCATGATGTATTTCAAGTGCTGAAAGAAAAGAACCTATATCCTATGATACTTTAATCAGCAAGGTTATTTATTGTTCATAACTGAAGGAGAGATGAGTTTCCCCGATGAGCAAAAGCTAAAAAAGTTAATTTCCACTAAACTAGCCTTCCAAGAAATATCAAAGGGTCTTGGCATTTTTTAGCAATAAAATATTTTAAATTCAGGTGTGTATACTTTTTTAGAAATACTGCTATTGCACTTAATAGACAACAGTGAAGGATAAACATCACTTTTATATGCACTGGGAAATAAAAATGTTCATGCGACAGGTTTCCGAAGTATTTGCTTGTAGTAGTCTGGAACTGAAACCAGAATATCTTTGAGGTATGTCTGTACATCTTTAAACAAATATGTTATTTATTGTTTAAAGCATTAAAAATATAAATAAAATCAAAGCAATGTAAAATTCAAAGATCTGTGGCATAATAATTCAGAGGATCCTGGGTTCAGATTCTAGCTTAGATTCTTACTAGGTCAAGGGCGTAGATGAAGTAGTCTTTTTAAGCTTCAGTTACCTCCTTTGGAAATGATGATAATATTAAATGTTGATATTTTTACTTACCTCATAGGGCTATTGTGAAGACTAAATGAGAAAATGTATGTTAAACTCCTTTGCACATGCATAGTAAGTGTGCATTATGGTAGAACATACATGTATTAGAGTTTCTAAACAGTGAATGTGTTTATTGAAACTTTTTTCCCATAACTGGGCAGTTAGCTGCCTTGCTGTGGAGAGGTTTCTGACTCACTGACCAGCCTAGCACACAGTAACATCCTACATTCTTACCAGCCTTTCCCCACCAGAATGTATGGCTCTCTCTCTCATCTTTCTGATGCTTGGCCTAGTGGAACTTGCTAGCCATCTTCTGATATATTTTTAATATTTTTAATGCTGTCTGCTTTTCTGCATCTCAGTAGGGATTGTTCATCATCATCTTTCATTTGCTAAGTCACGTCTGACTCTTTACAGTCCCATTGGCTGCAGTACACCAGGCTCCCCTGTCCTTTACCATCTCCTGGAGTTTGCTCAAACTCATGTCCATTGAGTTAGTGACCATCTCATCCTCTGCCACCCCCTTCTTTTGCCTTAAGTCTTTCTGAGCATCTGAGTCTTTTCCAGTGAGTCAGCTCTTTGCATCAGGTGGCCAAAGTATTAGAGCTTCAGCTTCAGCATTAGCCTTTCCAATGAATGTTCAGGGTTGATTTCCTGTAGGATTGACTGGTTTGATCTCCTTGTAGTCCAAGGGACTCTCAGGAGTCTTCTCTAGCATCACAATTCGAAAGCATCAATTCTTTGGTGCTCAGCCTTCTTTATGGTCCAACTCTCACATCTGTACATGATCACTGCAAAAACCATAGTTTGGACTGTGATAGACCTTTGTCAGCAAAGTAGGTCTCTGCTTTTTAATACACTATATAGGTTTATCAAATTATTTATAATCTATATTTTCCCAGGTTCCATGGGGAATTAAAACAAGATGTGGTAAGTGTTTCTGTGCTTTTTAATTCACTGTTTTAGACCTTGAAGAATGTAATGTAAATTGACTGGAGGAGAGAAAATTTTGAGAAAGATACAGATTTCATGAAGTTGGTGTAAATGATGTTGGAGAATTTATTGAATAATATGTAAAGCATTGATAAGTGGGGATATGACAGTTTACAATGGAAACAGATAAAACTGACAAGGGTTGTGATATGGTAATGCTTGAAATGGAACTGGAAAAGCAAAGGATCAAGAGAAGTCCTTTGGAAAAACTAATGAAGTTCTCAAATGTTTCTGTTTGATGGTATCTGTAATTATCTTTTATGTGTTAAATGTAAATTAATAGATATTATACTATAATGAAATCATTTCAGACATATCAACAGAAAATGGTTGTGTTTTATTCTTCGATTTAAAAATTATCACAGTTACAACTAAAATTTTGTTTTAATGTAACGCAAAGAGAAGTTATTTTCCTTCAAGTTCCCTTTTAAGGTGACACCCCTTTTGTAAACAGACTCAAGTGAATGTTGTGGGGACCAGTTAAGTTTAGATAATATTCTCTATCACCTTCTCCCTTGTTTCCTTCCTACCTTCAGGACACTGCACTTACGATCTCTCCAATTCTGAGGTCTGAGTTAAGACAAATACCTGTTATCTAGTTTCCATATCCTGTAAACTTACTTTCAACTAGTCTGTACCCAAATGTGGTTTAAAGATTTTATGAGGTTCAGATTCAGACTGGTATTCTACCGAAGCTAAAATGGTGGTAATGAGATCCACTTGATAAATTGGGTAGTTTATCCTACAGAGTAAGATTTAAAGTTGGAATAAAACCAGATTATGAAAGATTTTAATTATCAATCTAAAAAGGAAATAGAATTTATCCTATAAATTTTGCTCAGTTGGTCAATAGTGTCCAAGTCTTTGTGACCCTATGGACTGTAGCCCACCAGGCTCCTCTGTCCATGGGATTCTCGAGGCAAGGATACTGGAGAGAGTTGCCATTTCCTCCTCCAGGGATCCTATAGGTTATTGTTTCTCAAATTGTTTTCCATAGATCACTTGCATCAAAATCACTTGGGATATATGTTAAAACTCTAAATTATGCTCAACATCTATGAATCAGATTTTCTGGGGCTAACTTTAGGAATACAAATTTAAAAATATCTGTATGTGATTATTATGTACAATATTGTTTTAGAGCCACTGCTAAACATAAGTAGTTAAAGAATTTTTTCCTTGCAATTTTCTTTTTCATTTTTGGTATTTATGATAATACATTAGGAAAGCTTTGTCACAAAGAACTTTGAAGTAGTCATATTTACCTGGAATTATAGTTTCATAGTTGATCACAATAAACTGTGGAAAATTCTGAAAGAGATGGGAATCCCAGACCATCTGACCTGCCTCTTGAGAAACCTATATGCAGGTCAGAAAGCAACAGTTAGAACTGTACATGGAACAACAGACTGGTTCCAAATAGGAAAAGGAGTACGTCAAGGCTGTATATTGTCACCCTGCTTATTTAACTTATACGTAGAGTACATCATGAGAAATGCTGGGCTGGAAGAAGCACAAGCTGGAATCAAGATTGCTGGGAGAAATATCAATAACCTCAGATATGTAGATGACACCACCCTTATGGCAGAAAGTGAAGAGGAACTAAAAAGCCTGTTGATGAAAGTGAAAGTGGAGAGTGAAAAAGTTGGCTTAAAGCTCAACATTCAGAAAACGAAGATCATGGCATCTGGTCCCATCACTTCATGGGAAATAGATGGGGAAACAGTGGAAACAGTGTCAGACTTTATTTTTGGGGGCTCCAAAAACACTGCAGATGGTGATTGCAGCTATGAAATTAAAAGATGCTTACTCCTTGGAAGGAAAGTTATGACCAACCTAGATAGCATATTCAAAAACAGAGACATTACTTTGCCAACAAAGGTCCGTCTAGTCAAGGCTATGGTTTTTCCTGTGGTCATGTATGGATGTGAGAGTTGGACTTTGAAGAAAGTTGAGCACCGAAGAATTGATGCTTTTGAACAGTGGTGTTGGAGAAGACTCTTGAGTGTCCCTTGCAAGGAGATCCAACCAGTCCATTCTAAAAGAGATCAGTCCTGGGTGTTCTTTGGAAGGATTGATGCTAAAGCTGAAACTCCAATACTTTGGCCACCTGATGGGAAGAGTTGACTCATTGGAAAAGACTGATGCTGGGAGGGATTGGGGGCAAGAGGAGAAGGGGACGACAGAGGATGAGATGGCTGGGTGGCATCACCAACTCGATGGACATGAGTTTGAGTTGGTGATGGACAGGGAGGCCTGGCGTGCTGTGGTTCATGGGATCTTAAAGAGTTGGACATGACTGAGCGACTGAACTGAACTGAGTGTCTTTAGATATCATTTCTAAGCTTACTTAAAAAATATTTTTCATTTTTAACTGTATACTTAAAATAATGTAAAGATAGCATTAACACTTAATTACATGCTTTTGAGATTTGTCTTTTAAAAACAAATTTTCTTCGAAAGTGTTATCTGAATCTTTTAGTTTCTTCATAAGGAGGCCACTGCTCTTATGCAACATTGAAATAACAACATTGTTTTCACCAATTAAAATACCACTGCAAGATATTGTGAGTCGGCTCATTTGCCTTAAAGTTTCTTTTTTTAACAAATAAGGCAGTGTTTTGAGTTATGCCAGATGTACAAATGAGAGATTTGAGTGCACTTGTAGAATTTAAATTGAAATGCTAATGAGATTCTGACAGGCAGAAAAAACAACACAGCCTACATTTTCATCTGTTTTATTAAAGTCATTATTTAACTGGAAAAAACACATTATTTAGAGCTATTTATTTACGTGGCATTTGTAATTCAGCTCTTAAATTTTATCCAATTAAAGTGCTTCTCATTCCATTTCACTTAATGTGGTGGATTGTTGTGGGCATTCATCTTTCACTGTTTCTCTGTCTCATTCAGTTGTAGAGTGGCAGTAACTCAACTGAATGAATACATCTCTCTCTCTCTCTTTTTTTTTTTTTTTTACTAATGCTTACATGTGCTGCTTCATGCTGTGGTACTACATTGACATCTTTATTTTTTATTTTCAGTAATTCCACTGAAATTTCACGGTAGATTATCACATAAGACTGTTTATGGTTATTTCATGCTTTGCTTATTTCGCTAGAATTTCTAAAATGTGAAAGTAAGGAAAAAAGTAGCATTAAATAAAACCATCTTTCTGAGAGGATAAATTGATCTTAGAGATCACTGAACATAGGGTGCTAAAACTTTTTAAGTACTATTTCAATAAAGATACCCATGCCTTACCAAAAACATTTCTGATCTTTAAAACTTTTGATTATTATTCATTTGTGCATGTTTTTAGTTTTTTTCACAGTTTCTTTAAACAAAGACTTTTTGTGAATGTTTGAGATTTGTTAAAATGTCTTTATTTTGAACATCGTTTTAGAGCCGCTTAAAGGCTGCCTAAAGGCCTCTTTTACTTATGCTTACCTAACCAACTCTTAGATGAAGTTACAGTGAAAGTATTTGAGATTATAGAGGCTTAAAATTTTATGTAAATACAGAAAATAAGTACATTAGAGGAAAAAAATAGTACAGAATTTCACAGGATAGCGTGAGGCTGGCTGAGGTCAAGCTCATGTTGGAATGCAGACATTATGGGAGGGTCTGGAAGACAATGCGCCTCCTTGAGAAGGCAGCTTCCACGAATAGAGTGAAATATGCGAACCCAGGGTTGTACAGATGTCATCCTGCGTGTCAGGTCTTCTTTCACTTGCATTTACAACAGGTTTGAGGATTTTTACATAGTAACAATGCTTCGTATAGCCTGATGATGCTTTTATGAAAATCTGTGGTAAAAGAAACTCTATTAGCATAAAAAGCATTTCAGTTAATGTTCAGTGAATAAAGTCTCTATATTAACTAGAAATTGAACCCGTGACTGTCACTTCCCAGACATTTATATAAAGATTCTCTCAAGGGTGCTCCATTAAGCAGCATTAAGGAATTTCATACACAGAGCTGCATCCTTATATCTGAAACTTTTAGAGAGACACTTGATGTGGCAGAAAGGATTATGAACAGAGATCAGGAGACTGAATTCTGGTTCAGACTCAACACTCATGAGCCATGTTGACCTGGATACACCACTTGGCTTCATCAGGCTCGAGTTCTTCATCTGCAGAATGAAGAGCACTACTCGCTCTGTGGCTGTTACATTATAATTCTTTCCTACGCCCCTCTTCAGTTACTGTTTTATTTATATAGCTGTGTTTCTAATTGTGGTGCTTGTATTTACCCTCAAGAAGCCAGGACACATAGCATTTAAATAATGAGCACGTTTATCACATTTCCATACCTTCTTAACATGATGTCCAGAATTATTTTTGAGGATGCAGTATTTGGACTGAATTTCCTAATTAGCATTCAGAATACTTATGGAAAATAGCTTATGTAGGTACAGCCAACTTTTGATTATTCATGCTAATGAGGGACAGCAAGTCTAACTGAAATGTGTATAAAGTCTTCACTCCTCACTTTGTCTTCAAATATGTCAGCTGTTGAGCATTTGAAAAGGGTTGCTGAAGAATACTCATTTGAGTTTCATCTTCAGTCTGGACAGGAAAGTGCCATTAGCATATTTATGTAGCTTTATTTTTAACCCACTGCCCCATTTTGCCAAATAAAAAAATAGAATTCATTGTTAAACCATAGGAGTATATTTTATCTATATATTTTTTTCCATCTCTTCAGAGGCACATTCCACTCATAAACATGCCACCCTCATCTCGGTTCACAGTTATATACACATTTACATGCACGTTTCATGTACACACTGCAGTTTTGTGCCTTCATCTCTTTACTCATGTTCTTTTTTGTATTTTTCTTTTTTTGACTCCTGTTTTCCTGAAATAAGCTCTTGGCTAAATTGTACCTATCTTGTAAAGCCCAGTCTCCCAGTCCTTGATAAGGACTGTCTGGCCTCTTTAATAGTTTGGGTAAAGGGAAAAATGTAGATATTGAGTAGGCTGTTGAATATTATGAGTGTGAGTCCCTCAGAGTATCCGACCTATAGTAGGCATTCTACTTAATGCCTTCTGCTGCTTAATGCCTAATTCTAGTTAATACCTTCCTTCTTACTTGCTTTTACTGATATCTCCAACCAGAAGTTATCTCTTGTCCCTTGGAATTCTCTGTTATGGCACACATTGTTTTTTAGAGTTGTTTGTATGTTTTCCTTATTTCTTCTATGAGCCTTAACATTTCCTGAGGGCAGTTTCTTGGGAATTAATTTTATTTATCTTTATATATCCCATAATGTTCCTTGCAGGATATCATACACAATTATCATTATAAACATTTTGATGAAATGAACAAATTTGTGAGCATATCCACGTGGTTTGGGGGAAATTTATAGCAGAATGTAATGCTAGGGTATTGGTAAAATAGATGGTGTCATGTCAGTCTGATGTAGAGTGTGTGAGGAGGCTGTAAATACTTTGGATCCTTTCTGAGGAGACAGTTATGTGAGTATCAGGTTGAGAATACATTTATGATCTAAGCAGTATCACCCAAGAGATGATGGTTAGAAAGTATGGGAGGAAAGGGGAGTCATATGGCTGACATATCTTAGGATATATTAGCAAGGAATATGGTTTATTGTTAGTGAGTAGGATAAATATGGGAAGAGATGTTGGTTTTGCCACTGCATCTGAGAGATACCAGGAAAGATTCAGCTAGGCATGCTGTCCAGGGACTTTGCCTTCATCTGTGATTCATGCAAATGTGTAGCCTTAGCGTCTGAGGTGCTGTGATTCCCCTACAGGTGAGGATGATGCAGGTGAAGGAGTCTCTTCAGAAGAAGCACACTTGGAGGTATAGATGGAGTGCTGGCCAACCTCTGTGAGATCTGTCTGAGTGTAGCAAGCCCCTGGCCTTCACAGGGAGTGAGGTAGACTTAGGAAATCAGATGGACAAGTCTGGACTTCAGTCCAGTTGGACCACTTTTAAGTTATGTGACCATCCCTAACCATTTATTTTATTTATTGTGATCTAAGGTTACATTAGTGAGCATGGACTTGAGCCTCATGCTCCATCCTGACAGTCAGGGCTAGAATAAGTTTAACTCTAAAACATGTGGGCTTTGTGGGCTGGGAGTAGAAATTTGCAACGACTATTAGGCTACTTTTACTAAATGATTTGTGAGGTGGGAGGTGGATTCAGGCCCACCAAAACAGGAGATTTTTACTACAGGCATTATGCTGTCAGGGTTTTAGAAGGGAGTACTTACAGAAGCATGGACAGGATTAAGAGTATAAAACAAGGGCAGTTGTGGCTCCTAGAGACCACTGTCAGCAGGAAGGTGTTACACCCCTAGAACTGTGAGATCAAGGAGATAAAATAGTGTTACTGTAGCCAAGAACTTGAGTTCTGGAGGAGGAGCCAGAGCTGTAGACTAAGTCATCTCCAACTCTTTTGTGGCCCCATGAACTGCCTGCCAGGCTCCTCTGTCCTTGAGATTTCCTAGGCAAGAATACTGGAATGGGCTGCCATATTTTTCTCCAGGGGGGATCTTCCCAAACCAGGGATTGAACCCGCATCTTCTGCTTGGCAGATGGATTATTTATCACTGAGCTACCAAGGAAGCTCAAGGAAGAACTACCCTGATGGTTTCCTTTCCTTACCCTCTAATCTCCTGCTGGTAGCCCTCATTCATTAAATCCCTGAAAGCCAGACAGCTAAGGAATCAGTACGATGCAATCCTTAAGGGTCAGGCTGCTGGGAATATAGTAGGGCAGAATATAGATTTCAGTAGGGGTTAAGTGGAGAATCACCAGCACAGAAGACAAATCAGAACTTCAATCTAATAATAGGGAAATGTGTTGAGAAGGAAGACAAATTAGGATTAGAAACTTAAGGGCTAGAAATTTACTATCAGAAGATGGTCTGAGTGAAAAGAGACTGATCTCTAACAGAACATACTGAGAGAGTTCAGTGAGTATGAGGTGGGTACTGAGCCCCAGGTTAGTCTACTGTAGAGACTGATGATTACAAGCCCTGCTTTTGTTGGGGAATGGGTACCTACTTACCCTTCCTGTTCCACACCATGATTTGCCTGGGAACTAGGATGTTGCTGCTCCTGAAGATGTGGGACTTAGGTCTACTGGTGGGTTAGGCTCACAGCAGGGAAAGAACAAATAACATGTTGTGCTTGTCAAGGCAAAAACCATTGCTGCAACATGTAGCTGCCCTGGCTCCAGTTGCTTTTGGTTATATTCCTGTCCCGCATAGATTGGGATTGCTTTCTGCTCAAGCCTGACTTCAAAATTCTCAAGGGAGTTCAGCTGAAATAGCTGAACAGGGGTGATCTTACCAGTCTTCATCCGGAGACCATGCTGTGGGCTGGATGGTAGTTGCTATCTAGCAATGACTGTCACCAACTGCTGTGACAGATATCTAAAAGACACTGTGACAAGGGATTAAAAATGACCTAGATTATAGTAGGAAGCTGAAATTTGTGGCAAACAGAGGTAGTACAGAACCAGCTCCACCGGGGGACAGGGCAAACACCAGCCGTCCATAAGTCAGCCGGGCCTGAGACAGCAAGTGCCTGAAGAGGACCAGAAGAGGACTTGACTGAGCAAGAAAACTCTTGGCTGAGTCTAAAATGATTTAAAAGCAGAACAAGAGTGGGACTGTTTAGCAGTAGAAGAGAAAGCTTGGTTTGATGCCTAGAGGGAATTACATGATGCTAAAAAATAAAGGTCATTATTTATTACATAATTGAACAGTGCAAACATATCAGCAAGCTAGAGACAGTCTTTATCTGGGGTTCTTCGATCTGCAGTTCAGGTGAGAGAATATTATTGAGTCTAACCTGCTTATCAGCCCTTGTGTAATGAGAGCATAAAAGTGAATGAAACTATATCCAGTCTGCAATGAGAGAGAAATGTAATTAGACATAGAAGATCCTTTTTTCCCCTACTTTGCAGGATTCAGCCTAAATTTAACTTGAATTCTTCCAAAAGGGAACTTATTATTTAGCCTTTTTAAATGAGAATATTTGCCTTAATGGAAAATACCTATTTTGTTGAGATAAATGAGCTTTGTTTTTGACTATCTGGGAGGTGTAAAGAGGAGAAGCCAGTGGGAAAAGGAATATAAAAAGACAAAAGCTGTCAAGGACTGTTAAAGATAGAAGGATAGGACCAGTAACCCCGGGACCACCTGCCCTGGAGGCATGTCTTGTGGCCTGGCTTTCCCTTGCATTTGCATAGGCCAGTCTTTGCCCACATGCTTGGAATGTTGTCCTTCCCAGCTCCTCCAGTCATCTCTTCCTTGGGATGCAGTTTGGCTCTCATACTGTTACTGAATTAGGTCATATGGACCCCACCTTCGGCCCTTGCTGGCCTGAGGCCTCTTGCCTTGGTGGGGAAAGGTTCTTTTTCCATTCGGGTTCACACAGCCAAAAACGAAACCCAAGCTTAGATTGAAGTCGCAGAAGCTTTATTCCATGGCTAGAAAATGGAGAAGCAGGAACTTAGTTCACAAATCAAATTCTCACCCTAATGGTGAGAGAGATGTGGTTTTAAGAGGTGAGGACGATAGGAGGAGGGCCGATAATGAAGGGGAGCCCTATGCATTAGTTTCCTGGGAGGAAGTGGGGTTTCTTCTGGAAGTGGGGAGCCACTTTTTTTCTGTAGTTTTGGTCTGGAACTTCCGGCCAGGGCCGAAGGCTGGTGTATTATTTAGTGCCACTAATGTAAAATTTGCATAGAGTGAAACTCAGTGTCTGTTGGAGGTCAGGTTTGTTGCCATCTTGGTTCCAGCTGGTTCATCTGGTTTTTGTTTTTTCCTTCACATAGCTTCCTTTCTTTATGTCTGGACCCTGTGACAAAGATATAGATTAGTTCCTGCTTAAGGATATGATTCTGGGGCAACAGCCTTGGTAACAAACCCTCTAACACCCTTCCTTCAAGTGCCAGCTGCGATAGATCTGTGTTGTGATGCCCTTATCATAACATGTTGACAGGACTTTCTGATGTGTCTTCTCTGTTACTCTGTTGGCCGTTTGAGGGCTGAGCCAATGAAATAATAGGTATCCCTACAACCAAAACAAATAGCCTCCATCAGAGGGAGAGCAAGAGGAAGTGTCCTGATGCTTATTTCAGCATGACGAAGGTGTGATGAGGTCAGAGATACACCTGGGCTTTGGGAAGAGCCTCAAGTAGAGGCCTAGGTGCTGTGGTGACTCTTACCATCTTTTATTTTGGCTTCTTGATCTGTTTAGTTCTCCTACTTCTCTTTCTCTGCAGAATGGCTTCCTACATTCAGAAAATACTGCTGCTGACAGCTCTTAACTTTTACATAATAAAATTGTTTTGCCGTCAGAGAATGACTAAAGATTTCAACTTTCCTGCTCCCAAAGTCTCTGGTTCCCAGGCAGTGTCCCCATTTGGGCCAGTTGTGCCCTTTCCCTGCTCACCTGTCAGCTGTTGCCTTTGTAATCAGGTGTGTGGGTAGGATGTGGGGAGAGGAGAGGTGCCGGTAACCAGATAAAATAGTACATTCTGTTCACTTAACATATGAGCCTAGCATGGAGTCATTGCATTGTCAGGGCTCTGTGCATTGCCTATACATGAATTGTTCCCTCTAGGCCATACATATTTATGGAAGGAAATGATCATGAAGACAAGTATTCCAAATATTTAAGTAAACTTTATTTTGGCTTTTGAAATGCATCATATCATTATTCTTACTGGAGAAATACCATCTTCATTATGTTTTCTGTTGGCTAGTGTTAAGATGCAGTTTTTGCTTTTATTAAGCGTAAACTGACAGGAACATAAAAGTGAGAAAGATAGCCTGGGTAACAAAAAAAGTTGACTAGGGAGTAGAAATATGCTGTGGTTAATTGATAAGGCAACCATGTTGCTGACTAACTTGAAAATATTTTTATCCTTCCAAAAGGTATTTCTAAAACCCTGCAAGTGAATTTTTAAATGCCACTTTCAATTGAAATTTTCTTACCAGCTTGCTTTATGGCTCTCAGGGGATGACTGACTAAAGTGAAAGAAACTGGCATGTTTACCACTCCCATCAGATGAGGAGATGAGTATAAAGCTAGACACCCTTTTAAAAACATCATGTGTATAGCATTAAAATTTGTGTGCGTATGTGTAGCTTATATTCACTGAAGACTGATTCTAGATGTTGGTCAAATAGGAATGATTTTAGAAGTGATGCATTTACATTACAGAAATGGTTGGAAAAATGAGCATACTTTTTCCCTTTAATACTTTACAGAATGGGGAAATGGTGAGTGATGATATCTGACCATTGGTCCAGTGTTCTGCCTCCTTTATAACAACTTTGTAAGGGGCTGGATGTGGAGGTGTGCAGATGAGGGGGAGGAGGAGCATGCTCCATGATTCAGTTATAGCGAAGAAACCTCTGTTAATTTGATGTCTTATAAATTTATTAACTCTCTCACCTTTGTATATACATCCTGCTGGAGCATCCAGCGAAGAATGATATGGAATAGATTACATGGCCAAATATTGCTTCTGATTTGAATCTATGAGCATCTGAAGCCAGATATTAACTTGATGGACCAATCATGAATTAGGAGCCAATCCATTATTTCTGTTTCAGCCACTGGATTTCTTATTATTCAGTTAGAAACTTGATCTTATCATTTTTGGAATCTGAAACTCTGGTTATCCATCATATGGACACAAAATGTTAAAGGAAAAGGACCTTTCTTCCTACTCTATGTTAATTAACCCAGCCCATCAATCTTTCTTTGTCCATATGTATTATGTAGTTCCCTGGTAGAATGTATATTATTTCTGTTTCTGGTTTGGCAAGAGATAGCAGTCAGTCAGTTCTCTCTCTTTTTCTGCTCCCTACTCTCTCTCTCTTTCCTTAGAAGATTCCTGTGTTTAAGAATATCATGAAGCTGAAGTGCCCTTTATATTACCTTTGTAAATGATTTGGATGAGGATTTTTCTACAGTGATAAGAACCACTGACCTCAAGATGATTGCTTTTGTTTATACATCTTGAAGCTAGGGAAGGTTTCCTTTATATCACCATACTGCAATTTGAATTTCTTTTTTTTTTAATTCTCTCTCCTTCCTTCTCTTTCTCTCTGTGTAGTGAAAAAGCACAGCAATGTTTGACCGTGGGTTATTACTGAAGCTTATTTTCAAGGAGAAAGTAACACTGAAAATTAGTTACCATAAATAGAAGACAAACAGCTTTTTTGCTTCCGTAAAATAGATGGTTCTCTTGAGGAACTATTGATTCCAGTCTGTTAATATTGCAAATCTAACTAAAATAGACCTTATCTGTGTTTTATGTGGGTGAGTGACCAGGGTCCGACACTTAGAGCTTTTGCTAGAGAACCTGGAGGGCCGCCAGCTGAAAGCACTGTAACAGACCTCTGAGAAGCTGGAAAAGCGTCTCAGGAAGAAAAGCGTTCAGTTTAGACAGCTGCGTAGTTAACGACTATTAGCCTCAGAGAACTGACAATTAGCTCTAGTCAAGTAAACCGACTTCTAGCTTTAAACCAGAATAGGTGACTTTCTTGCATAGCTAAAATGCACAGTAGACTGTTAATTTACACTATTCAATTCCTTAGCAAAATCTTTTTGTTTTTTGCTTTCAATGTTGACCTTTTAGTGTAATTCCTTTCACAGGTTGACTGCTTTACACCATGATAGTGTCTTACTTTTCCACCTAGCATTCTATCGTAAGCCTTTTCCATGTTCTTAATTTTGAATGACTGCATATATTTTATGGCAATAATTATGTACCAGTCATAAATTATTGAATTATTTTATACATATTAATTTGTTTAATACTTACAACAACTCTATGAGATGGGTAGTATTATCTTCACTTTATAATGAAAAACAAAAACTGAGATACTGAAAGTAAGTGGATGGTGTAGGTCCCACGGCCAGTACATGGCAGACAGTGGTTAGCTTTCTTTCCTACCATAGATATTTGTGGATATTGTGTAATGTCTAATGTAGTTAATTATTATAAATATTGGAGAAGGAAATGGCAACTGACTCCAGTATTCTTGCCTGGAGAATTTCATGGACAGAGGAGCCTGGTGGGCTGCAGTCCATGGGATCTCAAACAGTTGGACATGACTGAGCGACTAAGACATACACACATTATAAATATCACAAGAGCAAACATGATTAAGAAAGTGCTTCTCCACATATTAAAGGGTTTTTTCCCTTAGGATGAGGCTTCTCTGGTGTCTTGGCTGGTAAAGAATCCGCCTGCAATGTGGGAGACCTGGGTTGGATCCCTGGGTTGGGACGATCCCCTGGAGAAGGGAAAGGCTACCCACTCCAGTATGCTGGCCTGGAGAATTCCATGGACTCTATAGGGGTCACAAAGAGTCAGACATGACTTAGTGGCTTTCACTCACTCCCTTAGGATAGTTTTTAAAAATAGAATTACTGGATCAAAGTTTAAAATTTTGAAGTCTTTTAATACATACTATCTTAATAGCTTCCCTAATGGTCAATTATATTTCAATAATAGTTTATTTTTGCATAGTTCAATAAATCATTGCTGACTCTAGATATTATATTTTAAAATCTTTGCTAATTTTGCAGCCAAATATGAATTTCCCCCCTTTATTTTAATTTGCTTATTTCTCTATATTTGAATATCCTCTTTTGCGCATTAATTTTTCATGCCCTTTTGCCTGTTTTTCTCTTAAACTTTTAAGCTTATGCTTACCTCTTTTTATATGTTCTTTAACCAAGATATTAACCTTTGCTGATATTAAAACTTTGCTGATATTAAAACTTTGCTGAAGATATATTTTCCAGCCATATGCTTTTTATTTTAGAGCATTCGATTTTACCTATGATGGGTGTTTTTGTTTTGTGTGTGTGTGCGCACACATTTTTTCTTGATGTGTGTTTTTGTTTTTAAACACAAGTTTTCCTCCTTTGTGATTGTTTCTGTTGAAAAAGGACTTCCATTTCTAAGACAAAAGTGAACTTATCTTTTTTCCTATGGATTTTTCCCTTTTGTGTTTAATTTTCAATCAATCTAGATTTTAATTTTATTATAGTGTTAGCTATATATCAGAATTACAAGGTAGTAGAAAAATAAATTTGCCTTTCATTCTTTTCTTTTAAAGAATTGATTGAAATTTGGAAGAAAAGCCTTACATAATCTATAAACTATGCAATCAATTTCTTAGATACTATTTTAAAAGTTATTTTCTTTTTGCAAAGCAGAAATTGAGAATTGAATTATTGTACTTTTTATCAATAAATTCTGAATAGGCATATTCACATATAATTTTGCATATTTTTGTGTTTAAATATGGTATCTGTAGTATTTTTATCTTTTGCTTTTATAAAAAAATCTAATAAACAAGAATCACCTATCTAACCATCCTTATTCTGAGGGTCTATGTGCCTCACTGAGGATAGTTCTTATCTCTAGATTTCTAGCCCTCATCTATAACTTAAAGCTGAGAACTTATGTAATGTTTCCTAATAGGTATAAAGGTTACCCTGATGGATAGATGTCAAGCATATTATTTTTCTAACTGTTGTATTTAACATTTTGTAGCATGATAAAGAATAGTATTGAATAATAAGATGGAAATAGAGACAATAAGGAGAAGGCAATGGCAACCCACTCCAGTACTCTTGCCTGAAAAATCCCATGGATGGAGGAGCCTGGTAGGCTGCCATCTATGGGGTCCCACAGAGTTGAACACGACTGAAGTGACTTCACTTTTACTTTTCACTTTCATGCACTGGAGAAGGAAATGGCAACCCACTCCAGTGTTCTTGCCTGGAGAATCCCAGGACAGCGGAGCCTGGTGGGCTGCTGTCTATGGGGTTGCACAGAGTTGGACATGACTGAAGCGATTAGCAGCAGCAGCAGCATCAGAGACAATAAAGATGAATACGTCTCTAGAAAATATAGGAATAAAACCACCATTCAGTTCAGTTCAGTTACTCAGTCGTGTCTGACTCTTTGTGACCCCATGAACCGCAGCACGCCAGGCCTCCCTGTCCATCACCAACTCCCTGAGTTCACTCAAACCCATATCCATCGAGTCGGTGATGCTATCCAACCATCTAATCCTCTGTCATCCCCTTCTCCTCCTGCCCTCAATCTTTCCCAGCATCAGGGTCTTTTCAAATGAGTCAGCTCTTCACATCAGGTGGCCAAAGTATTGGAGTTTCAGCTGCAACATCAGTCTTCCAATGCACACCCAGGACTGATCTCCTTTAGGATGGACTGCTTGGATCTCCTTGCAGTCCAGGGGACTCTTAAGAGTCTTCTCCAACACCACAGTTCAAAAGCATCAATTCTTCGGTGCTCAGCTTTCCTTATAGTCCAATTCTCACATCTGTACATGTCCACTGGAAAAACCAGAGCCTTGACTAGATGGACCTTTGTTGACCAAGTAATGTCTCTGCTTTTTAATATGCTATCTAAGTTGGTCATAACTTTCCTTCCAAGGAGTAAGCGTCTCTTAATTTCATGGCTGCAGTCACCATCTGCAGTGATTTTGGAGCTCAGAAAAATAAAGTCAGCCAGTTTTCCCATCTATTTGCCATGAAGTGATGGGACTGGATGCCATGATCTTAGTTTTCTGAATGTTGAACTTTGAACCAACTTTTTCTTTCTCCTCTTTCACTTTCATCAAGAGGCTCTTTAGTTCTTCACTTTCTGTCATAAGGGTGGTGTCATCTGCATATCTGAGGTTATTGGTATTTCTCCCGGCAATCTTGATTCCAGCTTGTGCTTTTTCCAGCCCAGCATTTCTCATGATGTACTCTGCATAGAAGTTAAATAAGCAGGGTGACAATATACAGCCTTGACATACTCCTTTTCCTATTTGGAACCAGTCTGTTGTTCCATGTCCAGTTCTAACTGTTGCTTCCTGACCTGCATACAGATTTCTCAAGAGGCAGGTCAGGTGGTCTGGTAGTCCCATCTCTTTCAGAATTTTCCACAGTTTATTGTGATCCACACAGCCAAAGGCTTCGGCACAGTCAATAAAGCAGAAATATGACCCAGCAATCCCACTCCTAGGCATATACCCTGCTGCTGCTGCTGCTGCTAAGTCACTTCAGTCGTGTCCAACTCTGTGCAGTCCCACAGACGGCAGCCCACCAGGCTCCTCTGTCCCTGGGATTCTCCAGGTAAGAATACTGGAGTGCGTTGCCATTTCCTTCTCCAATGCATGAAAGTGCAAAGTGAACGTGAAGTCGCTCAGTCGTGTCTGACTCTTAGCGATCCCATGGACTGTAGCCTACCAGGCTCCTCTGTCCATGGGATTCTCCAGGCAAGAATACTGGAGTGGGTTACCATTTCCTTCTCTAAGGCACATACCCTGAGGAAACCAAAATTGAAAGAGACACATGTATCCCATTGTTCATTGCAGCACTATTTACAATAGCTAGAACATGGAAGCAACTTAGATGTCCATTGACAGATGAATGGATAAAGAAGTTGTGGTACTTATACACAATGAAATATTACTCAGCCATAAAAAGGATTGCATTTGAGTTAGTTCTAATGACGTGGATGAACCTAGAACCTATTATACAGAGTGAAGTGAGTCAGAAAGAGAAAGATAAATACCATATTCTAACACATATATACAGACTCTAGGAAAATGGTACTGAAGAGTTTATTCACAGGGAAACAATGGGGAAACAGACATAGAGAACAGACTTATGGACATGGGGAGAAGGGAGGGGAGGGTGAGATGTATGGAGAGAGTAACATGGAAACTTACATTACCATATGTAAAATAGATAGCCAATGGGAATGTGCTATATGGCTCAGGAAACTCAAACAGGGGCTCTGTGTCAACTAGAGGGGTGGGATGGGGAGGGAGATGTGATGAAGTTTCAAAAGGGAGGGGATATATGTATACCTATGGCTACTTGATGCTGTGGATTGATGGAAAACAGCAAAATTCTATAAAGCAGTTATCCTTCAATGAAAAATAAATAAAAATACAAAGATGAATATGTCTCTAGAAAATCAATGTGTTGGCAATTAATACCAAGATTTCAAAGTGAGATTGTTATATATAGCAACACACATATGTTATTATTAATTTGTGATTTAATATTTAAGTAAAAGCTTGGCCTTAGAAAAATGCCTATCAAAATATTTGACTGTAATATTGAGACTCCTAAATAATTTGTAATTGCTATTTCCAAAATGGTATGAATAAGAATATTTGATCTGGAAGAGTTTTTCTGCTGATCATCTAATTACTAATTATTTGATAACCCTTATTTGTCTTTTAGCTTCATATTAAAATCAGTGACAAATTAGTATAAATACAGTGATTTGGCAGTGTTGAATAAATTGTTTCCTCTTCTCCACCCAACAGAATTGTATTTAAAATACTTGGTAATCCAAATTCAGTGACTTGTTTTTGAGATTTGTTTAGTTTATTATCCAGTTGATTTGTATTGAAACTGATTGTTTAATCTATAACCTATACCCAGTTTTGTACAGTGTCTTTGAAATACAGGAATTGAGAACTTTTATTAGATTGAAAGGAAGACTTTTATCTTGTAGCTTATTTTCCTTCTACTTTGGATAATTTTATTCCATGAGAATTTATTAAAAAATAATTGCAGTCTTTGACACACTGAAGACAACATAATTACATAATGAATCTCCTTAATTATATCTCTTATAACTTACTTTTGCTTATATTTTTCATTGTTCAAAAGAAATGTACTAGTTAGAAGGGAGGTAAAACCTACAGATTTGCAGGTCAAAGGGTGGTGGAGAGCATATAAGCAAGAATGGAAGGAGATGAAGCATAGAAGTGTTATAGTAATGTAAGTATCATACAGATTACATAGTTACAGAAAGAAATGGATCCTTTGTTCTTAAGGAGATCATGAAACAGAATCAGGTGTAAAGGTGATAGAAGTCCTCAAGTACCTGGACATTTTTTAGAACTCTCTTTAATGAAATAAAGATATTATACCTAGTAAATTTTTATTGTTCTTAAAGAACTGTAGACACACGTAAAACATGGAGTAACAAGAGGGCTTAGTATTCCACATCAAAGATCCCTGAACTTTCGGCTGTGGACCAGTACCTCCTGTCAGATCAGCAGCAGCATTAGATGAGAAATATTAATAAAGTGTGCAATAAATGGAATGCACTTGAAGTATTTTGAAACCATCTTCCCTACTCCCAGTCCGTGGAAAAATTTTCTTTCATTAGATTGGTCCCTGGTGTCAGAAAGTTTGTGGAGTGCTATTCTACATAATTCCAAATTAGAGGGAAGAATTTCTTCAAGAGGTAGAAATTATAGAGAATATAGAGAGAGGAAATGCTGTTACTAGTTAGATGTATACTCTGGACTTGAAAAAAAAATGGTAGACTTTAAAAAAACTCAGGCAAAAGGTAGATGTGATCAAATATCTGAAATAGGAATCCAGATTGGAACAAGAATTAACAAGAATTTAAATCATGGCATTATTTCCTTTGCTAACGCCCATAGGAGGCATTGTTAAGTGACTTTAGTACATTTTTTGCTGCTTTGTCTGGAAAAGATGCCTCTGGAAACCTTCTGAAGATGACACTCAGGTAGTTACTGCAGTTTGGTGTTGCACGAAATGGAGCCTATGTGACATGACAGTCAGGCTAGGAGAAAAATAGCTAAAAATAGTATGGATTCAAGAGTGTTATAAATCTGTCTCTGATCTGTAAATACATTAATCAAAATCCTTGGGTGTAACATTAAATTGATACGAAATCTTCTAATTCTTGCATTATTCAGCCCACATTTTCCTGTTTTATCCATTAGGATAACTCGACAGATGTTATGTCATATCCTCCTAAAATCTAAATCACAGTGTCTGGAGAAGTAATTAGGTCTGTTTGCTTAGTTGTGCTCATTCATTCAGTCGTGTCTGATTCTTTGCAACCCCATGGACTGTAGCTTGCCAGGCACCTCTGTCCATGGGGATTCTCCAGGCAAGAATACTGGAGTGAGTTGCCATACCCTCCTCCAGGGCATCTTCCCAACCTAGGGATCGAACCCAAGTCTCCTACATTGCAGACGGATTCTTTACTGCCTAAGCCACCAGGGAAGCCCTTGGTAAACAACCCTGAAAAGTAATCTGGCTGATCTAGAATACTGGTTCTCCACTAGGAGAAATTTTGTTCCCCAGGGAACATTTGGAAAGGTCTTGTGGATGGTGGGAGGGGTTTAGAGCACTGGTTCTTGACTGAGAGCTTATTAAAAATACAAGTTACTGTGCTTCACTTCCTAAGGAAACAGGAAATCTAGAGCTGATGTTCAGTTTGTCTTTCAGCCAGATCTTTGGGTGATTCTGATGTTCCTTAAAGTTTGAAGACAAATTGTGAGCCCATTTTGGCATGTTTGATAAAAAAACAAATGTTTATTGAGCATCTAGCTTGGACCAGGTACCTTTCTCAATGCTCAAAAAACAGCCTTTTCACAATCAGTTGTCTTCGCTGTTACCTAATGGAGTTTGTTTATCCTTGTGGTTCTCTAATTGTCTAGCATGCTGTTTAACATGTTTGTTGAATAGTGTTCAGCTGCATTGGCAGCTGAACTTCCTTGTCATCTTAGGCATTCTTATAAGACTTCTTTTATTGATTTTAATCAATGACTTGATTGAAGATGTAATTGTCATATTTTTCCATTTTTTTGGTTCACAAACATGATAGGGATTGGATGTTACAGGCAGACAATTCCTTATTCTTAATAGAGAACTATGACGTGGCCATAGTTGTAAGTTCCTAAATAACCATTATGTTCACTTTACCAAGCAATTTTTACTTTCAAGTCAGAGTTCAAAACTTTCTTATTAATGGAGTGGATTGCATGGCAGGAACAGATTTTCAATACTCATTGAATTAAATGTATTTCCCAAGGAACTTTGGGAGACTGGTGGTGGTGGAAGAAAGCGGAGAATATAAGAGAAAATGGGCAAAATGCTGAATTATTTTGTACTTGGTGAATATCAAGTGTATCAATATACCTGCAAAGGAAAGTGACATGCAAACACAAGGACATTTTGTTGTGCAAGTAGGCACTGTCTCCATCCTGACCACACAGCAGAGGAAAAAAAAAGCATGGTGAGTTTTGGCCAGAATGGAGGTTATCACTTCTCTTTACGTCCAGTTGGCTAGAATTCAGTCTCATACCCACCTGACTTCAAAGGAGGCTGGGGAACGTAGTCTGTTTTGTGCACAGGAAAAATAGAATATATATTTGGATGATTAGCTAACAGTTTTATGTTTTTTCATGGTTACCTACTGTTATCAAGATTTCACTCTTCAACAGTTCTGATAATTATAAGTTTACTGTACTTTGAAACAAAAGAAAAATGGTGACCTTGCCTCTCTTCACAGTTTCTGTACATTTCACTATTTAAAAATAAAGTTCAATCTGAGGGAAGAAAAGTACCAGATTTGAATAAGCTAAATGATGCACACTTGCATCTTGCCATGTGTCTTCAGAATCACGGAACACATTTTTCATATTCAGTCCTCATTATTAACTTGTAAAACTCTCAGATAATAAATAGTCATCCTTCACAACAACGGCTCCACAGACAGGAAGGATAAGTCAAGCTGGGCAGACAGGGAGTAAGTACTAAAGTAAGTTGGTCTGGAGGCAGTACCAGGAAGCTAGCAACTAGGGTAGTGTCAAGGGTTGAATTCAGATATGGTGGGGAGGGAAGAAACCAATATGGGCACCCAAAGAGAGAGAAGGTTGGAATCTGTCTTCCTAATTCATAGGGACTTTCGGTACACTTATTGTTGGCCAGGGTCAACTCCATGGTGTGGACAGTCTGCAGAGAAGATGGCACGTCCCCTGGCTGGAAGCAGGATTAGAGGGATGGAGTTCATGCTGGGGAGAACTCCACACTAATTCAGCATTAGCAGATTGTTCTGGTGGCTTTTGAACTTGAACTGACTATGTTGCAAAATTGGTAATATCAGTGGAAATAAAATATAAGCTTATTCACATCCAGGTTTGATTTGTTTTGTATTTACTGTGATCATTGAAATTTGAATGTGATTAAGTTTACAGTTGTACAAAATGCAATTAAAATCATAGCCTGTGCCCAGGAAGGCTAGTAAGAGTGAAACACAGTGAAAGGAAAATAAATCTTAAATTTGTTGCTGCTTGTGGTCTATGAAAGGTAAAATGTTTCATAGATGGCTGGCTGACTGGTGACCCTGTGCAACTATAGGAACACCTTAGTGTTCTGAGAACATCGAATATGGTGCACCTTGTAAGGAAAGGGAAATGCTTGTGATGACAAGGCAGGTCAAGATTTTAAAAGGTTTTGGAACTACAAGCATAGTACTTGTCTTTACAATACTACAATAAACCTTCTTAGGGTTTATTGATATTATGGAATGTACCTTATATCTATACCAATTATGCATGATTTTATGAGATAAGGAATTACACAGCAGATAAGGTAAACATGTATAAATTACGGACTTCTATACAGCTCTTGTATTAGAGGAAAAACAACAAAGCAGGGTAGAGAGCAGTTAGCCAGAGTCAGAACCGGGCTCAAATCCTGACTTTCAGTTACAGCATGATGTCCTTGGAAAAGATATCTAATCTTTGTAAAGCTCTGTTCTCATTTGTAAAGTAGAGGTAATAACCATATACAAAGGCTCTGGAAATCAAGTGTTTGTTTTTTTTGTTCTGTTTCTGGGTAACTCACTTGGTAGCAAAACCTGATGCAGACTCAAGAGAAGTTACATTCTTTCATTATCTCCTTTGGTGTGCATCTTTGTACATTTTTAAGCAGAAATTATTTATATGTTTGATTAATGTATGCTGTCTCAGGGGCTTCCCTAGTTGCTCAGTGGTAAAGAATCCTCCTGCCAAGCAGGAGACTCAAAGCCTCAAGTTTGATCCCTGGGTCAGGAAGATCCCCTGGAGAAGGAAATGACAACCGACTCCAGTATTCTTGCCCAGGAAATCCCATGGACAGGAGCCTAGCAGGCTTATGATGTCCATGTCATCACCAAGGGTTGAACATGTCTTAGCAAATAAACAGCAGCAACAACAAGATGCTGTCTCAGACCCCACTCAGGGTGGATGCTGTGTAACTTCTGTTTATTATTTTAGATTCACTCTCTACCTTTTTTTTTTTATCCAGCTGTGTGCCTGGGAGTCTGACTTTCTGTAGTCTATATGTATGGTTCCTTTGAGATAGATTTACCCATTGAATTTGGCAGGTGGAAGTCACTGGAAAGAGATTGGAGAAAGGAAACAGAGTTGAAGGTAGGTTCTATTATTTTGCCCAGAACCCTCTTTGAGGGGTCACCACAGTGTGTCTCTAGATTAGAGGTCTGACCACCAGATAGGTTACCCATTCTCCACAAGCCATGTGTGTGTGTGCGTGCGTGCGTGTGCTCAGTCGTGTCCAACTCTTTGCAGCCCCGTGGACTGTAGCCTACTAGGCTTCTCTGTCCATGGGGTTTTCCAGGCAAGAGTACTGGAGGGGGTTGCTCTTTCGTTGTCCATCCCACAAGCCTCACTCTCTAGCTTTCTGAAACTGTCCGCTTCTCACTGTCTGTCTGGCATAGGCGTGGTGCCAGTGACTGTGATACTAGCCCCAGTTAGCCAGCTGTGCCTTGTGGGTTCCCTACACCTTGCCCACATCATGGTAAACAGTGTCTTTATTAAATCTTCCTCAAGTTATCCTAATTTGAGCATAGCACCTCGTTCCTGCTGGGATCTTTAAAAATGCTTCAGTTCAGTTCAGTCAGTCAGTTGTGTCCGACTCTTTGCGACCCCATGAATCGCAGCACGCCAGGCCTCCCTGTCCATCACCAACTCCCGGAGTTCACTCAGACTCACGTCCATCGAGTCTGTGATGCCATCCAGCCATCTCATCCTCTGTCATCCCCATCTCCTCCTGTCCCCAATCCCTCCCAGCATCAGAGTCTTTTGGCCACTCTTCGCATGAGGTGGCCAAAGTACTGGAGTTTCAGCTTCAGCATCATTCCTTCCAAAGAAATCCCAGGACTGATCTCCTTCAGAATGGACTGGTTGGATCTCCTTGCAGTCCAAGGGACTCTCAAGATCTTCTCCAACACCACAGTTCGAAAGCATTAATTCTTCAGCGCTCAGTCTTCTTCACAGTCCAACTCTCACATCCATACATGACCACAGGAAAAACCATAGCCTTGACTAGACGGACCTTTGTTTAATGCCATTTAATTACTTAAACTTTCTAAACACACACACATATACACATTTTAAATTCCAAAATGTATCTGACCCCAAGGGTTTTGAATAAAGGATTGTGGGTCTGTATTCTAACAATGTCTAGGATAGGAGTTTTACCATATTTTATAAATTTTTACTCTGTTCAGAAGATCCTATTTTTGTCCAGTTAAGCACAAAGCACTTTAGTGATCTATAGATAATGCTGCCAACACCTCATTACTGAAAATAAAAAATCTGTCATTCAGCTACGAGTTTAAGTGAATCGTTCAAGATAGGTATAATAATTGGAGAAACAGTTTCACAATTGTAATAAATTTGCCTTTGTTACTTTTCTCAATTCCATTTGATTTAAGAAGTAATCAAATGGAATTGAGAAAAGTATCAAAGCATCGTAGGAGGACTTAAGGGGTGTCTATCTGGTAGGAATAATGCAACTTTACCTAAATTACTTCACCTTTTCTCAGTGTTTCAACAAGAATAAATTAAATTCTCCACTTTTAGATTTTTGCCAGTGTATGGCAATATAGTTTATAGGTAGAGGAAAGAACAAAATGTAGAATTTAGGAGTGCTAGCTTTGGGTCTCATGTCTTTTATGCAGCCCTACTCACTTTGAGCTTGTAACTTGATTTCTATAGCCCTTGTCTTTAAAATGGGGTTAAAATACACTTGGGGTTAAAATGGGGTTTTAGCCCCATTTTAAAATGTTTCTTTTTTCTTTAAAATGGGATTAAAATTCAAAAAACTAAGATCATGGCAACCGGTCCCATCACTTCATGGCAAATAGATGGGGAAACAATGGAAACAGTGATAGAATTTATTTTTTGGGGCTCCAGAATCACTGCAGATGTTGACTGCAGCCATGAAATTAAAAGATGCTTGCTCCTTGCAAGAAAAACTATGACCAACCTAGACAGCATTAAAAAGCAGAGACGTTGCTTTGCCTACAAAGGTCCATATTGTCAAAGGTATGGTATTTGTAGTAGTCATGTATGGATGTGAGAGTTGGACCATAAGGAAAGCTGAGTGCTGAAGAATTGATGCTTTTGAACTGTGTTGGAGAAGACTCTTGAGAGTCCCTTGGACTGCAAGGAGATCCAACCAGTCCATCCTAAGGAAATCAGTCCTGAATATTCATTGGAAGGACTGATACTGAAACTCCAATACTTTGTTTACCTGATGCGAAGAACTGACTCATTGGAAAGGACCCTGATGCTGGGAAAAATTGAAGGTGGGAGGAGGAGGGGACGACAGAGGATGAGATGGTTGGATAGCATCACTGACTTGACAGACGTGAGTTTGAGCAAGTTCTGGGAGTTGGTGATGGACAGGGAGGCCTGGCGTGCTGCAGTCCATTGGGTCACAAAGTGGCAGACACGACTGAGTGACTGATGGATTAAAAAAAATTTTATATTCACCTAGTATGGAGCTGGGCTCCTTATAAGAGCTTGAGTGTTTCTCAAACCTGAATCACTTTATCAGCAGAGTCGTTCAATAGTGGATGGTGTGTCCTGGGATTGATCAGTGACTGCTGCCCCTGCTGTTGTGGCATTTGGACTCCTCATGGACTGAGGTGAAATTTCAGGCTCTTCCTGTGAAAATCATGACTCGTTTGGGACTGTTCCTTGCCATAAATCACTACAACAGAATGAATGTGAAGTGTATGTGAATTTTCACTGAAGAAGGTAAATGGAACGTTTTTTTATTTGTTTATAACTACATATTTATTTTTTGCTCTCACTAATTCCCAAGTATTATATATAAGTAAGTAAATAAGTGAAGTAGCTCAGTCGTGTCCGACTCTTTGCGACCCCATGGACTGTAGCCTATCAGGCTTCTCCATCCATGGGATTCTCCAGGCAAGAATACTGGAGTGGGTTGCCATTTCCTTCTCCAGGGGATCTTCCCGACCCAGGGATCGAACCCTGGTCTCCCACATTGGAGGCAGATGCTTTAACCTCTGAGCCACCAGGGAAGATAGTATTATATATATATAGCACTTTAATATTCAATATAGTGTCATTAAACGTGAATCATCGTTTTTTAGTCCTTAAGAACATACCATACACACGTGATATTTTTATATATTAGCCTCACTTGAGAAAGCATCAGTCTTTTCTAATGAAATTCTCTAATCATTTTAAGTGAACAGTAAAATGAGCATAAAGAGTTCCATGTTACAAAGCTGTGTAGTTGCTAGAGTTGGGCCAAATTGTTGACTGAGGCTTTAGCGACTAAAGAAAAACAAGCCAAGTACCTGATTCCTAAGGATTCATAGTTGTTTCCTGGTATCAAGACCTGAGAATAATTTCTTCTGGGGGCTTCATAAAGTGGCATGCTGCATCAAAAATTTTCAGAAGCAGTTCTGAGTAGAAAAACAGAGCCTTCAGAAATAAACACCGGCATAGGAAGCAGCTTTGTTGAACCAAATAGTCCTGTGGAAGTTGGTTTATCTTATTCGGGCTATAACGTTCATAGTGATAATGGAATAAGAAATAATTGTCCTTTAGTTTTTTATTATAAAAATTAGTGATCAACTCTCTCTTTGGGTTGGGAAATCTCAAGAACAACATAGCATAACATTTTCTGTGACAGCCAAAATAAAATACTGTGTTTAAAGTTACTTGAGATCCATGATTATGATTATTTAGATAAAATGTTTAGTTCTAAATTAAATTAAAAGTTTTCTTTATGATTTTTTTTAGTTATTCTTCTCAAATTAATATTCCATCTGAGAATGGTGAAAGGAGAAGATTAAAAGAAGTCATGCATAAAATCATGTACAGTTAATGGAAATGTGATTATCATTTGGTTCAGACAATTTTATTGTGCCTCCTACTAATTGCTATTTTGTGCACCCACAGGCCTTGCTTATCTTAAGATGGTTTCAGCTTTCAGTTCAGTTCAGTTCAGTTCAGTTGCTCAATCGTGTCTGACTCTCTGCGACCCCATGAATCGCAGCACGCCAGGCCTTCCTGTCTATCACCATCTCCCGGAGTTCACTCAAACTCACGTCCATCGAGTCGGTGATGCCATCCAGCCATCTCATCCTCTGTTGTCCTCTTCTCCTCCTGCTCCCAATCCCTCCCAGCATCAGAGTCTTTTCCAATGAGTCAGCTCTTCGCATAAGGTGGCCAAAGTACTGGAGTTTCAGCTTTAGCATCATTCCTTCCAAAGAACACCCAGGGCTGGTCTCCTTCAGAATGGACTGGTTGGATCTCCTTGCAGTCCAAGGGACTCTCAAGAGTCTTCTCCAATACCACAGTTCAAAAGCATCAATTCTTTGGTGCTCAGCTTTCTTCACAGTCCAACTCTCACATCCATACATGACCATTGGAAAAACCATAGCCTTGACTAGACGGACCTTTGTTTAGGGGAAATGTAAAAAAATAAGTTAACATATACATATATTATTTAAAATAGACCAAAGTTAAGGCCTAAGTATTATTTAGTAATTGAAGTATGTGAGTGGGCTGAATTTAAAACCATACTTGTTAAGTCATTGTTACTTTTAGGAAGAATGTTGCACGGTTTGGGAAATGTGCCCTCAACGTTCATGGCCCTCTTAGTTGTAGTTGTAGGTATCTAGCATGGTGACTGTGAGCTTTGCGCTCTGGCTCAAAGTTATATTAAAAAAGCCCAAACCAAAACAAGAGACCACCTGCTCTTCTCCCTTTCTTTCACTGTCAACTCTGCTTCAGTTTTTCTCTGCTTGTGTTAAATTCTCCAGAGCTTTCAGGTAGTTAGTGGTTTCTTATGTTTTGTCCAGAGCTGCTAGTTGTTATCTGTTGAACATAGCAAAATCAGGCATGATCATGTGGCTTCCTAAACTCTTAAAAGCTTTTAAAATTAAGACATTTAATTTTTAATCTGCATTTAATTTACAATGGTCTTAACTGTGAAAGAGTGAAAAAGTGGCTTTTTAAAAGTGAAAAAGCTGGCTTAAAACTCAGCATTCCAAAAACAAAGATCATGGTATCTGGTCCTATCACTTCATGGCAAATAGGTGGGGAAACAATGGAAACAGTAACAGACTTTATTTTCTTAGGCTCCAAAATCACTGCAGATGGTGACTGCAGCCATGAAATTAAAAGATGCTTGCTCCTTGCATGAAAAGCTATGACCAACCTAGACAGCATATTGGAAACTAGAGACATTACTTTACCAACAAAGGTCCATATTGTCAAAGCTATGGTTTTTCCAGTTGTCATGTGTGGATGTGAGAGTTGGACCATAAGGAAAGCTGAGTGCTGAGGAATTGATGCTTTTGAACTGTGGTGTTGGAGAAGACTCTTGAGAGTCGCTTGGACAGCAAGGAGTTCAAACCAGTCAATCCTAAAGGAAATCAGTCCTGAATATTCATTGGAAGGACTGATGCTGAAACTGAAACTCCAATACTTTGTTCGCCTGATGAGAAGACCTGCCTCCTTGGAAAATACTCTGATGCTGGGAAAGATTAAATGCAGGAGGAGAAGGGGACGACAGAGGACGAGATGGTTGGATGGCATCACCAACTGGATGGATGTGAATTTGAGCAAGCTCCAGGAATTGGTGATGGACAGGGAAGCCTGGCACAGGGAAGCCTGCAGTCCATGGGGTCGCAAAGAATTGGGCACAGTTGAGTGACTGTACTGGACTGAATCTTAACTGTTTTCTACCTGAGAAGTTATGTAGCAGTGTTCTGATAATCATTCAGATTCTTTTAGATGCTATAGACATTGTTGCTTTAGGGTATGTTTCGTTTTAACTGTCTCATAAAAATACTTATTTTTTGTCCTTTGATGGGAGTAAAATTTTGTGGGGAGGTCACACATTTGGTTTTGGTTATGGTTAGGTTCCAAAAAGCTTTCTTTGGAAACAATCGTCTAAATACATGACAAAACAAACTAAGTTTAGAAAATCTATCAGAAGACACAACCTAGAGTTAGACATGACTGAGCAACTTCACTTTGAATTAGAGAATCTCTGCTATGTAAATTAACTTTTTTCAGCTTCAGTTTCCTCACTTGTAAAACAGGCTAATAACCCCAACCTTTCAGTGCTGTTTTGAAATTGTGTGTGCTAAGGGGTTAGCACAGATACTTGGCAAACAATAAACATCCTGTACGGGGGTATTATTGTTAGACGTTACTTCTTGACTCATTCCCAATTCTTAGACTGGAGGAACTAGATTTTTTTTTTTTTTTTCTCTTTGATTCAACCTCTGGGTTTCTGAAGGAAGTTGAGAAGGGTTTTGAAGAATAGACTGGAGTTTTTCTTTGAATAATCAAATTAACTCTTTGTGATAATTGACAAATTGTCAACATTTGCTGGATCATCAAGAAAGCAAGGGAGTTCCAGAAAAACATCTACTTCTGCTTCATTGACTATACTAAAGCCATTGACTATGTGGATTGCAACAAACTGTGGAAAATTCTTAAAGAGATGGGAATACCAGACTACTTTATGTGTCTCCCGAGAAGCCCGTTTGTGGGTCAAGAAACATCAGTTAGAATGGGACATCGAACAACTGACTGGTTCAGAATTGGAAAAGGAATACAACAAGGCTGTACATTATCACCCTGCTTATTTAACTTATATGCAGAATACGTCATGCGAAATTCAGGGCTGGATGAATCACAAACCGGAATCAGGATTGCCGGGAGAAATATCAATAACCTCATATATGCAGATGATACTCTAATGCCCCAAAGTGAAGAGGAACTAAAGAGACGCATGATGAAAGCAAAAGAAGAGAGTGAAAAATCTGGCTTGAAACTCAGCAATAAAAAAAAAACAACTAAGATCATGGCATCTGATCTGAGATAGTGGAGGACAGGGGAGCCTGGCATGCTATAGTTCATGTGGTTGCAGAGTTGGACATGCCTTAGCAACTTAAAAACAACAACAACAACAAATAATAGACAAAAAAATTAAATTCAGCTTTTAGAATTAACCACAAGAAAGAAGTAAGAAGGCCAAGTGATATTATCTTAAGCGCTCAGATATTCATATGGATTTTGCTTGCTCATATAAGGAATAGGTTGGAGTATATCAGTAGTATTGTTGTTTCGTTGCTAAGTTGTGTCTGACTCTTTTGCAACCCCATGGACTGTAACCCATCGGGCTCCTCTGTCCACAGGATGTCCTAGGCAAGAATACCAGAGTGGCTTGCCATTTCTTCCTTTAGGGTGTCTTCCTAACCCAGGGTTCGAACCTGTATCTGGTGCATTGGCAGGCAGATTTTTATCACTGTTTGCATGTGTGCTAAGTTGCTTCAGTCGTGTCAGACTCTTTGCGACCCTGTGGACTATAGCCCACGAGGGTCCTCTGTCCATGGGACTCTCCAGGCCAGAATACTAGAATGAGTTGCCCTGCTCTCCTCCAGGGGATCTTCCCAACTCAGAGATCGAACCTGCATCTCTTATGTCTCCTGCTTGGCAGGCGGGGGTTCTTTGCCATTGCCACCATCTGGGAAGCCCTCTTTACCACTGAGCCACCATCAATAATATGTGCAGTCTTAAAAAATTCCATGGACCCAAATCATCATTCCTCCATGCTAAGTTGCTTCAGTCTTCTCCAACTCTGTGCGATCCCATGGACTGAAGCCCACCAGGCTCCTCTATCCATAGGATTCTCCAGGCAAGAAGGCTGGAGTGGTTTGCCATTTCCTACTCCAGGGGATCTTACCGACCCAGGAATCGAGCCTGAGTCTGCTGTGTATCGTGCATTTGCAGTGGTGTTCTTTACCACTAGAGCCACCAGGGAAGGCCATGGACCCGAATACCTCTCAGACTTGTCTTCAAGAGATTTATTGATTACTGTGTGTCAGGTGCTACCTAGACATGGTGTGAGAGGGAAAGATGAAGAAGTCAGGGTCCCCTTCTCCCTTTGTCATGGCATTGAATGGTAGCTCTAGGAAAGCCCTGCTGGGGAGAAAGACTGTGCTGTAAGGGAGCAGTGGTTCCAGATTGTTGCTATTGTGACTGTATTAGTCAGGGTGCTCAAGAGAGAGAGAGAGAGAGAGAGAGAGAGAGAGAGGGATGATCATGTGCACTCTCTCTCCTTGTCTTTTTCTCTTATCTGTGTAAAATATAGTATAAAATAAAATAAATCTCTCATGTATATATGTGTGTGTGTGTGTATGTATGATACTGAGAGAGAGAGAGAAGGAGATTTGTCTCACGCAACTGACGGCTCGAGAAGTACAGTGTCTTTGGGGTGGACCAGCGTGCTGGGGCTCGGCCTAGGGCAGTGCTGCAGTTGTAGTTTAAGGGCGATTGGCCTCTTATTCCAGGGAGGTAAGATTTGATTTTTTCCTATTAAGACCTTGTATTGGTTGGATGATGCCTACCCATGCTTATGGAGAGTAATCTGCTTTACTGAAGTCTACTGATTTAAATGTTAAGCTTATCTTAAAAATATCTTTATAGAAACATCTAGGTTAATATTAGGTCAAATACCTGGGGTACATGACCTAGCCAAGTTGACACATAAAACTGACCGTCACAAGGACCTGTTCTTGGGGTTCATATGGGGCTTCAGACTCAGCCATATATGGGGCCTTAAGCTTTCATCACTTACTACCTCTCTCCTGACTCTGTTCATGATTGTGTCTCCAGCTTACTTTGGCTGCTGGTATTGATCTTGG
This sequence comes from Bos mutus, assembly GCF_027580195.1. Lineage (NCBI taxonomy): Eukaryota > Metazoa > Chordata > Mammalia > Artiodactyla > Bovidae > Bos > Bos mutus. Next base: position 74,190,513 of record NC_091629.1, on the reverse strand, counting down.
GTGACCGCAGCCTGCAGTGGCTTGAAGCGGGACTTTGCTTTCTGGCCAGAGATTGAGGTTGGGCTGTGACAGTGAGAATGCTAGACCATGAGGGACCAGTGGCCAGTGACAGGGCCCTTGCCCATCAGATCCACAGAAATGAATGTCCACATAGAGATGGAAAGATATGAAACAAGTATTTATTAGGAGGAAAAAAGTATGTGTGGATAGACACATGGGTGGGCTTGGAGAGCCACACACTCATGGTAGTTTAAGTCACTTTTTTTTTTTTTTTTTGAGATTGATTAGGGATTTTAATAGCTAAAAAGATACATGGATGAAAGATATTTACCAAACTTCATTTTGTCCCAAGACTGTTTTACAGATTATGTATAAATCCTTACAATAACCCTATGAGATGTGGAAATGTGGCTGAGGCTACATTTCGAGGGCATTCGAGGTTAAACATACGGTAAATGGAGGAGCCTTGATGTGAATCTGGGTTTGTCTGTTTCTAGACACTGGAGTAACTGTGTTATATTACCAAAAGTTAAGGCTTAATTAAAAATTTGGAGAGCCAGAATGATGCTTCAAAAACCTATAAATCACTTTTTATTGGGCTTTTCTTCTACATTTCCTTTGGCCAGTCATCTTGCTTTGCCTGCTTCTGAATCCGTATTTGGTATATCTCAGGGTTCTCCCCTGTGTGCCTGCTTATGGATCCTACTGAAGAGGCCTGTGGGTATCACTTCCTGTGAGGTGATGTCCCATCTCTTTTGATCTCCAGGAGACCTTCTGTGCACATGTGGTTGGGAGGGTCTCCTTGACCTGGAGGATGAGGGTCATGTGATCTTTTATCTCTTATCTGAATGAGGCTCAGCTTCTCCTCCCTCCTTCTGTTTTGGGATATCTGTCCGCAGGGGACAGACTCTGGCCGCTCAGCCGTCTGTCCCCTGCCTCAGTGCTGTGAGCCCTTGTGCCCATCGAGCCACACTAGCCTTCATTTTGCCAGTATCACTGCCCTGTGCAGACCTCTGCTCGCCCCTCCTGTAGTCCTGTATGTTCCACCTCGATCCTGGACTGTTGCATTCTTCTGCTCACATGGCTTGGCCTATAGATTCCTTACCAGAAGCAGGACACTGATAACTCTTAGGTGGCCATTAGTGTCCTGAGAGTTAATCTCTTCCCCTTAGATTTGTATATATCTAGAAGTTATTGGGCTTTCTAGGGTTTTTATTACAGATTTTAAATACTTCCAGTCTTTGCTAATAGTTTTCGCAGAGCATTGTATCTGAGTTGGCAGATCTCTTTTTTGCTTTGCTTAGAGCTCATTTACTGTAAGGCTACTCCTGCCCTCTTTGTTCTCCCATCAGTGTTTTGTGAGGAGGAGTAATTATTAAATATACTGCCGTTCTTTTAATAATTGAATGTGTGTGGTATTTATGACCTGCAGACCAGCCCTTTTATTTTGCTCCATTATGACTTTTATTCTCAGAGGTCTGTGGTTTTCAAATGCCACTGTTTGGAGTAGCTGTCTGCTGCATTGTTACCATGGTGCTTATATACTGTAAACGAGTCACCCTACCCGATATCCTATTCCAGCTTGCTGCTCAGCGCTTCAGATGGGATCTGATTTCCTGGGATTAAATTCCAGATGTTATTTTACAGCTTGCCATCTGCTTGTTTGAGGAAGTTTCTTTCAGGTCGTAGGTCAGATGTATGTTCACTAACATTTAAAAATCTTATTTATTAGGTCTCCACTTGTTAGTGTTTTTTCTATAATGGCAGGATAATTTGTTTCCCTCTTCAGAAGAATTGCAAGGTGGAAACAAATAATTCTAGCTGAAAAACTACATAGAATGATTTCATTGATTGTGTTTTAGTACCCTGGAATATTAGAGGGAAAAAAGCACATTTTTTTTCTGCTTTGAAAAGGGAAACTTAAATCAAGAGACTTTTTGCCTGCAAACATGACTACTTTTTAAAAGTATATCTGAGAAATAGTATGGGAACAATAAAATTTGATTCACCTGATAGACAGTATTGACATTTGTTCTTCATTTTCAACTATGATAGTTATATATTAACATGTATACTTTTTGAAAAAGTATATTCACTTCTTTTTAAGTGTACTTAGCTTTTCAAATATGATTCCCACAGCCTCCTTTACATTGTAAAAAGTGATTACTGAAGCAATTTTACTTTGAGATAGATTTAGTACTTAAAATATTTGGATCAATGTTACCATTTTAGTCTTTAATAAAACCTTATTTATGTCAATCAAATCACGAGTATAGTTTTTTGCTAAGGTAGAAACTGAATTCAGAACAATTATAATAGACTATCAATCAATATTTTAAAATAAAGGCTTTTTAAACAACATTCTATGTGAGTATTGATTTCAGTTGTCTGTGTTAGTATTAAGAGCAAGTGGTCTGAAACTTAGGGATTAAAAAAAATACTTTTTAAGGTCATTGTTAGAAATTTAAACTGCTTTTGCTAAAAAACTAGGGTGATAAATAGAAAGTTCTCAGGGCCACCCACAAAAGCCTATTCAAACCATGCTGTAGTTGAAAACAGTGTTGTAATGGTGGCTTTGACTTCTTAATTCAGTGAAACTACCCTAATTCCTGTGTATGTGTGTGTGTGTGTGTGTATGTGTTTGTGGTGTGTGTGTGTGTGTATGTGTGTGTCTGGCTCTTGAGCATGAGGGGCAGGTTTAGCTGGGAAGGGTAGGCAGTGCATGTATGTGGTTAGAGTAAAAGTGGGGAAGTGCTTGCTGATCAGTTCATGTGGAATTTGGATACAGAAGTTTCATGGACTGGAGAGTTGCTAAGCATCAGAGAATGAACACAGGATAGCTGTAGTCTCTCGGGGCCTGGCAGCAGCAGGAATGATGTCCCTCTCCTTAGCAGAGAATCTCAGCGTTCCTGCAGGATCAGTGATGAAGCAGTGAAGTCTTGGTGATGCTGGCTGGCTATGCATTTAGGATCTTTGTCAACTGGGTGTTTGTAAGGATTTAGTGTTTGGCAGGATTTAGACGCCAACTTTATATTTTTTTAAGTTTTTCTGGCCCGTGGATTCAAATTTTTCCTTTGTTTTTAAACGTTAATTACAAGGAACAGACTCAGCGTTGCTGTTAGTTCTTCCTAACTATAGGTTCAACATACTACAAATGTGTAGAAACTTTGGAATTTATTATAAGTGTGATGGGAAGCAACTGGAAATTTTTGATCAAAGTTGTATATTTAAAAAGATTTATGTTTTAAAAAGATCTTCCTGACTTTTATGCAATGAAAAATTGGACGTTGGAGACGAGGGCAGAAGCTGAGAAAACAGTTAGGAGGCTGTCTCCAGGCGAGATGGTGGAAGCCTGTTTTAGGTTGCTGCTCTTGCCTGTTCTGCTGTTCTTTTCTTTTAGTGTGTGTGTGATGGCAGGGCCTGGTGCCAGAGCCAGGCTGCCTGGGTTGGAGCCCTGATTCTGCCCCTTCGGAGCATGATTTTAGGCATCAGTTATGTCATCAGTAAAATGAGCATTGTAGTAGCAGCCATGTCATAGGATTGTTGCGAGGTTTACATAAATTAATTCATGAAAAATGTTTAGGATAGTGTCTGGCACATTGTAAGTGTTCAGTAACTGTTCCTGATGATTCTCTTCTGATACTGTCACTGTGAAGTTTGTTACCTGTGACTGGCACGTGCATCATGAGCGTGTTAACCTTGGGACCGTGTTTACATGGGAGCAGTGGAATCTTGTGACCACATTGTTGACATTCTTACTGAGTCTTACAGCAGTCTCTGAATGGTACTTTATGAAACTCCTCTTGTATACATATACATTAGCTATTTGCAAGTACACACTTCCTACAGATGCATAGTTATACTGTCATACAAGATTAAAGAGTTGTCACATATTCAACATTATTTCATTTAAACAGTTTTGTTTTAGATTAAGTTCTCAGTGTTTTCAGTATATAATCTGCTCCATGTGGTCTGTTATTTTATATATATATATTTTTTTTTTTCAGATTGAATGTCTTCTATTTTTCACCAACTTTTGCCAATGTCACAGCTTATATTTCTGTCTCTTTCCCTCTCTTGTCTTTCTTTCTCTCTGTATACACACACACACACATGCACACAGGCACACATATATGCACACTCTTCACAAACAAATACACATAGATTTTTGGACCTTACAGTTGAGCTGCATTCTTGTCAGAAGGCCTAACAATCCTAGATTGAATGCAGCTGCCTCTCCCTTCCTTTGGGAGATCAGCATTACTCATCAGCTCAAATATTCTTGCTTTACCTCTTTGCTCACTGCTTTGGATATGCAGAACACTTAAATATTTGCTCTTTCAATGCATTGGAATAAACTGGTTATTATGTTTTGAAAGTCAAATATGGATCAAAGTAGTTTTTAATGAAGATTTACTTTTTTTTTTTTAATGTGAGGAAAAAGCCCTCATACTGTTTCTGTGTGTAGTTGGCAATTGGAACTTGTGAAAAGGGCAGTCTAAACACAGGAACCACGTAGCTCCTGGGAGATTAACAAAGGTATCTAGCCATAAAGCCTGCATAAAGCCCCACTCCAGACGAATATTTCCAAATGGGAGAGGGATAAAATTTATATTATTAACAGCTGTCGATTTAACTTAGTAAAGCCTAAAATCACACTAGAAAATAGTTTAATTACAGTTCCAGTTCTTAAAATATGAAAAAGATGTTGATTATATGATGAAATGACAAATATTTTTCATACATGCACAAGCGCAGCAAAATTTCCAGAAAATCGTTAATATGAACTTAAACATTTTTTATGGAAAATGAAGAGCCTTATTTTTTACCAGTAGTGGATTATTTAACATTATGTGTATTAACATTACACATAATGGGTTAATATTAGGACCTTGATTAAGCTCATTTTCAGAGATACAGAACACCTTTTCCTAATTGTAAAATTGTTCTTAATTGGTTACAATACATAAGAATACCACATTTCTTTTCCTGCAGTTTAAAGCCTCACATTAAAATGAAGATTATGATAACTTACATAAGATTACTTATTTTGTCAGCTGTTCTACGTGTCGTTGTATTTTCCGTTTTGCAGATTGGAAAACAGAGGCACACAGTGGTTAAACTAGCTCAAGCTTATGTAGCTGTTAGGGAGGCCATGATGCAAAGCCCAAGCAGCAGGAATCTGAGTGCTTACTCTGAGCCAATAAATCGCATTGCCCCCATCATAATTAAGATAACTCATTTTTCTCCCTTAAAATGCCTTGAAAAATTATGAAGAGATACTTCATCCAGCTGCAGAGTAACAACGAGCTATGTTTATTTTTGGAAATGATAAGGAGTTGTTTTGCCCTATACATAGACTTCTACAAGTAGAGCAATTGCATAACACGGTCTATCTGTGTAGATTACACTTTTTTCATGATTCATTTAACTTCTTGCATTTGGTATCATTTCCTTTCAACCTGAAGCACATTTGATGCAGATTTACTGGGACATTCACACTCTATTTTGGTTTTGAAAGCTGCAGACCTCACTTAACAAGTGCACAAACAACATAGCCATTTGGAACTAGTCCATCCTTTATAGATTTAATTTTTCATTTTCTCTGGAAAGGACAGTAATGCAAAGGAAAAAACATATCTATGGGACTACTTCAGTTTTTATTATAACTAAAATACTGCTTGTGGATTGGCTGCAGATTGACCCACTGATATATGAAATTTCTAAACTGAGTGGCTTGCTTCAATGTGAAGAACCAATTTGTTTAGCATAACTGACTGTCCTAAGAATCCTTTGTACTCATTTGAAATGATTCATTTTCATATTCCTCCCACCTCATTTTTCTGTCTTTGAACAGGACGCCCATGTATATTTTTTAAATCAAATCCAGACTGTTTTGATTTGTTTATGTTTGTGTCTTACAGTTTGAAAATCAAAGTGTAAAATGGACTGACCACTCCTTGGAGTGGTTCAAAATTGAAAAACAGTTTGATTTCATGTTTATCTTAGATTCAGTGAGAAATCAACTGGAGATTAGAACTCTTCCAATTCATGTAATTCTTGAGATGTCATGAACTTTATAATAAAAGAGCTTTCATACTCTGTGTGTGAGATCTCATAGTAGTCATGCTTACTCTAGTAGTAGTGAAAGTTGCTCAGTCACATCCGACTCTTTGCAACCTTGTATAGTCCATGAACTTCTCCAGGTCAGAATGCTGCAGTGGTAGCCTTTCCCTTCTCCAGGGGATCTTCCCAACCCAGGGATCGTACCCAGGTCTCCTGTATTGCAGGTGGATTCTTTACCAGCTGAGCCACAAGGGAAGCCCAAGAATACTGGAGTGAGTAGCCTATACCTTCTTCAGCAGATCTTCCCGACCCAGGAATCAAACTGGGGTCTCCTGCATTGCAGACAGATTCTTTACCAACTGAGCTATCAGGGAAGCCCTGTTTACTCTAAGTTAATAATAATAATAATTGGCCTGCTAAGTCACTTCAGTCATGTCTGACTCTGTGCGACCCCATAGACGGCAGCCCACCAGGCTCCCCCGTCCCTGGGATTCTCCAGGCAAGAACACTGGAGTGGGTTGCCATTTCCTTCTCCAGTGCGTGAAAGTGAAAAGTGAAAGTGAAGTTGCTCAGTCGTATCCGACATTTAGTGACCCCATGGACTGCAGTCTACCAGGCTACTCCATCCATAGGATTTTCCATCCATAGGCAAGAGTACTGGAGTGGGGTGCCATTGCCTTCTCCAAATAATTGGCCTACCACTGCCCAAAACACACAAAAATAGAATAAAAAGAAACATTTGTTTACTCAATGAAAATAATTCTTTGACATTTTGTTCAGTATTATTTTTTAATAAAAATGTGACATACAAGTGAGATTGAAGTTCCTGTTGTTGCCTCTTTAGTCCCATAACTTTCTTCTCTCCAGAGGCTACTGCATTTATGAATTCAGTGTACATCTTTCTAGTTTATACTTTTGTTCATTGACTCTAGTTGGGAGTTGCTTATTTTTAAATGATTAAAAGAAGTCTGGAATCTTGCATCAATCATGATATTATTTGATGTTTTTAAACCTTATTTAATAAACCTTATTTTTAACCTTTTTCCAATCAAAATGTCAGTCTTATTTTAAAACCTACTGTTTATTATCAGCTCATTAATGATATCAGTTCATTAATTTTTTCCTTGCATCTTATTCTTTATTGCCAAATTAATTTTTATTAAGAGTCTGTGAGTAGCAAATTCTCTTTCTTGTTATGACTGAAAGTTATTTTTATTTTACTCTTACTGTTTAATAACTTAGGTTTCTTAGTATAGATACTTGGGTATAGAATTTAGGTAGACAGTTTTCTTCAACAGTTGGAAGGTAGTATTTTATTGTCTTGTAGCATTTGTTGCTATTCATGAGAAATCAGCTGTCAGTCTAATTATTGCCTGTATAGCAGTCTCACTTTTTCTCTGTGATAATTTTAAAGATTTTGTTTTTACCTTCAGTGTTAAGAAATTTTATTAAATGTGTCTAGGTTTGGATTTATATGCAGGAACTCTGTGTATCTGTATATAAATATAATCTATTCTTAAAACTGAGGATTTGTTTTTTAAATATTGGAGAACTAGCAGCCATATTTCTTTAAATATTGCCTCTGTGCATTTCTCTTCATGTACTGGGACATATGAAGTATCTTTTCATTCTTGTACCCTAAATCACTTACTTTCTCTTTCATTTTTTAATCTTTTTTTCTTTCTATATTGTGTGTGCATCATATTTCTCATTAGCTAAATCTAATTTATAGCTTGTCTCATTTTTTGACATTTTCCATTTCTAGTATTCTTATGTTCTGTATGAAATTCTCCCTTTCACGTTGTCCTATATTCTTTATTTATATACCCTTGTAAAAAGATGTGCTTATCTTAATACTCAGATTATTTCAGTTCCCTTTTTTTTTCTAGTGTATAAATTTTCCATTCATGCAGTGGTTGACTTTCCATCCTTGTGTGGGTTCTAATTTTCTTTTTTTTAAACTCTGCTTACCAACAGTATAGGTTTGCTTCCCATTGAGTCCTATGTGTTGGGAGTTACAGAAGTATTCCTACAGGATAATTTTAAATTTTATTTTTCAGTGAACCTAGATATATCCCTGACTCTCAGCTAGCTTTTAAGCTTACTTTTCAGTTGAAGTCCCTATCTCATATATGTAATACAACTTTGGACTCCACACTTACATGTGTAGCACAGCCTGGGATTCTAATTTCCTGTAGATGACTGTTTTTCCACCCACAGCCCTGATTAACTTTCTGGCTGATTCCCTGTTACAGTGGAGCAAGTGTTTCTAAATCCAGTTTCAGAGAGGGCTTTCTGCTGGAAACATGTTACTGTATTCCCATGTTGTACCTAGCACATCCTTTTATTCTCAAAATAGTTTTTCCTTTATATTGTTTTGTTGACTTCTGTTGAAAATGGTAGGAGTTAATATACTCATTTGTTCATTTAACAAATATTTTTCAAGTGTTTTCTTTTACTGGTTACTATCTTAAGCACAAGAGACACAATTGCTGCTTTAACACAGCAACATTCTGATATTTGGGGTGAAAGAATCAATCATTATTGCTCAGTCATGTCTGACTCTTAGTGATTCCATGGACACAGCCCTCCAGGCTCCTGTGTTCATGGAGATTTTCCAGGCAAGAATACTGGAGTTGGTTTCCATGTCTTCCTCCAGGGGATCTTCCCAGTGTAGCATATGTCATGCTTTTTTTTTTTTAATACATGCAGTGAAAATGATAAAGCAGAGTAATGGAGATACAGTGAGGCAGAGGGTAAGTAAGGGAAACAGAGGGCGTTATTTTATATTTTGTAGTTAGTAAAAAACTGTCTAATAAAGTAGCATGTGGGCAGAGGTTCCCCTCTGAATGAAATTGTGATCCATGTGTATTTCTGGTGCAAGATCATTACAGGCAGTAGAACCAATAGAATACACTCAGCCTGCCCTAAGAATGCAGAGAGTGGCGTGGTGGAGGTGAGAGTCTAGTAGGAAGGTTGGACAAATGGTAGAGGGGGCAGCTAATGCAAGCTCACCTTGACTCTGGGCAAGAGTGAAAGCCTTTGGAGGATTCTGAGTAGTAAAGTGAAATTATCTGTGTAATGATTTCAAGAAAGCATTGACTCACCTGATTTGTGGAAAAATTGAGTATGGAGAGACAGGAGTGGAAGTATGAGCCCCAAAGATGCTAATGTTTCAGGAGTCACACTAGAGATGAGGGTGGTTTGAACAGCATGGCCAAGGTGGATGTGGAGAGAAGAAAAGGAAGGAGTTGAAGAAGGTCCTGAGGTTTTTGACTTATGCAGCTGGATAAATAGAGTTGCTATTTAATTAACTAGAATAACCTGTAAAGGCATAAATATGATATGAAAACTAAGTACATAGTTTGGATACATGAAACATGGCTTAATTATTAAATATACAAGATGCTGAGTAGAGAATTAAGCCTGATGATATCATTTTCAGAGTTCTTATCGTTTTGTGGTTTAGCAACTCTTTGCAGCCCCATGGGCAGTAGCCTGCCAGCTCCTCTGTCCATGGGATTTCCCAGGCAAGAGTACTGGAGTAGGTTGCCAATTCCTTCTCCAATTCTACCTCTGATGATGAAATATAGAATCATAAAACATGGGGATGTCTTGCAAATTATTTTGTTTCACTTTACAGATAAAGGTACAGGAAGATGACTTCCCATATTACAGCCTCTTGATTTCAGAGTATGTATTTATGATTGCAAAATAATGAGATTTAAAATAGACCTATCAGAATTGTTAAGTCCTTAGTATTACAGTAATGCCCTGAAAGTTCATATTCTTATTCCAGTGTTCCTGTTCTACTAAGTCACTTTCGTGACTGTTACTTGAGAATCTTTTTCAGAACTGTATTATAAACCATATATAAAAAGCCTGCCATTATTTAAAATCGGTAGCTGTAATTAAAGAGTGGAAACAGTGGCTGACTTTTTTGTGGTGGGGGGGGCTCCAAAATCACCGTAGATAGTGATTGCAACCATGAAATTAAAAGACGCTTACTCCTTGGAAGGAAAGTTATGACCAACCTAGATAGCATATTCAAAAGCAGAGACATTACTTTGTCAACAAAGGTCCATCTACTCAAGGCTATGGTTTTTCTAGTAGTCGTGTATGGATGTGAGAGTTGGACTATAAATAAAGAAAGCTGAGCGCCGAAGAATTGATACTTTTGAACTGTGGTGTTGAAGACTCTTGAGAGTCCCTTGGATGGCAAGGAGATCCAACCAGTCCATCCTAAAGGAGATCAGTCCTGGGTATTTGTTCATTGGAAGGACTGATGTTGAAGCTGTAACTCTAATACTTGGGCCACCTGATGCGAAGAGCTGACTCATTTGAAAAGACCTTGATGCTGGGAAAGATTGAGGCCAGGAGGAGAAGGGGAAGACAGAGAATGAAATGGTTAGATGGCATCACAGACACAATGGACACAGGTTTGGGTGGACTCTAGGAGTTGGTGATGGACAGGGAGGCGTGGCGTGCTGAGATTCATGGGGTCGCAAAGAGTTGGACACGACTGAGTGACTGAACTGGAAGTGGAATCATACTTCAGTTTTTGGTATTGATAACTTCTCTAGAATAACAGTTAACATTTAAAAAATTCAAGTACATCCTCAAAAAGGACACTACTTGCCCATCATTCATGTTGTCTAGTATAAAATGGTGCAGGGTGTCTTAGTCTTTTGGGGCTGTTTTAACACAATTGCCATAGACTGGGTGACTAAAATAGCAAATATTTATTTCTTATAGTTGTGGAGGCTGGGAAGTCTAGGATCAAGGTGTGGGCAAATTCAGTATCTGATGAGGGCCCGCTTCCTGGTTCACAGATGACCCTCTTCTCACTGTGTCCGCACATGGTGGCAAGAGAGTGAAAGCTCTGTGAGGCATCTTTTATAAGGGCACTAAGTCCACTCATGTCTTCACCCTCATGACCTAATCACCCGCAAATGCCCCGTTTCCTAATACTGTTATAATGGAGGGGTGGATTTCAACATATAAATGTTAGGGGGACACAAACATTGCACAGCCTCAGAAAAAGTTAAACATGACAGTTTTCGTCAACAGCAGTACCAGTGGGATGAAGCTGTACTCTCCCAAGAAGACAAGGTGGCCCTCATTTGTATAAAAAATTCTTGTCAGTACATATTTTATAGATAAAAAGCAGAACAGGCCTGATATCCTATATATCTTCAGATACAGTGGTTGTTCCTTTAGTGGTTCTCTTGAATTTCTTTGGGGAGATTAATAGTTGCCCTATATTCTTTTCAAAGGAGCTGACCTGTGTATATTCCCAGTTAGGAATATAAGACACACAAATGACTAATAGGTTTTTAAGATCAAATTGAGTATATCTGTGAAGTATTTATTCTTTTTCTCCAGGAGGAATTGGGAAAGAGGGCCTATGTCCTCATTAGAGTTCTCAGAGAAGTGGCAATAAATTAATTGCAAAGAATGACATTATTATTAAAATGAGAAAGAAACTGAGTTTAAAAACTGTATAGATTAATAGCTTGATTCATTTTTTACATTTCTCTCAAAAATAGCAATGTTAAACTGCATTTGTTAGTTATTTTTAATGAAAATATGATAAAGAGTAAACCAAAGTTGCTCATGATTCCATTGCCAGATATTGGAGGTGGGTAAACTAGAAGTAATACATGTAAAAGGTTAGTTGACATTAAAAGTACATGGCCTATATCCATGCTCTGGTGTAAAGTAAAAAAAAAATAATGTATAAAGTGAAGTTTTTCTCCTTTTATATTACATTTATGCTTTCCTTGTGGCTTAGCTGGTAAAGAATCCGCCTGCAATGTGGGAGACCTGGGTTCGATCTTTAGGTTGGGAAGATACCTTGGAGGGAAAGGCTAACCACTCCAATATTCTGGCCTGGAGAATCCCATGGACTGGGGGTTGCAAAGAGTCAGACACGACTGAGCGACTTTCACTTACATGAGGATTTACATGTGTATTCTCATACATGTATCCAGTAAATGGGATCATGATAATTGGAATCATGATACAAATGTTAATGTTGAACCTTACTTTTTGAAACTTAATATTTTATAGATATTTTATTGTAAAACAGCGTATACAGATATAAAACATTCTCTTAGAACTTCAGTTGTATCATCATATTATAATTTATTAAATGATAGACATTTTAGGGTGTTTCTTGTTCTTCATATCATACAAATGTCTACAATGAGCATACTTGTAGCTATGTTTTGACATCCTATGGAAAGTGCAAGGCAGATTCCTCTGGACGAAATGGAGTTGCTGGATAATATTAAATTGTAAAAGTGAAAGTGAAAGTCGCTCAGTCGTGTCTGACTCTTTGTGACCCCATGGGCTGTATGGTCCATGGAATTCTCCAGACCAGAATACTGGAGTGGGTAGCATTTCCCTTCTCTAGGGGATCTTCCCAACCCAGGGATCGAACCCAGGTCTCCCACATTGTAGGCAGATTCTTTACCAGCTGAGCCACATAAATTTATAGTCACTCTATTATTTTCCAGCCTGATAAATGAAAATGGTGTGTGTGTGTGTGTGTATTTTTAATTGAGGTGAGATTCACATAATATAAAATTCAGTATTTGAAGTGTACAATTTGGTGGCATTTAGTACAGTCATGATGTGTGATCATTGGTCCATTTAGTGTCAAACATTTTCGTCACCAAAAATGGATAAAGCAGTCACTACCCACTTCCCTCTCTACCCGCCCCACAACCTAGCCCCTGTCAACCAATGATTGCTTTCTGTATTTATGGATTCATCTTTTCTAGGTGTTTTATGTAAGTGGAATCATATTTTTCCTTTTGTGTATAGCTTTCATGCCTGAGCATAATGTTTTTGCGCTTCATCCGCATTGTAGCGTGTATCAAGACTTCATCTGTGGCTGAATAATATTCTGTTGTATAGGTATACCATGTTTGTTTTTCCATTCATTCGTTGATGACCGTTTGCACCTTTTAGCAATTATGAATAGTGCCGCTGTGAATATTTGTGTACAAGTATTTGTTTAATCATCTGTTTTCCATTTTTTGACTATGTTCATAGTTGCAAAATTGCTTGTATCTAATGATAAATTTTTGTTTAACCTCTTGAGGGCCTGCTAAACTGTTTTCCACAGGAACTGTATCCTTTTACATTCTCACAAGCAATATACAAAAGTTGCAGTTTCTCCATATCCTCACTAATACTTGTTCCTTTCTTTGTTTGTTTTAAATCATAGCTGTCCCAGTGGGAGTAAATAGTTTTATTTGTACTTTCCAAATGAATAATGATGAGCATCTCTTCATGTGCTTGTTGACCAAATAGAAGTATATGTTTTTTAGAGAAATATTTATTCAAACTAAATTGAGTTTTATGTTGTTATATATGTTCTTTATGTATTCTGGATAGTAGACCCTTACCAGATATATGACTTGCAAATATTTTCTCCCATCCTATAGGTTTTCTTTTTAATTTTCTTGAAAATGATGTATAAAACTTTTTAACTTTTATCAAATCTTATTTTTTTTTCTTTTTCTACTCATGTTTTTGCTGTTATATCTTAGAATCCATTGCCAAATCCAAAGTTATGAAGATTTTCCTGTATGTTTTTTTCTAAGAGTTTCATCGTTTTAAGTTTTATGTTTGAACCTTTGTTCATGGAGGTAATTTTTGTTCTTTGAGGTAGTTTTTATATATATATTATAAGATACAGGTTCGGTTTCATTCTTTCTCCTGTAAGCATTTAGTTTTCCCAGAACCATTTGCTGAAGGTACTATTCTTTCCCTATTACATGATTTGGATACCTTTTGTCGAAAAGGAGTTGACTGTATATATTTGCTTTATTTCTGTACTTTCTTACTTTATTTCTGTTACGTTGTTCCGTCTGTATATCTATATTATTGGCATTTTTTGATGGATACGAGATTAATCATATTTCAGGTTTCCTTACTATTTGTTTTTATTTTGCCATGAACTGATTATCCATAGCCTTTCTTGTTTCTTTCTGTGATTTTTTATTGATTTTGTGTACTCTGTGGATTGTACAAATTAGTTTTTTATCTGTCATATATGATGAAGATATTTTCCCTGTTTATGCTTTCTTATTTTTAATTTTTTATGATATTTTTAATGCAGATTTAAATTTTTCAGGTTATTGTGATTGTTGTCTTTTTCATTTATGACTGCTGGATTTTATATACTGTCTTTCCTACCTAAACATTTAAACAAATTTATTCTATGTATTCTTCTAAAACTTTGGTTTTATTTTTTCTTATATTAAAATCTTTTGTAATAGATGAAAACTTCTTTTCTTTTAGTTTATTTTTATTTTTTGGCTGCCTAGCTTGAGGGATCATAGTTCCCCAGCCAGGGATTGAACCTGTGCCCTTGACAGTGAAAGCACAGATTGCTAACCACTGGACCATCAGGGAATTCCCTAGTTTTTTCTTTTAAACATGTTTTTATTTTTTTAATAAACAATTTCTTTATTATAAAAAAATTACATGCTTTTGTAGTAAATTAAAGCACTCCAGATATGTATACATAAAAGTGGATTATTTCCCTTCTCTCCTTATTTTTCAGTAGCTAAGTTGTGTTCAACTCTTTGCGACCTCAAGGACTGCAGCATGCCAGGCTTTTCTGTCCTCTACTGTCGCCTGGAGTGTGTTCAGATCCACGTCCATTGAGTTGGTGATGCCATCCAACCATCTCATCTTCTGCTCCCACCTTCTCCTTTTGCTTTTAGTCTTTCCCAGCATCATGGTCTTTTCCAATAAGTAGGTCTCTTTGCATCAGGTGGCCAAAGTATTGGAGCTTCAACTTCAGTAACAATTCTTCCAATGAACATTCAAGGTTGATTTACTTTTGGATTGACTGATTTGATCCCCTTGCAGTCCAGTGGATTCTCAAGAGTCTTCTCCAACACCACAGTTCGAAAGCATCAATTCTTCAGTGCTCAGCCTTATTTATAATACAGCTCTCACATCTGTACACATCTATGGGCTTCCCTCATAGCTCATCTGGTAAAGAATCCACCTGCAATGCAGGAGACCTGGGTTCAATCCCTGGGTTGAGAAGAGCCCCTGGAGAAGGGAAAGGCTACCCACTCCAGTATTCTGGCCTGGAGAATTCCAGGAACTATACAGTTTATGGGGTCGCAAAGAGTCGGACACGACTGAGTGACTTTCACTTTCACATCTGTACATGACTACAGGAAAAACCTGGAGAAGGAAATGGCAACCCACTCCAGTATTCTTGCCTGGAGAATCCCATGGACAGAGGAGCCTGGCAGGCTATAGTCCATGGGGTCTCAAGAATTAGACACGAGTTAGTGACTAAACTACCACCACCACCACAGGGAAAACCATAGCTTTGTCTATACAGACCTCTGTGGGCAAAGTGACATTTTTAATATGCTGTCTAGGTTTGTCATTGCTTTCCTTCCAAGGAGCAAGCATCTTTTCATGTAATGACTGCAGTTATGGTCTGCAGTGATTTTGGAGCCCAAGGAAATAAAAACCGTCACCGCTTCCACATTTTCCTCTTCTATTTGCCATGAAGTGATGGGACTGGATGCATGATCTTAGTTTTTTTAATGTTGAGTTTCAAATCAGCCTTTTCACTTTCTGTTTCAACCTCTTAAAGAGCCTCTTTAGTTTCTCTTCACTTTCTGCCATTAGAGTAGTATTGTCTGCATATCTGAGGTTGTTGATGCCATACCCTTTATTCCCATTCTCTCTAGCTTAATCCTCTACTGCACACTCTTTCGTGTGTTACTCCAGGCCAGTGCAGACACATTTGTATATTTTTTTACATTTATGTTTGTGTGTGATTTGTTTGTTTGTTTGGAGGAATAAGAGGCTTTTTGAACCAGAAACCTAGTAAATATATTGAAAAATACAGAATAAAAAAGTTTTATTAAGTTTGATAGATTAATGTATTCCATTCTGAAAGAGATTATTTTGAACAGTGAACTACTTCAAGTTTAATTCCAGTGTCTTTCTCCTATATACTCAAATTAATGGTTTGACCTAATTTCTTATTACCTCATCACTCCCTTTCCCAGCTGCCCACCCCACACCACTAAAAGAGGACTTACATAATTAGCTCATTTTGTAATTCAGTGAATCTGTCTTTAAAGGAGATTGTCATTTATGACACATTGTTTGTAAAATTTTGTTTTGTTTGAGACACACATTAGAACAAGATGATGTTTAAAATATTTTTTCCTGTTTTCAACATTAAAAGTAAATTTGACACTTAGGTTTCTATGGGAAGTTGAGTGATTTGAAATTTAAGTTCTGTTTATATGGATATGGCGAAAATGTACAGAACCATCCAGTGAAGTTACAGAGAATTTGGACTTGAAAGTTAAAGGTACATTTTAAATGAAAACTGAATGGTTGCACTGGTTTCTTGTCATTCTGAGGTGGGAAGTATTGCCAGTTCTTCTAACTGTAGCCAGTCCCTACTTACAGACCACAGAGCAGAATTTTGCAACCAAAAGCTCCAGCTGGAGGAGACCAGCGTAAGATACTTGAGGAAAGAAATTTACGGTAAATGTTGACAACACACATGATGCTTGCTATGAGTTAAATTTGATTTCTAATTTTCTTCCTGTCAAGTCAAGATCTTTGGCGCTTAAAACTCTCAGCAGTCATTATCATCGGGCTTCCTCAGACTTGAGCCACGAAGATTACTGTCAGTGCGCTGCTCCCCAGGGAGTGCACACTTCCTCTGCCTTGTGAAGACTGGTGTCACCATCGCATCACCAATGTGACTGAAAGGTTTTTCTAAGATCTTAGAGAGCTGTGGGTGTATTTGTTTTGTAATTGTCTGCTTTATTTATTTATTTTATTCTGCACTTCAACATTGCCATTTTAAGCTCAGTGTTCTTTGCTTTTTGAATAAACTTTCTTTTTCTTCATCTCTAATTTTTCGTTTGCCCTTTTCTGTGTTTGAATTTTAATCAAATGTTTTTCTCCTACTGTACCTACAACCTTCTCCTCAAATATGCTTGTTAAAGCACAGGGAACTCTGCTCAATATTATGTAACAACCTAAATGGGAAAAGATTTTGAAAAAGAATAGATAAATGTATACGTATAACTGAATCACTTTGCTGGACAATGGAAACTAATATAATACCTTTAATCAACTATATTCCAATATAAAATAAAGAGTTTAAAAAAAGCAAATGGTGAAGCCCTAGTTATATTGGCGTTGTGAAGTCTTGTGTTTGTATGTTGTAAGGAGAGAAGCAGAATGATCAACTCAAAAATATAACTGATGAAGCAGACCAAAAAAGTGTCAAGAGGTAGTTCATGATTATCAATGGAAAGTGGTTGAAATATTTAACACAGACAATATAATCTTTAAAATAATAAGGAAATAACACAACTTTTCTTTGAAAGTTTACTATTTGTACTTTTATCAAAAAGGTAAAATTTACAAATTTGATTTTGACAAATTTTTCTTCTTCCACCCTGTGATGAAGATAACTAATAACTCCTAAATAAGAAAAAAGATGAGCATCTGGAGAGAAAATAGAAAGAAGCAAGGAACCCTAAATATCCCCAGCAGGTTGGATCATCAACCACCAGATGACCCAAGAGTTGGCTGAGTGCATTTCCAAATGAGACACATTTTGTTGTTGTTGTTATTGCCTTTCTGGATATTGGAAACAGTTGATCTTATATCCCTGACTTTTCATAACATTGGGAGATGCGTAAGTATTTCCTGTAGATTTTTCCTACGTGCTTCCTTTATACACTGCCAGAGTAATCTGAAACTTTTTAAAAAGAAACTATATTGACAGTTGAAAGGGATGATACTAGGGTTCACAGTAGGATAAAAAGATTAGTGGGTGATTAACAAATACACTTACTGGATGTTTTTGAAACCTGTCACTATTTGGATTTGTCTCATGGAATACAATTTTCTTAATCTCAAGAACTTTCCATCACTTGCTACATATCAGTGCTACATGTTTATTCTTTCTTTCTTACCAATAATTGCTGGCCATATTGTTAGACATGGTAGGTAAATGTGAAGACACCAGGGGGCTAATTTTTAAATTCCAACTTTGCTGCTAACTTTGTAGCCCATTGGATAAGTCAGTAAGCTATTCTCTCTGGAACTGACAGTCTCATTCAAGCTTGAGGCCACTTGTTATAATTTGTTATTATAACTTGTTATTATTGAAAAACATATCAAAAAAGGGAATTGATTCCTTTTTTAATGAGTCAAGTGGGCTCTGGTATATGTTTTCTATCAGGCAGAAAACTTTAATGATGCTTGAATTTATGATGTTTCTTTTTCTTTTCTTTCTTTTTTTTAAAATTACTGTACCCTAGATCTGAGACTTTGCAAAGCCTAGAATATATCATAAGAACTTGTATTTTTGCTGGCACTGCCAGCTAAATGATTGGACAAAAGATTTGAAAGTTCTGTCTTGTTATGAAAATTATAGATTTACCTTCCCTGCTTGTTTTATTTATAAACCAGCCTACTTGTCTTATTTTAAATGGCCAACACTCTTAAGATAAGTAGATAGACTGACATTGCCAGTTTCCACATACCTTGTGGGCTGGTTGCTGTGTTTCAGAGCTGGTTACTTACTTACTTTATCTATTTGTTTAGGACCAGGAATGAAAGGCCCTCCTTTTATGACAGATGAGAATAGTACCAGTGTTGCTACATGAAGGGGATGAGAGTAAGAGAAGAAAAGTTAAATTATCTAGAGAGGTGGTTCAACAGAGAAGTAAAATTGCTTCACCTAGAACATAAGTGCAAACCATTTGGCAGCTCCTTACGGCACTTGTACGCTGGCAAAAAGAACTTCTGTTACAGTTGGGTTTAGGAGTTTCCTAGAATGGGCAGCATTCTAGGGCAGCATACATGCACACTTCTGAAATTGCTTTAATAGACCGTACATTATTATTTTATATAGAGAATGTACCGTTTTCATATATGCCAGTTGTCTAGCAAAGCCCAAGCATTTTTAAGCCCTGTGTCTGCAAAGTCTACCTTTTTGTAATTCTATATCCCATTGTGATGGTGATAATTAATATGCCCTACATCCTATCCAGTGATTTTCTGGTCCTCTTGAGCCAAAGTCTTAAGATGCTTCACTGTGGAAGGAGCCAAGAGAATGGCTATTGATGTAGAGCAACATTAAAGTAATTCAATATTGTGAAATTTTACATTTTATATTTCCACAGTGTCTTCATTTAAAAAAATAACTGTGGAGTAGTGTGGGTTTAGGAAAGCAATGTATTTTAGACATTAAGACTTTGGCATCAGACTGGGTCAGTATGTCAGCAAATTTGGAAAACTCAACAGTGGCCACAGGACTGGGAAAGGTCAGATTTCATTCTAATCCCAAAGAAGGGCAATGCCAGAGAATGTTCACACTACCATACAACTGTGCTCATTTCACATGTTAGCAAGGTTATGCTCAAAATCCTTCAAGCTAGGCTTTAGCATTACCTGAACTGAAAATTTCCACATGTACAAGCTGTGTTGTAAAGACACAGAGGAACCAGAAATCAAACTGCCAACATTAACTGGGTCATGGAGAAGGCAATAGATTTCCAGAAAAAACCTCTACTTCTGCTTCACTGACTATGCTAAAGCCTTTGACTGTGGATCACAACAAATTGTGGAAAATTCTTAAAGAAATGGGAGTACCAGGCCACCTGACCTGTCTCCTGAGAAACCTGTATGTGGGTCAAGAAGCAGCAGTTAGAACTGGACATGGAACAACGGACTGGTTCAAAATTGGGAAAGGGGTACAATAAGGCTGTATGTTGTCACCCTGCTCATTTAACTCCTATGCAGAGTACATCATGCAAAATTCCCAGCTGGATGAATCACAAGCTGGAATCAAGATTTCTGGGAGAAATATCAACAACCTCAGATATGCAGATGATGCTGTTCTAATGGCAGAAAGTGAAGAGGAAAATGGACAACGTGGAAGAAATGGACAAATTCTTAGAAAAGTACAACTTTCCAAAACTGAACCAGGAAGAAATAGAAAATCTTAACAGACCCATCACAAGCACGGAAATTGAAACTGTAATCAGAAATCTTCCAGCAAACAAAAGCCCAGGTCCAGACTGCTTCACAGCTGAATTCTACCAAAAATTTAGAGAAGAGCTGACACCTATCCTACTTAAACTCTTCCAGAAAATTGCAGAGGAAGGTAAACTTCCAAACTCATTCTATGAGGCCACCGTCACCCTAATACGAAAATCTGACAAAGATGCCACAAAAATTACAGGCCAATATCACTGATGAACATAGATGCAAAAATCCTTAATAAAATTCTAGCAATCAGAATCCAACAACACATTAAAAAGATCATACACCATGACCAAGTGGGCTTTATCCCAGGGATGCAAGGATTCTTCAATATCCGCAAATCAATCAATGTAATACACCACATTAACAAATTGAAAAATAAAAGCCATATGATTATCTCAATAGATGCAGAGAAAGCCTTTGATAAAATTCAACATCCGTTTATGATAAAAACTCTCCAGAAAGCAGGAATGGAAGGAACACACCTCAACATAATAAAAGCTATATATGACAAATCCACAGCAAACATTATCCTCAATGGTAAAAAGTTGAAAGCATTTCCCCTAAAGTCAGGAGCAAGACAAGGGTGCCCACTTTCACCACTGCTATTCAACACAGTTTTGGAAGTTTTGGCCACAGCAGTCAGAGCAGAAAAAGAAATAAAAGGAATCCAAATTGGAAAAGAAGAAATAAAACACTCACTGTTTGCAGATGGCATGATCCTCTACATAGAAAACCCTAAAGACTCCACCAGAAAATTACTATATTCATTATATAATCAATGAATATAGTAAAGTTGCAGGATATAAAATCAACACAAAGAAATCCCTTGCATTCCTATACACTAATAATGAGAAAATAGAAAGAGAAATTAAGGAAACAATTCCATTCACCATTGCAACGAAAAGAATAAAATACTTAGGAATATATCTACCTAAAGAAACTAAAGACCTATATATAGAAAACTATAAAACACTGATGAAAGAAATCAAAGAGGACACTAATAGATGGAGAAATATACCATGTTCATGGAATAGAAGAATCAATATAGTGAAAATGAGTATACTACCCAAAGCAATCAATAGATTCAATGCAATCCCTATCAAGCTACCAACGGTATTCTTCACAGAGCTAGAACAAATAATTTCACAATTTGTATGGAAATGCAAAAAACCTCAAATAGGCAAAGCAATCTAGAGAAAGAAGAATGGAACTGGAGGAATAAACCTATCTGACTTCAGACTCTACTACAAAGCCACAGTCATCAAGACAGTATGGTACTGGGACAAAGACAGAATTATAGATCAATGGAACAAAATAGAAAGCCCAGAGATAAATCCACGCACCTATGGACACCTTATCTTTGACAAAGGATGCAAGAATATACCATGGAGAAAAGACAATCTCTTTAACAAGTGGTGCTGGGAAAACTGGTCAACCACTTGTAAAAGAATGAAACTAGAACACTTTCTAACACCATACACAAAAATAAACTCAAAATGGATTAAAGATCTAAAAGTAAGACCAGAAACTATAAAACTCTTAGAGGAGAACATAGGCAAAACACTCTCTGACATATATCACAGCAGGATCCTCTATGACCCACCTCCCAGAATATTGGAAATAAAAGCAAAAACAAACAAATGGGATCTAATTAAAATTAAAAGCTTCTGCACAACAATAGAAACTATAAGCAAGGTGAAAAGACAGCCTTCAGAATGGGAGAAAATAATAGCAAATGAAGCAACTGACAAACAGCTAATCTCAAAAATATACAAGCAACTCCTACAGCTCAATTCCAGAAAAATAAACAACCCAATCAAAAAATGGGTCAAAGAACTAAACAGACATTTCTCCAAAGAAGACATACAGATGGCTAACAAACACATGAAAAGATGCTCAACATCACTCATTATCAGAGAAATGCAAATCAAAACCACAATGAGGTACCATTTCATGCCAGAGAATGGCTGTGATCCAAAAGTCTACAAGCAATAAATGCTGGAGAGGGTGCGGAGAAAAGGGAACCCTCTTACACTGTTGGTGGGAATGCAAACTAGTGCAGCCACTATGGAGAACAGTGTGGAGATTCCTTATAAAACTGGAAATAGATCTGCCATATGACCCAGCAATCCCACTGCTGGGCATACACACTGAGAAAACCAGAATTGAAAGAGACACGTGTACCCCAGTGTTCATCACAGCACTGTTTATAATAGCCAGGACAGGGAAGCAACCTAGATGTCCATCAGCAGATGAATGGATAAGAAAGCTGTGGTACATATACACAATGGAGTATTACTCAGCCATTAAAAAGAATACATTTGAATCAGTTCTAATGAGGTGGATGAAACTGGACCCTATTATACAGAGTGAAGTAAGCCAGAAAGAAAAACACCAGTATAGGATACTAACACATATATGTGGAATTTAGAAAGATGGTAACGACAACACTGTATGCGAAACAGCAAAAGAGACAAAGATGTATAGAACAGTCTTTTGGACTCTGTGAGAGGTGGGGGGATGATTTGGGAGAATGGCATTAAAACATGTATAATATCATATAAGAAACGAATTGCAGTCCAGGTTCGATGCAGAATACAGGAAGCTTGGGGCTGGTGCACTGGGATGACTCAGAGGGATGGTATGGGGAGGGAGGTGAGAGGGGGGTTCAGGATGGGGAACACAGGTACACCTGTGGCGGATGCATGTTGATGTATGGCAAAACCAATACAATATTGTAAAGTACAAATAATACTAATAAAAATTTTTTAAAAATTAAAAAAATTAACTGTGAGCCTTGAAACCTTGAAAGGGTTACATTATGTGTATGAGGGAGGGCCATCAGTTAAAAAAAAAAAAACAAAAACAAAAACTAAGATCATGGCATTTGGTCCCATCACTTTCTGGCTGATAGAAGGGTAAAAAGCGGAAGCAGAGACACATTTTATTTTCTTGGGCTCTGAAATCACTGCAGACAGACCATGACTGCAGCTGTGAAATGAAAAGACACTTGCTCCTTGGAAGGAAAGCAGTGACAAACCTAGGCAGCATATTAAAAAGCAGAGATGTCACTTTGCTGACAAAGGTCTGTGTAGTCAGAGCTGTGGTTTTTCTAATAGTTGTGCACCAATGTGATAGTTGGTCCATAAAGAAGACTGAGCGCCGAAGAACTGATTTTTTTAAAAGTTTTATTATTATTATTATTTTTACTTTACAATATTGTATTGGTTTTGCCATACATCATCATGCATCTGCCACAGGTGTACATGTGTTCCCCATCCTGAACACTCCTCCCACCTCCCTCCCCATACCATCCCTCTGAGTCATCCCAGTGCACCAGCCCCAAGCTTCCTGTATTCTGCATCGAACCTGGACTGGCAATTCGTTTCTTATATGATATTATACATGTTTTAATGCCATTCTCCCAAATCATCCCCCCCGCCACCAACAGAGTCCAAAAGACTGTTCTATACATCTTTGTCTCTTTTGCTGTTTTGCATACAGTGTTGTCGTTACCATCTTTCTAAATTCCATGTATATGCGTTAGTATACTGTATTGGTGTTTTTCTTACTGTTTATAATAGCCAGGACATGGATGCAACCTAGATGTCCATCAGCAGATGAATGGATAAGAAAGCTGTGGTACATATACACAATGGAGTATTACTCAGCCATTAGAAAGAATACATTTGAATCAGTTCTAATGAGGTAGATGAAAGTGGCCCCTATTATACAGAGTGAAGTAAGCCAGAAAGAATTGATATTTTTTAGTTGTGGCACTGGAGAAGACTCTTAGAGAGTCCCTTGGACTATAAGGAGATCAAACCAGTTAATCCTAAAGTAAATCAACCCCAAATATTCATTGAAACATTTGTTGCTGAAGCTGAAGCTTCAGTACTTTAGCCACCTGATCTGAAGAGCCGACTCATTAGAAAAGACGCTGATGTTGGGAAATATTGAAGGCAAAAGGAGATGGGGACAGCAGAGTATAAGATGATTAGATAACATCACTGAATCAATGGACATGAATTCAGCAAACTCTGGGTGATAGTGAAGGACAGAGAAATCTGGTGTGCTGCAGTCCATGAGGTAGCAAGGAGTTGGACACGACTTAGCTACTGAACAAAAACATCAGAGTGATGTTAGTTTAAATACACATTTCTTTACCAGTTGTTTTGCTATTTCTTGCCCTTTTTACTTTAGCACACTCATCTGTAAAATGGAATCAATAATCCCTACAACACTGAGTTTCTATGACACTCAAGTAATATACCTAGGAAGTGCTCGATAAAATACTTGGCATGTTGTAAATCCTGAATACATGGTTGTTAAGACCAATAGTATGAGATCAATCCAATATATTTTGTATTTAACGTTTTGTTGTACAGTTTCTGTATAAATTTCTGTAAAAAGTTGTCACTCTTATGGTTTCTGTCTGCAAATTTACTACAGTGATGCAAATGAAATAGTTTGAGTCAATAGAAATGCAATGAGTTCAGCCCATTAACAAAGCATTTAAGAAGTGCATTGGATTACATGTATCTCTTCAGTCTCCAATATTGAATATTCTAACTTTTTTTGTTCTGAAGAATATTTTTCAATATAGGGTGCTTTCTGCAGGATAGTGATCTCTTGTTGAAAAATATATAACAGTAGGTTTGGGAACATAGAATGGCAGTTCTGGAATCCTAAACATGTTGGCAGTATAACTAAACTTTGAAATAGAAAAGTTACCTTGAAATGAAATGGGCAGAAGTAAGATAGAAACATTTTTTTTGAACAAACTTGTATTTAAAAGGTTGTCTTTGTGTACTTTTATAATAGTATTCTTGATAAGTATAGAGACCTGCAGTTGTGCATTATCTTTTTTAAAGAGATGATAGTCTTCCAACAGTGTTAAGACTGTGCATCTTATCAAATGAACCATTTGGTGGTGGAATTTATAGACTCTTGAGTTGGAGTTTAGTGTGAATAGATACATGAAAATATGGGAAACATTGGGAAAAAAATTTTTTGGGAAAAAATTTCTCCTTAAAAATGTTTTAGATTGGAAATTATAAATTTTAAAAGTAAAAATGTTTGTAATTAGGTATTTCTATACAAACAATAAATAGTACTAACCATATGGTTTATTTTAGTCAGTTGTTTCTGAGAATCTAAAAGAATTGTTTTCTGATCTGGACAGATAAACTCATAAAATATAATTAAGAAATAGAAAGAGTTTAATTTTGTGTTCATATTTGATGCTGTAAGTACCCTGTAAGTAATGTTTAGGGGCTTCCCTGGTGGCACAGTGGTAAGGAATCCCCCTGCCAATGCAGGAGACACTGATTCACAGGCCTGGAAGGATCCCACGTGCTGCAGAGCAGCTAAGCCCACACACCACAGCCATCGAGCCTGTTCTCTAGAGCCTGGGGGCCTCAACTCCTGAGGCCACACACCTTAGAGCCTGTGCTCGGCAACAGCAGAAGCCGCCGCAATGAGAAGCCTGTGCACCACAGCTAGAGGGTCGCCCCCCAAAACCTCCCCTCCTCCCCGCATCCAGAGGAAAGCCTGGGCAGCAGCACAGAGCCAGGGCAGCCAACACAAAATACATAAATGAAATCTTTAAAAAGATCTAATTGATTAAATATAATGAGGAGTACATTTGCCTGAATCATAAACAAGTTTCGGAAATGAGGCTGGTAAAAATCCTCCATTCGTTGAAGGTGCGGAATGCCTTTCTGTAGGCATTCTTTGGTTTGGGATGGGATGAATCTGACCGGGCATGTGGGGAACAGTCTACTGGATTGTGGCGTGGACTCATGGGAAGGTTGCAGAGTAGACCGTTGGTAGAGAGACTCACCTCAGGAGTCTGTTCGAAGTGTAGGCCATTGACCATTATTGATGAAGGAGCCTAATGTTACAATGCAGACCTTGGAAAGGACACAGAAGGTAGCACCATCAGGGTGTCACTGCCGGTAATGGTCAGAAGTCCAGGTAGGTACTTAGGAGTGGGAATGCTGACTTTGGAAGGACTGGGGTTCAGGTCCAGAAAGGAAGGGGCCTTGTATCTTAGGGTAAGTCATCAAATACGCATTTGGAGTGTAATTTGTGTAAAACATTGAGCTAGAGTGATGAGGGTTATAAATAAATTGTTCCTGTTCACTGAAGAAGTTACATAGTAGACTGAAAACATGTACACAGATGTTCTTGTCCTCTGTGTTGTGAATGCTGTGGAAATTTCAAAGATAAATAGACAAGCTAAAGAAGAAAGAAGGAAGGTTGACAACTCACATACCATATAATTAGTTGTTAGGGAAAAGGAAGAAACAATAAAATTATTTTCTGTATATTTGAATGAACTAGCTACATGCAAATATGAGAAGAGTCAAAAAGTATTATTACACAAACTTGTTCAACATAAGAGAAAAAGATTAGTCATAAAAAATAATTGTATCTGTGAAAATTATCATTGCACACAAAACCCTCTGAAGGGTTTTTGCAAAAAATCAGTAAAGTAGGATTACCTGGTGTTTAAAATGTGATAGTGAAAGTTTCCTTTTTTCTAATGTTATATAACCATTGGTAAAATTGCAAATGTTAAATATTTTTCTTCAGTAACTGTTAAGGCTGCTATCTCCTATGTATCATAAAGTATACAACTATCAGTGTTTTGAATGATTAACTTTCAATTTGTCCATGATTTGCCTTTTTATTTTGCATCTCATCTAAATTCATTCTCTCCAAGTATTGGTAATACAAACAAGCCCCAGTGTAAGCCTGTCTAATGAACTGTTTCCACAGTCTATTGCTGTGCATGCCATGGACTTGGTAAAAGGAAATTAAGCCCTGTGATGGGATTATAAATCATCTCACTGAGATGGATAAGAAAGCACATATCTTTGAATGGATGGGGCATTTGGGATTTTTAAAAACCAGGGTAAACCTGTTCTTTAAATAATATCTCTCACGGGAATACCTTTGTTATACTGTTTCTATAAATTGTTTTAAATCTTTTCTAAAAAGGACTCCTTAGTTTTGCTTATCTGTCTCAGGACTTGCTTTCACAAATGTTATTTTAAAATACAACTTGAATGTGTTCATCAATCAAGATAATTTATCTATTGAATCCCATATTTAGTTTTCTTTCTTTTCTAACAGAGAGGCAGTTAATACTTGATAATGAATCCTTTTACAAATTCTCCTATTTTAAAAATGAAAATTTTGAGCTTTAGAATTTCTTTGAAATACATTTAAAGTACATCACATTTTCATAATGTATCTTAACCAAAATTTGAAATACAAAATTTATTAGGTGAAATTTGAAGAATTAACACCACAGTGTAGTTTTATATGCATTTTATCTCACGTGTGAGTGTGCATGCAAGTATGAGTATATAACCTCTCTTTGACCACAGAGTTTGTGGTGTATAGTCGTGACATTCTCTGTCTGCAGTAGGCCCAGTTTCCCCGGCTCTTCGATAGAGCTCGTGTAAGTCCGTGACTTTCAGGTCACTCTTAGGTAGTGATAGAACACATATAAATATGGTCTTAAATCACAAGTAGTCTCAGTTCAGTACTTACTAGTCTAGCAGTTCTGTGTAATAATCAAACCTGCAAACCTGATTGAAAGTTGAAGCTTCTTTTCTCTTCCGAACTGGATGTATTGCAGGGCAGTTGCCTGTGTGTGGGGAAGAAGGTCAGGGCCAGCTGTGAAGAGTGGTAAAGAAGGGATAAGGGAAGCTGCTCAGTTGTGTAGACTCTTTGCGATCACATGGACTGTAGCCTACCAGGTTCCTCCATCCATGGAATTCCCCAGGCAAGAATACTGGAGTGGGTTACCATTTCCTTCTCCAGGAGATCTTCCCAAGCCAGGGATTGAACCTGGGTCTCCCGTGTTGTAGGCAGACGCTTTACTGTTTGAGCCACCAGGGAAGTCCAAAGAAGAGATAAGAGAACAATAGAAGTTTTTACCTGACTAGTATTGTTTTAAACTGAAGTCATGTTTAAAGTTGATTCTTTCTTGTGGGCTGTTTCTTCCTCATCTTCTGTTCCCTTCGCCAAAAGGAAATACATATATCCTGATTCTGGCTGGTAGGTCTATATGCACCTCGTGGTGACACCTACAGTTTCTCCTGAGGCCTCACATTCTCGCTAGGTGGCTGTCTTGAATCAGACTTCATATGACTCCACACCAGCACTCTATCAAATGTGGTCCACATGTGGCTTATGGGAAACACTTTCTTTAATAAAAAAATTTCTAGGAGAACAGGCTGATTCCATTGCACAATTCTTGCCATCAGAGCAAATGAATAATCCCTCTCTCACTTTTTGCATTCTTCAGGTAAAGTCAGACGCCATGAATACCCCTGTCACTCTGTAACTTTGGGGATCATAAATGAAACGGAGAGGCAAGGAGCAGACACCCACACACCCCTCCCTTTTATTAGGGGTTGGAGCTTCACCACCTGTAGAAGCTCTCCCCAGAATCTACTCCTGGGTCTTTATTATGTTAATCTCCAAATATTGACTCTTAAAATAGTATAGATGAAGGATTTAATAGTCTTAAAGTTTTCAGATACTTCCTTTGAAAATTGTAATCTTATCTGACAGCTGACTTTAGAATATTTTGTACCCCAATTGCAATTTACATTTTTACATACTATTAAAAATATATAAAATCAAAGTTTAACTTAAGTGATTTTGAATTTTCCATTAAAACTGCCATAGTTCTAATTTCACATAATTATGCATATCTTGGTACTCAGAATATGTGAAAGAAAATATAATTCAGAGATTCAAGATTTGCTGAAAAAATTTGGAACTGAACTGATTTTTCTAATATTTGTAATGTATTTGTATATATATGTACATATCTGTATAATCATAGATACTTTGAAATATTTTTTATTTTTCAGAGTATTTTCAAAGATTGATTAATAAGTTATTTTTGACATACTTACTTATACCCTCTCATGACATAAATTAACATTTTATGTGTATTTCAATCTTCTATACTTTTATTTTAAAAATACTTCAAATATCACCTAGTAGTAGTAGAAAGAAAGCTGACCATCAAAGAATTGATGCTTTTGAACTGTGGTGTTGGAGAAGCCTCTTGAGAGTCCCTTGGACTGCAAGGAGATCCATCCAGTCCATCCTAAAGAAGATCAGTCCTGGGTGTTCATTGGAAGGACTGATGCTGAAGCTGAAACTTCAATACGTTGGCCACCTGGTGGGAAGAACTGTCTCATTGGAAAAGACCCTGATACTCATTCTGGGAAAGATTGAAGGCAGGAGCAGAAGGGGATGACAAAGGATGCGATGGTTGGATGGCATAACAGACTTGAGGGCCGTGAGTTTGAGCAAGCTCCCGAACGGGGTGATGGACAGGGAATCTTGGTGTGCTGCAGTCCACGGGGTTGCAAACAGCTGGACATGACTGAGTGACTAAATTGAGTAGTAGATTATAAATAATAGACTAAATCAAGAGTTTCTGTTGTTTCTGGAGGAATAAGTAGGTGGCAAGGAAGATAATGTTTTTTCAGCACTTTGTGATGTTAGGGAATTTAAGAGTAAATATCTAATTAGTGGTGAAGGACATAGGTATAATATCAAGAATAAATTAGGATTAGAGATAAAGATTAGGGAGTCATAGCAAAGAAATTAGGAGAATGAATGATCTCAAAAGGCTGTCTGTGGAGGAGAAGCCCACTCTGCTTGGCATACTAGGAGGTTATCTTTACAGAGGAAGAGCATCATTAAGAGACTAAAGCAGGAAAGAGATCCAAACGGTAAAGAAAAGAGCTGAGATGGCAGGGTGCTATGGAAGCTACACAAAGTTTCAAGAAAAAAAAGGAGCTGCTGCAGCCAAGAGTGAAGGAACATGAAAATGAGTCTCTGGATGTGGCAACAAAGGCGTTGGGGGAGAAACTAGACTGCAGAAAGTGGAAGTAGAAGGCTTTGTACGTTTATTTGAAAAAATAGGCAAGACAAGGGATGTAAGAAATAAAATAAAACCTAGAAGAGGAATGGGGGCAAAAGAGTTGTTTTTAAAATCAAAGACTTGTAAACACTTGAAAGAGTTAGTGGCATGTGAGAAATTACAGTAAAAGTAACATTAAACCATAAACCTATTGAGAAGGAGAAGTTAAGAGTGGTAGCTAAGTATCCCTAGGGCGGGAGCACAGGACTTAGGGCTCAGCCGAAGAATCAACTGTAAAGGGGAGGTGAGACCCCCTCTGGAGGTGGGGGTCTGG
This sequence comes from Bos mutus, assembly GCF_027580195.1. Lineage (NCBI taxonomy): Eukaryota > Metazoa > Chordata > Mammalia > Artiodactyla > Bovidae > Bos > Bos mutus. The sequence goes on along the minus strand of NC_091629.1, from coordinate 74,160,121 downwards.
GAAGGCAGAGTATGGTAAAATATCAACAACCAAGGACTCCCATCTTTGAGAGCTACTGAAGGAGAGTTTGGGGGAGATGGATAGTGAGAGAGAGCCAGAATTTGTATTAATGGATAACTCTCTGGAGTCTGGGAGTACCATTTTGGTGCTTTATCATGGAATGGCTTTTGGACCCCGTCTGAAATTCTGAGCTTACCAGGTGGCGCTAGAGGCACAGAACCCATCTGCCAATTCAGGAGACCTAAGTGATATGTGTTTGTACCCTGGGTCAGAAAGATCCTCTGGAGTAGGAAATGGCAACCCACTCCAGAATTCTGGCCTGGAAAAATCCCATGGATAGAGGAGCCTGGCGGGCTACAGTCCATAGGGTCACAAAGAGTCGGACACGACTGAAGTGTGCATGCATGCACACTAGACTATCTACCAGGTGAATTTTTATTTCTGTTTCATATTTATTTTGATTTAGAAATATTAGATCCAGAATTTTGGGGAGAGTTAGTCTTTTTGTGTCAGAAGACTACAGTAAAATATAGTTATTTTACAAAATTACATATTTAAGGGTGGAACTCATGCAGTTTTAAATGATTAAAGCTAATCTTTTTCTCTCAAATTATTTCTGCTAGAATTTAACATGCTTTAGAAATTTTATTTTAGGCAGTTGAGATATTAAAGCCAATGTTTTCTTATGATCTGTTTCAGAAATAGGTGTCTTTTATGTCCTAAATCTTTGCAAATTTGACTTACTTCTTTTAAGTACAAGGAAAAGCTGTAGGAAACAACCCTAAAAATATCCAGTGTTCAGAAATGTCAAATCATTGTACATGCATTTATTGGATTATAATATAGTATAAACTGATATAAACTAAATCTTACAAAATCTGCTTCCCTGCTTATCTGTCCCTGTGTTACAGATTATCCCAAATCTTTAAAAACAATAGTAATTTATTTAACATATGATTCTGTGATTTGGGCAGAGCGTGTTGGAGAAGGCTCTTCTCTGTTCTAAGTGGCATCACCAGGGTGACTCAGCTGTTGGCTAGAGCTTTTCTTCTAAGATTGCTCTCCTACATGGCTGCTAAATTGATGCCGGGTATGAACTAGGTTGCTCATCTTTGGCTCAGGGAGTCCTTGGGCCCCTTCCATGTGGCCTCTCTGTGGGCAGCTTGGCCTCACTCATGGCACGGCGGGGGAGCTCCAGGAGCAAGCATTCCACAGGAACCAGACAAAAGCTCTGTCACCTTCTTAGCTGTAGAAGCTGTATTATCACTTCCACCGTAGTTACAGGCCAGCCAAGACTCAAAGGAAGGGAACATATAGATCCTGCTTTCCATGAGTCAGAGTCACGTTGTAGGAGGGGTCTGTGGGATGGGGGATTTTACCTGAGCTATGTTTGAGGAATACAGTCTGTGACGTTAAATGAATAAAGGATATAAGATTAGGGCACAATAGTGATTATAACCTACATAATCTGTATCACCTAAAAGCAGGGTAAAACCTATATAAGAACGGAAGAAAGAGTTAGTCGCTCAGTCGTGCCCGACTCTTTGTGACCTCATGGACTGCAGCCAGTCTCCTCTGTCCATGGGATTTTCCAGGCAAGGATGCTGGAGTGAGTTGCTATTTCCTTCTCCAGGTGGTCTTCACAACCCAGGGATCGAACCCGGATCTCCTGCACTGCAGGCAAATTCTTTACCAACTGAGCTACAAGGGAAGCCCTAAAACCTTTATATTCCTATAGAAATAATATTTGAGAGGGGAATCCACAAATTTTTTTTTTTATCATGGTCAGATGCTAAGATTTAGAAAATACCATATATCCACCATCCACATTTATTAATAGCAAAAAAAGAAAGAAAAAGGAAACAATCATAAAGGTTTTGAGATACCTCCCCTCATTTTCTCAACTTTCCCTAATGATGGCCATTTCAATTTTATATTTTGAAAAAGATAGCCATAAGTGAAAGTAAAATTAATCCCTAAGTTTACACTGGCATCAGGTACCGAAGGCAAAAAAGGTGGATGTTTCTGTCATGTTGGTTTTGTTCACTGTTTCACTTGATCAGAGCATTAAAATGTGTTTGTTATTGGATGTTTTATTTCCAAATTATTCTTGCTTTTATTTATCCTTTCTTATTCGTGAAGTTCATGTTAATTGATAATGATTTTAAAAATCTATATTGTTTATTAAAGTTGACTTCCCATTTTAGAATATAGGTATTATGGTATATAATAGAAGTATCACTTGATTAATTTTCTTTGGGGAAGTCTTACAGTCTTTCCCACTTCTTTTGTGTCTTCTTCATCTTTATTATTGATAACTTAGGATAAGGCAGCTGTCCGTTTGCAGCTTGCTCTTTTTTCTTCTAAATTTCCTATATGGCATGGTCCCTCTAAAGGAGAAAAACTGCAGTAGACATTGCCTTTCAGAACTAAAATTTTCCTGTGTTTTTCTCTTCTCAGTCTGCTTTTAACTCTTTCTTGTGCCCTGTGTCAGTCAGTTGTGCCAGACTCTTTGTGACCCCATGTGCTGTCTCCCACCAGGCTCCTCAGTCCATGGGGATTCTCCAGGCAAGAATACTGGAGTGGGTTGCCATGCCCTCCTCCAGGGGATCTTCCTAAACCAGGGATTGAACCCAGGTCTCCCACATTGCAGGCGGATTCTATTAACAGTGGTGCTACCAGGGAAGCCTTCTTGTCCTCTAGAGTCTAAATTATAGGTCAGGAGAATTAAGATGCTTTGAGAAACCAATTTTATGTTCAGGAAATTTTCACTGAAGCACACATGACAGGCTTTTTTTGAGAAAAAAATTAACTACTGAGGTCTCTGGAAGTTCTGGAACACTGAAAATTAGTTAACATTCAGATACATTGGTTAGGACTGGTAAAAAGCATTAGCATTGATGTCACTACCTGGTTTGTTAATATAAATATGTTTTCTGGCTTCATAAATATGTAAAAAGCATCAGTCATCTGATTCTTCTTGTAATCTTATCACCCAGTTCTCTCCCACCTCATATGTGTAATTAATGGTCTGTTATTACCCTTTCTTTGGCTTATATGACATGGTAAATATTGCTTTCTATCTGTGCTTTTAAAATATATTGAATATATGTGTTATGAGAAGTAACATAAAAACTTTGGCCCCAAAGTTTTCTATTTGGGCTAGAATCAATTTGTATTTACCTTCTGGTTTTTTTGTAGAAGTTTCTTTTTAAACTATTTTACTCTTTGAAGAATTAATATGAATAGTTATTTTCTAGAGTATATTTTTCTTTTAAGGCTTTATATATATTTGCTTATTTTTAATTGTTATTAAATGACATCTTGACAAATTTGTTAAAGGGAAATATCAGCTTACTCAATGGATTATATCTGGGCCCAAAGTGAATATACAGTTGAAAAGAGAACTGAAAATGTATGCGGTTTAACTGCAGAAGTTTTAAATGATGATCTGATTTTTGTTCAGATTGGTGTATGATTTTTTTGGGGGGGATAGAAAATTTCCTTTATGATCGCTTATCAGTGCTTAGGGATTCAATGGGTCACGAATACAGAAACATGGCAGAAATGGGGGCACACAGTGTGGTGGATAAGCAGACATTTATCAAGCTACATATACATAGATAAATAGACTGTGGCTCTCACCATTGCTTTGAAGTGAAGTTGCATGATGACACGAATGCTTATGAAGGGTAGTTACCTATTTAGAAAGGTCAGGGAGGGCTTTCCTGAACCAAGTGATTCTTGAACTCTAAGCTGTGGAATGATATACTGGAATTGATTGGAGCGTGGGGCTTCCATTTAAGGGAGAAGGCCCTGAGGCAAAAGGGAAAATGGGTGAAAACAAGTCTTTGCATTTAGTCTTTAATTTTGCCCATACTTTGCTAATACCATTATCTAATCATATTCTTTTGTATAAACTTAACAGAGGTAACCCAAATTGATTGCTTCACAAAATGTATTTCAGTTTATATTAGGACCTACAGTAGGCGTGTTGCGATTCACGGGGTCGCAGAGAGTCGGACACGACTGAGCGACTGAACTGAATTGAACTGTAGATGTCATAAACCTTACTATTCATTTGAACATTGAGACTGCTTAAAGTTACATCTTAGTAACCATTGTCATTTGTGTTAAAATCAAAAGACATGCAGTGTAAATGGTAAAAGACAGATTAAAGGTGATTAAATTCTATCCTGAATGTTGAGGAGATGAAAATTTGGATGTTCTCTATTTTTAGCTTTTACCTGACTTCTTCAAAGTGACATGCAGTTTCATTTATTAGTTGTCTTAGTTCAAAATTTTGGATTAGCCTTCTTATCTGATAACAATTATTTTCTGTTTCTATATTAAGTACTTTGAAAAATAACAGACTTCCTTTCTGGACATCAGGCATTTCTAAAAAGGCCCAGAAACTCATGAATTTAGAATTTAGACTTTGGAAATATCTTGTCATTTTTTTTACATGTAGTGTTTGAAAAATAAATATAACCTTGAATTTAAATCATGTTGGATCAGATACGCCAGCAGAAGTATGCATGTCTACTCTAGAGACAGTGAGTGTAGCTCTAAAGGAGACTTGGGCCACGTATATACGTAACGTAAAGCATTTAAATAAGTTTATTTACTTTAACTGTAAAAGTGTTCTTTTGGATGGCAGATAACATTCAGATGTTAATCGTTCAGTTATTTCTTCTAAAAATGGTCAGCTGATGTCATCTTTGTGAAAAATAGAAATGGAACTCTTTCTTTACCCTCATGTACTGTTGATTTGAGCTTTATGTAATGCCTAAGTGGAGAAAACTTACACCTTTCCTACTGCAAGCATGTAAAGCAATGTAAAAAAGTTTGTCCAATTCAAGGGACATGAGCTCATAGGTTTTCATTACAATCACATCCTTAGTGTTTAGAGCATTTCTTTCAAAAGAAGGATTTTTGTCCATTTTTTAAAAATTGTTTTATTAAATTTTCAAACCAAACAGTAAAAACCAAGTAAAAACAACTTCATCTCCTCTCTCTATCATGAATTACATTTTTTTTAAGCAAGAAATCTCTTCTTAACTTGAAGCAACTGTGTATGACCCCAAATATAAAGTGCGTTGGCCTCCATGTGTATTGGGGGTATGTTTTGGCTTGTTGGGGGGCCATCTTTGGAGACATGCTGAGGACTCCTCTCCAGCTTAAGAGTCTGCAGAGAAAGTTTTTCAATTCACTGTATTAACTGAATTTTGCATACAGACCATAATCTGTATGCTGCATCTATTGTGATAAAACTTAGCTTTTACGTTCTTTTGCATAGGGCAGAATACTAATCTTAGGTGACATTGATATACATTCAGTTTGAAACAAAGTGAAGTTAACCGGAAACTTAATAGTTCCCTTGCTTTCTGTCTTTTTAGCTAACCATTTAGCTGTTTCTCTTGTCTTTTACTTTTTCATCTATAAATTCACTATAAAGACTGTCAGCTGGTTAATTTGATTGAAAACACATGTCTAAACTATGTTAGGAAAGCTTTTCTTTTCTTTCTTTTTTTTTTGCCTAGACCCTCTCATGCTATTATTCTCCCTTGTTGATGAATGCAGATGAAGATTCATGATACGTACTCTGGTATTGCCTGTTTTAAAGAAAACACAGTTCAGTTATTTGCTTTGGTCAAGAGTTCTCCTGGGGATTTCTGACACTGGGAGAATTGTAGGTATAATAGACAAACTGCTGACTCAAAAGCAGTTAAGAACTTAACTCTTGAGTGGGTAGATTGTCCCAATTTACTTCTTTCATGGGAAACCAGGACTGTTTTAAACAACATGCTCGAGAACATATCCCATTTCATTAGTCTTTGTGTGAGGAAAATTAGCAAGCATATGTAAGCTCAGGAAAGCTCTGTGTGTGTTCCATATAGAATGACATCAAGTCTATGATGAACACTTCCGTGACAGCATATGCTAGACAGAGCCAGGGCAAAAAAAAAATGACACCTTTCTAGACTTTGCACTTTTTACACATCCCTGTGGAGGGGCCAGATTAGGCCGCAAGGAGGCAGCTTGTACTTACTGGAACATCTAAACATAGTCATGTTGACATTTGCTGAGCATCACAATTCTCTTGGCTCTTTTCTAATTGATTTATATTGTAGGTACCAATTCATTTATGTTTCAGAATACTCTGAGATACTGATATTGTTGTTGTTTAATCTCTCAGTCGTATTCAAGTGTTTTGCTACTCCTATGGACTGTAGCCTGCCAGGCTCCTCTGTTGATGGGATTTCCCAGGCAAGAACACTGGAATGGGTTGCCGTTTCTTTCTCCAGGGGATCTTCTCAACCCAGGGATTGAATCCATCTCCTGGTTGGCAGGCAGATTCTTTGCCCCTGAGCCACCAAGGAAGCCCCCATAATGATATTATTATCCCCTTTCTGTAGCTGGGGAAACTGAGGCAGGGAGAGGTTAAGAAACTTTCTCAAGGTCACATAGTTAGGAGCGTGAGAGTCAGGATTTGAACACAAGATGTCTGCCCAAGGGCACCCCAGTCATTGAGAGTGCGGTCAGAGCCCGACCTCATGTTAAGTCATATATGGAGAGAAGCAAAATTCTAAATCCTTGAGCATATGGTGGGGTGATACTTAGGAAACCAAGTCCAGTAGTGAGTGGAAGAGGAAGCATCATCCGTAAGATTGTGGTGTCGGTATGTAGATGGCCCATCCCCGGAAGGAAATGCATCATCACAGTGTTCATGCTGGGGATGGGTTTGGAATCTGGCACAGAGATCTGCCAGTAGCCAGTGAATGAGCGCACACCTAAGAACAGGTCTGTCCTCTTCTCTGGCTTCCTATCAAAGCACCTTCTGAGTATGCTCCAAGGGCACTTGCAGAGGAGTCCTTTTCTCCACAGAGTTGCCAGTGATAGCAGTTAATTGCTGGAACCTCCAGGTCCTCACATTTTTAAGAGAGAAATTACTCCTCATTACTCTTATAACCTGAATACATGGAACCTTAAGCATGCCCTGATATTACTTGGCTTATTGTGAGGCCTCAGTAAATATGAAATAACCCTGACCTTTTAGAAAAAGATTAATATGGCTATCAACCATAGGTGCTAGTATAATATTCTTGTAGCTCCAGATAAAGCACCAAAGACACAGCTGTTGTTCAACAGACAATTTTTTTTTTTTTTAATTGAGCCTGACCGCTATTGTTTTTCTCTCATGGAAAAAGTTAAGCTTCATGCATCCTTCATGGGTAAGCTGCATCTGCTTTGTGGATGAAGAGAACTAGACTGAAAGCTTGGGGACTATGGAAACTAACAATTTCAAATACCCTTGCTAGACACCTGCTATGTTTTATGTCACATCACATCCATTCTGGAAATGAGAAAATATTCATCTCTCTTTTTCAGTGTAGGAAATTAAGCCCTGGGAGGCTGATCGGTTTGCATAAAGTTGCACAGTTATAAGCACTGGATCTAGGACCAGAACCCAGGTACAAGGAGCTCCCAGCTTTGCTTTTGTTGTCTCATCCTCAGATATTGTGAAACAGACCATTTTAACACTTCAAAGAGGAAAACTAAAGTACCTACCAGCTTCCTTTTGAATAATAAAGGGATATTATAAGCTTATTGGAAAACTGGTCTGTAGCACATATTGGTACAGCTTGTTCCAACACTCAAGGAGAGAGTGAAATCCTTTTCTTGTTCCCATGCCTATCACCCCTAACCCAGCACTCTCAGACACCCTTCCTCCTGAGAGTTGAAAGTTCACAGATACCATTTCATTCCTCTCATTCCTCCCAAGCTGCTCTGGCTTAGATCCCTGCAAACTGCCCACCCCTCCTCCCATCCCAAAGGCTACGCTATCATGTTCTGAGCGTCTTACAAAGTGGACATAGTGCTGCTGTCAGTATTGCTGTTTCCTGTCAGGCTAGCCTATCATGTAAAGATGGAGACCGCCCTGGTAGTCTACTTTGTCAAGGTCAGATTCCTCCTTTGCTATAAATTCTAGCTGATAATTCTTCTTAATCATCATCTACTATTAAGCTAAATGAAATTAAGTCTTCACATAAAGTTTTCTGGCAAGAAGGTTTTTTGCTTCTACCCATGGCTTATCTGTTTAGAGTTTACGGATGTTTCCTCTTAAGGGTCTCAGTACAGCTATACGCCTCATGGTGCTTCAGCATACAGGCAGGTATGCCTGTGCTCTGAGGAGGCTCAGGGTATTATCAGGATTTTATCATCGTAACTTCATTCTCTTTCTGTAATACTGTTGGTGCTGTGGATGTTAAAGCAGGATAAGGTATTATATAATGACTCAACCCTGAACACACATGCTTGGACCTCTCCCTGGGAAGAGCTCTTCTCTATTTAATGCCTAAGAAAAACCCAGTCACCTCTGATTCCAGTTTAAGTATCTCCATTCTGTAAAGTGTTTCCTAATTCATAATTTCAATTAGTCTGTTTATCCTCTGTGATCTCTTAGGCCTCTCTACATCCCTCACTGTGCTGCCTCTTCATTCTACTTCTGCCCTCTTTCCTAGGTGGTCTCAACCTTCCCGATTAATAGATAGTAAGGATTCATTTCCTTTGTTTACTCTGGTTCTGACCAAACAACAGGTTTACCAGAATCAGAAACTTTCTAGTACACAGACCCAGTTTAACCCTATGATACATAATTTCTTCTGTTAAACCTCTGCAAACTCTTACGCAACCTCCCCCTCAGTTGAAATTGTAATTATACTTGTTACTTACAAAGCACTTCACACCTGTTGTTTCACATTTTAATATAATTAACAAAAATGGAGGGCCTCATTGCCAGGGTATCCAGGAGTGAAGTTTTGCCTTTACCAAAATATTTACTTGGTCAAATCCCCAAAGACCTTCCTGGCTCCTCTCTTGCCTGTGATTAAAAGAATGCAAAATGTTTTGTTATTCGCTGGCTGTTCTATCTAACCATAAGGTTTCCTGGATCTGTCCACTCATCCTTAAAATAAGTAACTTTGTCATCTAGATTATTTACCTAACCTTGATACATTTTCCCTTCTCTAATAACTTTCTAAAAGTAGTAGCTTTCTGCCTGACCAAGTCACATATTCTGGCATTTTCCTTTTTATGGTATACTTTCATACCCACCACGGTGCATTGCAAAGAATAGTCAATCAGTACCTGTCTGAATAATCTAAATATTCAGAATTTGGGACATTTATAGTGATACCATATGGACACTTATCTCCCTTTCTGTGAAAATAGAAATGTTGAAGAATTTCTACAGACTATCTAGTAGGAGTATTTGTTTTATTCTAGAAGACATGCCTCTTGTTTTTCCAGTCTTCATGTTGTGCCTTACACAGTGCTAGACACAGCCCTGAAAGGCCTCGAGCCAGTCAACTGTGGTCAGTTTTAATTCTATCAGTTTTCCTCGTAACTGAGTAGGAAACTCTAACTTCTTTTGTGAGTTTCTGTACTTTCACACTGTTACCACACTCAGCAACACTTTTGATGTCATGCAGGATTTTATTCCACAGCAAGCAATTCTGTGACACCATCTGGATGTCCTACAATTCATTTAATTCAGATGCTAACTGAAGTTATCACCAGCCCCACAGATTAAGGGCTCTGTCCCACGAGACTACCCCTGACTTCAGATGCCAATCCCACAGTAAATCCCCAGGTACCCCCCAACTTCTGTCTGCCTTGGCTATCAATTAGAGGTTCCCATGTACAAAAAAGAGCTTCACGACCCAGATAATCATGATGGTGTGATCACTCACCTAGAGCCAGACATCCTGGAATGTGAAGTCAAGTGGGCCTTAGAAAGCATTATTAAGAACAGAGCTAGTGGAGGAGATGGAATTCTAGTTGAGCTATTTCAAATCCTAAAAGATGATGCTGTGAAAGTGCTGCACTCAATGTGCCAGCAAATTTGGAAAACTCAGCAGTGGCCACAGGACTGGAAAAGGGCAGTTTTCATTCCAATCCCAAAGAAAGGCAATGCCAAAGAATGCTCAAACTACTGCACAATTGCACTCATCTCACACGCTAGTAAAGTAATGGTCAAAATTCTACAAACCAGGCTTCAGCAATACATGAACCGTGAACTTCCAGATGTTCAAGATGGTTTTAGAAAAGGCAGAAGAACCAGAGATCAAATTGCCAACATCCGCTGGATCATGGAAAAAGCAAGAGAGTTCCAGAAAAACATCTATTTCTGCTTTATTGACTATGCCAAAGCCTTTGACTGTGTGGATCACAATATACTGTGGAAAATTCTGAAAGAGATGGGAATACCAGAACACCTGACCTGCCTCTTGAGAAACCTGTCTGCAGGTCAGGAAGCAGCAGTTAGAACTGTACATAGAACAACAGTCTGGTTCCAAATTGGGGAAGGAATATGTCAAGGCTGTATATTGTCACCCTGCTTTTTTAACTTATATGCAGAGTATATCATGAGAAAAGCTGGGCTGGAAGATGCACAAGCTGGATTCAAGATTGATGGGAGAAATATCAATAACCTCAGATATGCAGATGACACCACCCTTATGGCAGAAAGTGAAGAGGAACTAAAAAGCCTCTTGATGAAAGTGAAAGTGGAGAGTGAAAAAGTTGGCTTAAAGCTCAACTTTCAGAAAACGAAGATCATGGCATCTGGTCCCCTCACTTCATGGCAAATAGATCGGGGAAACAGTGTCAGACTTTATTTTGGGGGGCTCCAAAATCACTGTGGATAGTGATTGCCGCCATGAAATTAAGACACTTACTCCTTGGAAGGAAAGTTATGCCCAACCTAGACAGTATATTAAAAAGCAGAGATATTACTTTGTCAATAAAGGTCCATCTAGTCAAGGCTATGCCTTTTCCAGTGGTTGTGTATGGTTGTGACAGTTGGACTATAAAGAAAGCTAAGTGCCAAAGAATTGATGCTTTTGAACTGTGGTATTGGAGAAGACTCTTGAGAGTGCCTTGGACTGCAAGGAGATCAAACCAGTTTATCCTAAAGGAAATCAGTCCTGAATATTCACTGGAAGGACTGATGCTGAAGCTGAAACTCCAATACTTTGGCCACCTGATGCAAAGGACTGACTCAATGGAAGAGACTCTAATGCATGGGAAAGATTGAAGGCAGTAGGCGAAGGGGACGACAGAGGATGAGATGGTTGGATGACATCACTGACTCACTGGACATGAGTTTGCGCATGCTCCAGGAGTTGGTGACATACAGGGAGGCCTGGCGTGCTGCTGTTCATAGGGTCACAAAGAGTTGGACACGACTGAGTGACTGAACTGAACTGAACTGAGTGCTAAGTCGTGTCTGACTCTTGTGAGCCCATGGACTGAAAGCCTACCAGGCTTCTCTGTCCATGGGATTTCCTAGGCAAGAATACTGGAGTTGGTTGTCATTTTCCTTCTCCAGGGTATCTTCCAGGGATTGAACCTGTGTCTCTTGTACTGCAAGGAGATTCTTTACTGGTGAGCCATCAGGGAAGCCGCTGACTTACTTTACTTAGTATAATAATCTCCAGGTCCATCTATGTTCAAATGGCATTATTCATTTTTTAATGATTGAGTGTTATTCCATTACATGTGCGCGCGCGCGCACACACACACACACACACACACACACATATCATCATCTTTATTCATTCCTCTGTCATTGGACATTTAGATTGCTTCTATGTCTTGGCTGTTGTATTGTAAATAGCGCTGCAGTGAACATTGGGTGTATATATCTTTTCAAATTAGAATTTTCTTCTCCTCTGGATATATGCCCAGGAGGGGGATTTCTGGATCATATGGTAATCTATTTTTAGTTTATTAAGAAACTTCCATACTGTTCTCCATAGTGGCTGACCCAATTTATACTCCACATCGTCTCCAGCATTTGCTATTTGTAGACTTTTTGATGATGGACATTCTCACTGGTGTGAAGTGATATCATTTTGTAGGTTTGATTTTCATTTCTCTAATAATTAGTGATGTTGAGCATCTTTTCATGTTCCTGTTGGCCATCTGTATATCTTCTTTGGAGAAATATCTATTTAGGTATTCTGGCTATTTTTTGATTGGGCAACCTCCTGACTTCTGTATCATTCCATTTACTTTGCCAGAGTTTATGATTTTTACATTATTTTCTTGATGCTTAATTAAATTTTGCTTTGTAGCATTTATGCTGCTAAGTCACTTCAGTCGTGTCTGACTCTGTGCGACCCCATAGACGGCAGCCCACCAGGCTCCCCCGTCCCTGGGATTCTCCAGGCAAGAACACTGGCGTGGGTTGCCATTTCCTTCTCCAATGCATGAAAGTGAAAAGTCAAAGTGAAGTTGCTCAGTCGTGTCTGACTCTTCGCAACCCCATGGACTGCAGCCTACCAGGCTCCTCTGTCCATGGGATTTTCCAGGCAAGAGTACTGGAGTGGCGTGCCATCGCCTTCTCCGTTGTAGCCTTTATACTACCTTCTTATATAAATGCTGGTTTCCGTCAGAAGTAAACTTTTGAGTCCTTTCATATCTGATAATTTCTAAATATTTTTATTGAACATCCACGACTGACTGATTTTGTCTGGAAATAAAATTCTATGTTTAAAATTATTGTCTCTGAATTTTTCTGTCCTTTGCCTCATTGGTTTCTAAAATACCTATTGCTAATAAGATGGTTTGGTCAGGTTGATTCTTTTCTTTTTAAGTTATCTGATTTATGTTTGCCTTATTTTGTTTTTCTTCTTAGATAAAAATTTTGTCATCTCTTTTCCTTTGGTGTTCTGATATAGCAGGATTGTATATATATAAAATTGAGTCTTTTTACATTCATCCTGTTTGGCACTCGGTATACCATTTAAATATACATACCTTTGTTTTTTTTTTAAACTCAGGAATTTCTGTAATACTCTTTGATAAATTTATCCTTCAAAAATTCTAATTTTCTGATCTAATCTTAATTTCTGATCTGCCTTTAATTTTTGCCTTTTACTCTGTTCTAGGAGGTTTCTTATCTTTTTATTCTAGTTCTTCCCTATGCCTTTAAAATGTTTTTTCTTAAGGATTCATGATCTAGGAGAGAGCAGAAGGCTAATTTACTTCTGCTCACCCTATGTAAAGTGAAGAGGGCCAGTTTTAAAGGCGATAAGCAAACACCAAGAGCCTTAAGTCCTCTAAGTATGTCACTTGATTCCTTTAGAATGAAGGTAGCAGAATGGATATTGTTTTTGTTTCAGAATTTTCATCAGCCTTTGAAAAATGAGATGTTTCGCACAAAACTGGGTGTGTGGCTCCTCTTGAAACATCTGTAGATATGACAGCAATCATGTGGGACTGCAGCTGCCCCATTGAAATAAGCCATTTGCTCTCCAGGCCAACGTAGTCCCCACTGCTCCTTTTGTTTTCCCAGTGATGGGGCCGAATGTTTATTGCTGTTTGTTATCATGTTAGTATTGTAAGAGGGATGTTTCTATGCATGCCTCATCTAGATTGTATTCATTTATTCCTTTAGTCATGTCAAATATGTTCTTATTTGAGAGTCTTTGCATTTTTGTTCCCTCAACCCGGAACTCCATTTCTCCAAATCTGTGTCCACGCTTACTTCTCATCGCTAAGCTTTTAGTTCAGTTGGTATCTCTTCAAAGAGGATTTCCAAGACTACTCAGTGATAGTTGCCCAGACCTTCTTTCTGTAAGTTTTTCTGAAGACTATTTATCTGTTTCTTTTCATGCTCATTTCTGTCTCTGCCAGACTACAATGTAAGCTCCTTGAAGGCAGGGGTTTTGGCTATCTTGTTTTATATCCTGTTCTTAAAATTGTGCCTAGCAGGAGCTTAAGAAATGTTTATTGGAAAAATTACTAACAATTTCCCTGTCAAAGGAGGAAAAATAAAAGCAGAAACGTTATGTGTTTTAAGAAAATGGGAGCATGAAGATTATTATAATGTAGTTAATGTTTAAAGTAATCTATCACCTCAAGTTCCAGACTAGTCTTCTGTATTCATTTAAACGCTATTAAGTTACTTGCTTGTTCCTAACACCTGTAGCACCATATTTGAGTCTGCTGGTTTTGTCTTAGAGCTTCAGACAGAGGGTCCGATGCATGCATCCTACTAGCAGTGGACCTTTAATTCATCACTTCCATTTCACCCCCTCATCTCACTTCTGCATTTACTATCAGCTGACTCTGAGCTGTTTACTGTCAGCTGACTCTGAGCATCCAGTCCCATTACTTCATGGCAAATAGATGGGGAAACAGTGGAAACAGTAAGAGACATTATTTTCTTGGGCTCCAAAATCATTGCACATAGTGACTGCAGACATGAAATTAAAAGACGCTTGCTCCTTGGAGGAAGAGCTATGACCAACTTAGATAGCATATTAAAAAGCTGAGACATTACTTTGTTGACAAAGGTCTGTCTAGTCAAAGCTGTGGTTTTTCCAGTAGTCATGTAAGGATGTGAGAGTTAGACGATAAAGAAATCTGAGCTCCGAAGAATTGATGCTTTTGAACTGTGGTGTTGGAGAAGACTCTTAAGAGTCCCTTGGACTACAAGGAGATCAAACCAGTCAACCCTAAAGGAAATCAGTTCTGAATATTCATTGGAGGGACTGACGCTGAAGCTGAAACTCCAGTACTTTGGCCACCTGATGCGAAGAATTGATTCCTTAGAAAAGACCCTGATGCTGGGAAAGATTGAAGGCAGGAGGAGAAGGGGACAACAGAGGATGAGATGGTTGGATGGCATCACTGACTCAGTGGACATGAGTCTGAGCAAGCCCCGGGAGTTGATGATGGACAGGGAGGCCTGGTGTGATGCAGTCCATGGGGTTACAAGGAGTCGGACACGAGTGAGCGACTGAACTGACTGACTGACCTGAAGCCCCTCCAAAGCTGTGTGGTGAAGAGTGGTGCCAGGTCTGCAGCAGCTGTGATCTGTGCAACTTCATATGCCTTCTGTCTTTCAGAAATGTGTCTTGGTAACCAGCCTCTAAAGTGGGCCCCTCTGCTTCCCACTGCCTGCTAGTCAGTCACACACTATATCATTCTCTCCCAATGAAACCAGGGTTCATCTGCATGGCCAGTAGCTTCTTACAGAAGTGTTGGTATGTCACTTGCAAGATTAGGTTATAAGAGAATTCAGCTTTCATCTTTCATACTCTTGATCACCACATGCCTTCTCTCCCTGGGATCAGTCACTCTGGGGGAAGACAGACGCTGTCCTGAGGACATCCAGGCGTCTTACGGAAAGTGGAAGCCTCCGGTGAACTGCCAGCAAGAAACTGAGACCTGACAAGAACAATGGAAGTGAGTTTGGGTAGACACTCTCCAGACCCTTTCAAGTTTTGCGATGCCTGCAGCACCCTTCCAGAGAGACCTGAGCATGACCCCGCCAGCTAAGTTCCTCCAAGATTCCTGACCCTAAGAAACTATATGAGATAATAAATGCTTGTTATTTAAAACTGCTAAATTTTGAAGTAATTTTTTAAAATATAACAATTGACAACTAATACAGTGTTCACAATATTTTGTTGGTTAGCCATTTACGATCTCCTATACCTATTTTGTTTTTAGAAAGAAATGGTGCATAAATAATAAATACATTATCAACAATAGAGAAACAAATCATAAAATACCGACAGATCCAACACTTGAACCTCAGTCTTCAGGGTTCTTTCCACTAATAAATGGGAGAGTGGAAAGATGCCCTCCTATGCTGGAGATGGCTACCAATAGTGTATGTTGTACAATGTCAGTGATTATTCATTTATGGAGTTCTGTATTGCTTATCTACTGAGTGTGTCTCAGACTAAGAACCCTGTTAAGTGTAAGAAATGACTCAAAGTTGATTGTAATGTTTGAAATCTCTTCCTTAATTGCTTTTATCTAGCCTAGCCAAATTTGTCTGGAGGTGGACTTTAAATATACCTTTGCAGAATATAGGGCTTCCCTAGGAGCTCACCTATTCAGTGCAAGGACTGATGTTGAAACTGAAACTCCCAATACTTTGCCCATCTGATGTGAAGAGCTGACTCATTTGAAAAGACCCTGATGCTGGGAAAGATTGAAGGTGGGAGGAGAAGGGGACAACAGGGATGAGAAGGTTGGATGGCATCACCAACTCGATAGACTTGAGTTTGAGTAAGCGAGGCCTGGCATGCTGCAGTCCATGGAGTCACAAGGAGTCAGACACAACTGAGCAACTGAACTAAACTGAAGTAGCTCACCTGGTAAAGAATCTGCCTACAGTATAGGAGACCCCGGTTCAATTTCTAGGTCAGGAAGATCCCCTGGAGAAGGGACAGGCTGCCCACTCCAGTATTCTTGGGCTTCCCTGGTGGCTCAGCTTGTAAAGAATCCGCCTGTAATACGGGAGACCTGGGTTCAATCCCTGGGTTGGGAAGAGCCCCTGGAGAAGGGAATGGTCACCCACTCCAGTATTCTGGCCTGGAGAATTCCATACACTGTATAGTCCATGGGGTCGCAAAGAGTCCGACAGAACTGAGTGGCTTTCTCTTGTAGAATATCATTACTAAGTATTGGAGTGTAATATTTTTAAAGATAATTTTTGTCCCTAATATTGTAAATGATAGTGATTCACACCTTTATTTGGATATGAGATTAGATTTTTGAATTACATTTTTCTTTAATGTTGCTTAGTAACTTAGGAAGTAAAAGCTTCTATGTTCTGTGTCAGTTTAAATAGCACTGATGAGCCAAATGGCCATTTTTAAACCCCTATTATTATTCTGACTTAATGTCTGATAGAGGAATTTTTTTCTAGAAAGAAGGTTTTGTCAAAAATAATGAAATAATTGCTCTATGAGGTGTCTATGTTCTGCTTAGGGTCTTCTTTTCAGTGGTCTCACAGATGTTTGTGTAGGCAACACACCGACTTTACATTTTGTTCTACTGTTCGTCAAAATACATTTGCTCTGATGCAGTCCCCTGAATTCATTCTGTCAGCCTCAACTGTGTAAGGAAATATGTTCAAGAAACCTGTCTCAGTATTACCTCTAGAGTTTGGATTGTCTGTAAACAGAACCTGAGAAAGCGATCTATGTGCACATGATTCATCGAGGGAGGCCTTTCAGGAGGAGAGGGAGGGAAGCAGGACTCGGTGAAAGGAGTTCAGGAAGGCTGGGTTCCGCACGGGTCACGGTTCCTCTCCCGAGTGGTAATAGTGGTGCCTGTGAACTGCACTGCAGCTTGTCCTGCACTGAGGTGGGAGCTGGTGTTCAGAGTCCTCCACTCAGCCACTGGTGGCCGTGCACTTCTCCAGAGAACGGGGCAGCTGGGAGACACGGACCGTCAGCACTTGCAGCAGGTGGGCGGTGGGTTTAGTAGGGCACCAACAGTGTGTGCTCCATGTTATATCTCAGAGTTGATGTTCAACATTCATTATTCAACAAGAATTTAGGTGCCTATTATATGTTAGGCACTCAGTATGCCAGCAAATTTGGAAAACTCAGCAGTGGCCACAGGACTGGAAAAGATCAGTTTTCATTCCAATCCCAAATGGACTGTGGCCTGCCAGGCTCCTCTGTCCATGGGATTCTCCAGGCAAGAATACTGGAGTGGATTGCCATTCCCTTCTCCAGAGGATCTCCCTGACCCAGGGATCGAACCCTGGTTTCCTGCATTGCAGGCAGATTCTTTACCGTCTGAACTACAGGGAAGATCTAACCCCAAAGAAAGGCAATGCCAAAGAATGTTCAAACTACCGCACAATGGCACTCATTTCACATGCTAGCAAAGTAATGCTCAAAATTCTCCAAGCCAGGCTTCAACAGTACGTGAACTGAGAACTTCCAGGTGTTCAAGCTGGATTTGGAGAAGGCAGAGGAACCAGAGATTACATTGCCAACATCTGTTGGATCATCAAAAAAGCAAGAGAGTTTCAGAAAGACATCTACTTCTGCTTTATTGACTATGCCAAAGCCTTTGACTATGTGGATCACAACAAACTGGAAAATTCTGAAAGAGATGGGAATACTAGACCACCTTACCTGCCTCCTGAGAAATTTGTATGCAGATCAAGAAGCAACAGTTAGAACCGACCATGGAACAACTGACTGGCTCCAAATTGGGAAAGGGACTACGTCAAGGCTGTATATTGTCACCCAGCTTATTTAATTGCTATGCAGAGCACATCATGTGAAGTGCGAGCTGGATGAAGCACAGCTGGAATCAAGATTGCTGGGAGAAATATCAATAACCTCAGATATGCAGATGACACGACCCTTATTTCAGAAAGTGAAGAGGAACTAAAGAGCCTCTTGATGAAAGTGAAAGAGGAGAGTGAAAAAGCCAGCTTAAAAGTCAACATTCAAAAAACAAAGATCATGGCATCTAGTTCAGTCGTTCATGGCAAATAGATTGGAAAACAATGGAAACACTGAGAGACTTTATTTTCTTGGGCTCCAAAATCACTGCTGATGGTGACTACAGCCATGAAATTAAAAGACGCTTGTTCCTTGGAAGAAAAGCTATGACCAACATAGACAGCATATTAAAAAGCTGAGAAATACTTTGCCGACAAAGGTCCATTTGTCAAAGCTATGATTTTTCCAGTAGTCATGTATGGATGTGAGAGTTGGACCATAAAGAAAACTGAGCACCGAAGAATTGATACTTTTGAACTGTGGTATTGGAGAAGACTCTTGAGATTCCCTTGGACTGCAAGGAGATCCAACCAGTCCATCCTAAAAGAAATCAGTCCTGAATACTCATTGGAAGGACTCATGCTAAAGCTGAAGCTTCAATACTTTGGCTACCTGATGTGAAGTACTGACTCATTAGAAAAGATCCTGGTACTGGGAAAGATTGAAGGCAGCAGAAGGGGATGGCAGAGGGTGAGATGGTTGGATGGCATCACCAACTGGGTGGACTTGAGTTTGAGCAAGCTGTGGGAGTTGGTTGGTGGTGGACAGGGAAGCCTGGCATGCTGCAGTCCATGGAGTCACGTAAAGTTGGACATGACTAAGGGACTGAACTGAACTGATATGTTAGGTACTGTGCTGGATATATAGCAATGAAAGATATAGTGTTTTTGCTCAGAGAAAATAAACTAGCAAACAAATTAGTAGAATATGATAGGATGAGTTCAAATAAGGAGCTGAGAGCAGGGATAGGACATAGCTGTTATCCTAGTGTTAGAAATGGATGAAAAATCTTTTCCGACAGGATGTTGTATTTCTAAATACAGGTCAGGGTAGCCTGCTAATGATGACAGGATGGGGGAAATGCACTGAAGGATGTATCGAAAGTTCTGCTTCTGTGAATGAGGTGAGAGAAACACACAGGTAGATTTGGTTGTGATTTCTTTTAGACTGAAAAAAAAAAAGTTTTTGATTGGAAACAACAGAAGCCAACTCTGCTAATAAGTATACAAGGGATATATTGGATGACTGAATGAGTACTCTCAGACATCATACTTGAAGGAAATGAGGAGCCAGTTTAAGGAAGCGCAGAGGCCAATCTTCTGTGCTGATATCCCAGTAGAGGTATGCTGTTAGACTTTCTCAGCCTGAACTGCATGCAACCTTCTGTCACTCTGCTCAGGAACTGTATTCTAAGGAGAGAGCATTTTTTTTGCCATGTGTTGTATCACCTTTCTATCCATTAGCAAACATGGGTGTACATGATTGAGGATCCTACCATTGCAGTATCTAGTGGTCGTGTCATAAATTTCCAGGAAAAATTCAAGTTATTGTTCCTAGAAGAAGTGGGGGGTGGTGAATAATGGGCCAGACAAAAACATAGGTATTGATTATACATACCAGACAACAGAATTTGGGATTTATCTTGAATATGACAGTGACTAGACACAGTTCTTTCTAGGCGGTGAGAGAAACAGATAAATTTGAACAGAGAGCCCCTCTAGTCAGAGTTCTAAAGGTTCATTGGGACAAGGGATCCGTCCTGCAGTGGCAGAAAGGAGCGGGGCCGGTAGGTAGGTCCAGGCTTGGATCTTGAGGGAGGGCCAAGAGAGAAGCAGGAAAGATAAGATTATCATCCCCATGTCCAGAACAGGATGATAATGGGAAAAACCAAGGCCAGGAGCCAAGTGGAAAAGTAATCAGATGAAGTGGAGGGATAAGACTAGAGACCTGAAGCTCCATCATATTATTTTGAAAAGAAACGGGAAGGGGCAAAACCAAGGTGAAGGTGGCAGGGATGGAGACAAAACCATGAATTCTCAGGAGTCAGACTGTCCTGGTTCTGCTCAACTTGCTGCACCAACGAATACTGGAGAGGGAACCACAGGGGGTCACAGCACACTGTCTCCAGCATCCAGTTAAGAGGTGGCCCTAAGGCATCATCTGGGGGCTTTGGTTCTACCTTTTTTGAAGTTCCCCCATGGGCTTCCCTGATGGCTCAGTGGTAAAGAATCCGTCTGCCAATTCTGGGGACAAGGGTTGGATCCTTGCATCTGGAAGATCCCCTGGAGGAGGAACTGGCAACCCACCCCAGTATTCCTGCCTGGGAAATCCCATGAACAGAGGAGCCTGACGGGTTACAATCCGTGGGGGTCACAAAAAAGGCAGACACGACTTAGCAACTGAACAATGACAACAACAGAGCAACGTGAGAGCTGCCTTCAGGATCCTGGTGGTTGTCATATAGAGTTTGCTTTTCGTAGCACAATCCTTTGTAATCAAGTTCTATCATACCTTGTAAAGATTTTTGGTTTTAATACTTCAGAGTACTTTTGAGATATATGTATAGCAAAATGTGTACCCTACCACCTTTCTGAGAAACATAAAACATGCTAAGCTAGGAAAACATAAGGTGGCGTTTTGTAATACAACTGATAGTGGAGTAATCGAATAATTGCAAGTACACTAGAGCTACACTCAGGAACCAGAATAAAGTGATCATCAACCTAAGTCAGGGTCAGGAAAGAGAAGAAGCAGAACTTTGGAGCAGGAGTTTAAAAGTTCAGAGACTCATGGACGAGGTAGATGGAGAAAGGAGAGTAACTTTACAGTGTCTGGGTAATAATTGTGAAGTCTAGGCTACCCAGCAGAAATAGATAGGAGATGCTGAAAGAAATGAAATAGCTCAAATTTTTCTGATCAAGACTGACTATGCATAGGTTTTTTCCATTCTGAAGTAAAGAATTAATTTGTACCTGCTTTTGGACTATGTGTGGGTATGGGTGAGGGGGTGTACTATCCCATTTTTGTCATATTAAAGGCAGAGTAAGGGGACTGCATAAATAGATGCTCAACTGTCAATTTTGAATAGTGACATGTCTGTGTTGTATTATAAACTCCCTGCTCTTACCCCCCAAATATTATATCCTCATTTACATTTCTTTTAATTTTACTTTGAAAAATACAAGTCATCATTGAACTAGGTGGTTATCATTATTAATTTTTAAAATTTTATTTCATTTTCTAAATATAATGTGAATATTTACCACTTCTTCTAACCCTATGCTACTTCTAAAAGTAGACTGGAAGATACTCATTGAGCCAGATTCTTGAGTAGTAGGACCACTCTGCTTAGACCATCATAATCTTTTGAAAATGACCTTTCATTTGGAAAATTGTTGATTGCCTTTGGGGAATTGTAGATGGGTGGGGAATTGTCTGATTCCTTTATTTTATTTTACTCATACAGTTGGCTATCTTATTATTACCTTTTCAAATATATAAAATTGTCCATGGTATGCATATTTTAATTTTTCAGATTCCTGACTTGTTGTAGCAATAAAATAACAACAATAATAATAACAATAATGCCAGCTTGTTTGTCAGACTTCCTTGCCTCTGATTAAAAAAAAATAAAATAATAGTATGGCTGAAAGTGTGATTTTCTAAAGTGACCTCACTTAAAGATCTCAAAAAAATTAAGATTGTTTTTGTTCCTCATGGAGTTCTAATTGACTGTCAGCAATGCCATGATTGAAATGAATATTTATTACCTAACTGGAAAATAACATTTTTATAAAAGTTTGATAACATCTACAGATTTTGAAAGCCACACACACTTATTGCTGGTACTCCTAGATTTATGAAATTAAGTGACAGATGAATTCAAATGCGTTTGAAGACCTGTGTACTATCAGATCACAACAAAACTTCATAACTGCCTTGTACCAAAAAATAGATTCAGGGACTAAACCATCTGTCTTACAGCACTGTGCAGCTTGCTTTTTCCTTTCCTTTCTAATTGCCTATCTTCTTTTTCTCTTGAAAAACATTTGGTAAGGGTACATCAAGAAAGAAAGCTGAAACTGAGCTGCTACAGTTGAAGAATGTTCTGTATTCTCTATTACATAATGAAGTGTATGAATTTTTACGTTTAAAACATTTAATTTTAATCTTATATTACAGTCTTTGTTTTATCTAACCTTGTGTTTCAAAGGGTATATCTGGATAAGATTTAACTGAATTCACTATACTTTTTGAGACTTCTGGATATTTTTCTCAGGTAGGAAATGATTGAATTAAAGATAAAGTAAATGATAATATTTCTATACATGATAGAGTACTAAAGGTAAAATAGCTAAAACCTATTAAGGATTAAATGAAAGGAACCAAAATAATATTTCAACTACCTGAATGCTAAAATACAGCTTCTGAAGCCAGTGGGAAAAAATGCTTGTTGAAGTCATTGAAAAACAGGAACCTAGACAAAATTATGTTTTAAAATTTGTTTACTCTGCTTTTCTATCCTTGGACATAGTGGGTAGTACAAAAGAAAGAGTGTATTAAAGTATACAGTTTATGCAAATAACTAGAAAAAAGGTCTAAAATGGTTGTGATTGTGAAAGTCACTCAGCTGTGTCCAACTCTTTGTGACCCCATGGACTATACAGTCCATGGAATTCTCCAGGTTAGAATACTGGAGCGGGTAGCCTTTCCCTTCTCCAGGGGATCTTCCCAACCCAGGGATCGAAACCATGTCTCCCACATTGCAGGCAGATTCTTTACCAGCTGAGATATAAGGAAGCCCTGGAATGGTTAAAAACCAATGAATAAAATAGTTTCTCAAGCTTCTGTCATTAACACTTCTTTGAGAATCTCATCTGCTTAGTTTTTGTGCTCAATTAATCTACCATTTCTTTACTTTTTTCTTGAGATTTACTTTAAATCCAGTCTTTTTTGCAAAATTCTAAATCTTGTTCTAAGCACATATCTGTAAATAAAATTTAAAAAATTAACAATTGCCTACTTATAATCATTGCATGTGTCTCACTATGGACACATTGCCTTGAGAAAATGATGTTAAGTGTATCAGAAGGGAACTGTTCCTAAAAAATCAGAGATAAGACATTGGAGGAAGAAATCTAGAGAGCTAAATACAGAATTGCATAATTACCAGAAGCAGGAGAAAATTACATTAGATCTATGCTAAGTTTATCCAAATTAGGTCTCTCCAATCATATTGTGAGTGGGTGATATGAATCTATTTGGAGACTTTCCTGTCTCCTCCCCTCCTTCAATCCCTCTGTCCTCCAGTAATGATCCTGGCTATCTGGGATCAGAAGAAAATGTGGAGTGAGCTTTGGATGGCTTCATTTTCATCTGTAAGGCTTACTGCTGATGTTCTTTTTCCTCTTCTCCATATAAAAATTCCAAAGAGGCTCCGACTGCTGAAATCTATTGGTATTTCCCACTTAGTCTGTGCACTTCTACTTAAATATTCACAAGCTATATACATTACTTATATTGTTTATCGTCTCTTTTCCCCTTATTAGCACATAGTCACATAAAGACAAGGATTTGTGTGTTTTGTTCACTGCAGTATCTTGAACTCCTAGAACATAACTTGGCAATAGTAGTTGTTCGCAATACTTATTTCTTAAGACTCTCTAACTTTTAGAGGGATACAGTTACTTACTTGAAACATTGAGTTGAAACTCCAGAACATTAGCTGTGCCCAGTTAGTTTTCTCGATTGCGTACAATTCAGTTTTGCAGTATAATTCCCTGTTGTTTTGTTTGTCATTGTACCTTCTGTGCTTTACACTGTAGTCGTTTGATACAAATAGTACGTGTAAGTGGTATTTTTTATGAGTAGCAGAGATTTTGTGAAAAGCACTTCAGAGCTTCCCTTTCTCTCTTGCTTTAATAAACACCTTTTACTTCATGCGAAGAGTTGACTCATTGGAAAAGACCCTGATGCCGGGAGGGATTGGGGGCAGGAGGAGAAGGGGGCGACAGACGATGAGATGGCTGGATGGCATCACCGACTCGATGGACGTGAGTCTGAATGAACTCCAGGAGTTGGTGATGGACAGGGAGGCCTGGCGTGCTGTGATTCATGGGGTCGCAAAGAATCGGACACGACTGAGCGACTGAACTGAACTGAACTTCATATAAGTTTATTTGTAGTCTTATGTTAGTAAATATAATCTTATGGTTTTCAAAGGAAGTATTTCCACATAACTTTTAAAAAAACTTCTTAATTTCCTATTTCGTTAATGCTTAAAGTGTACCCTTAACAAATAACTGAAGCAGAGCATGGGTTGTATGCATTGATCCACATGGCCAGAGTTATCTTTCCTAAGGTATGTGAAAGAATGTGCAGTAGATGTACTCCCAAGTATACTAATTTCCCCTGTTTGGAGTATTTCCTAAAATTTTAATCTAGATATTTAATTTGTGAATATGTTTTCATAAAAGCTACTTTAAGAAATGTTTATTATGAGTTTGAATTTTTATTACTCAAAAAAACGTTCAGATTCTCCGTCTTTGTAATTCAGATCAAGTTAGAGTGGGTTTATTCACAATCACATTTCATTACTAAGGGGTCAAAATGTAAACTTTTTCAAACTTCTCAATTTGAAATTCTCTGCTTTCTGGGTTAGAGGATGACTTCATTTTTGACCTCTACAATTCAAATGATGGTGAAGGGCATATATATATTTTAAGACTGGATAAGATAGACAAAAATCATGCATTACTTTCTCATTTATTATGAAATTCAGATTATGTACATTTGCTTGCTTTATATGCTGTTCACTTTTTTTTTTTATTTTATTTTTTTAAATTTTATTTTATTTTTAAACTTTACAATATTGTATTAGTTTTGCCAAATATCGAAATGAATCCGCCACAGGTATACATTTGTTCCCCATCCTGAACCCTCCTCCCTCCTCCCTCATCTTACCAAATAAGGACAATTAAATGAGAAGAAACATAAACAAGAAATTTAAAGTAAAAAACTAGTCGAGCTTTCCCTGGTAGCTCAGAGGTAAAGAATTCGCCACCCACTGTGGGAGACATGAGTTTGATCCCTGACCTGAGAAGGTCCCACATGTCACAGAGCAGCTAAGCCCATGCACCACAACTATTGATTCTGTGCTCTGGAGCCCGGGAGCCGCAACTACTGAGCCTGTGCCCCTCAAGAGAAGCTGCTGCGGGGAGCAGCCCCTGCTCCCGCAGCTAGAGAAAAGCCCACGCAGCAATGAAGACCCAGCACGGCCAAAAGTAAATAAATAAATGAATAGATTTTAAAAAATTATTCAGAAAAATCAGGGACTCTCGAATGTGAATAGAAAGTTTGTTTCCAAATATCTGATACTTTACAAATATCGTTAATACACAAATTTGTAATCTCTGAGAGCAAATAGAGCATTAAAATGATAGGTGTGCAAGTATGCTACTTTAGAGAATATTTGTTTCCTTTCCTTAAGAATATATAACACTAAAATCTTTCCGAACCACACTTGTTTGAAACATTTACTGATATATTACTCTTCAGGCCTGAATTCTGTAGTATATTTAGGATTTTTCTTTCTTTTTTTGTTATGGATTTTTCTAATATTGTTTTGCTTTTCAGGTATTTTTCCAGTGCCCTGATTATCTGAAAAATAGAAACTATTTTTCAATCAAAATTTAAATATTCATTTGACATTTACTTTAAGGGTTGGTAAAAAGATACACTTGAATATTTCTATACAGTTGTCCCTTTTCATCCATGGGGAGATTGGGTCTACAACCCCTCCTTTCCACTACAGAGGAAACCAAAATCCGAGGATGATCAAGTCCTTTAAATACAGTGACCTGGAGCAGTGGGCCCTCTGTAACCTCAGGTGCAGAATCCACAGATGCAGAAAACTGTTACGATTAGCACTGAAGTATGGCTTGTAGTATCTTAGAGATAAGAAGGATGAATATGGAGTCATAATGTGTGGTAATATAAAATTAAGATTCAAATAGGTCCAAGTTTTCCATGTATCTTACAGTAGTTTGTTGCATTTTTCCTTTATTATGTGAAATTAACACTCTAATTTCATTCCTGTCATGTACCATCTATTTGTAGCAATATAAGGAGAAAAGGGGTTACTTTTCTATTTTTAAAAAAATCAGCTAGTTTCCACAATGGAATATCAACCATTTCTGCAAAATAGTTCTTTGCCATTGTTACTAAGAAGTTATATTAAACATTTTCTGTTCTATTTTAGTGATAATGTTATAACCAGTGTTAAGTTCTAAACAGAATAAAGGTACAAATGATATACAAATTATAAGATGTAATTTGTAGTATGTAGTGTTACTTGCTGATAAAACCTCTATTTTAATATGTGCATTCTAATAGTATTTCCAACCTTTTGGCTAGTTAGTTTTTGGCTAATTTTCATCTTCTTTAATGCCTCGTTATTTTTATCTTTTAATAGGCAGATTATGTTTTTGAAAAGGGGCAACATTTTGAGGCTGTGGGAGATGTTACCTTATTTTTTTCAGAAATGATGTATTTTTGCTTATACAAGCAATTAGCATTCCAAGATCACCTTAATTCTATCAACTGAGATTATTAGAAGCTGGTCTTTGTTTTTTTGAGATGGCTGGCTTATTTCAGGTTCACATTATTCCTGTGGTGTCTTAATGGAAAGTTTGTTCTGCCAGGACCTCCCTAATTGTTCAGCCATGGACTTCAGTTTTGTTTCCCCTAAATCCCAGAATCTTTTGGAAGCTCTGTTCAGTTTCTTAATGTTTCAGATGCTACTGAAGATTCTAAATACTAACCTTAGCTCTTGGGGATTTACTCTTGTTTCATACCTTGGTCTCTCCAAATTCATTCCTGCTTTGGCATTTTTCTGATACCTTCAAATCATTATCATTGTATTTTTCTGAGATTTTCCAGTCATATCATGTTTGGTCCTATATAATCGACTACAATTACCAGAAGTAGAAGCAGGGATCTGGTTTGCTTCTTTGGTTTCTGGAACTAGCTCCTTGTGCACATCAAGGAGATTGTTTAGGGAGGAAACAAAATAAAAATCTCCACCATGGTTCTAGTTATCTTTACAGCACAGCAACGGGGTACATATAGATACAAGAGGGACTGCTAATGTGAATCTTTCATGACAAAGAGGATTGGTATGTGATGACTTATTTTTCACCTGGTCAAAATTTAAATGACAGATTCCCTTCACACCAAGCTCTATAGGAATAAAAATGTTAAGATACTGTATTCCTAAGGAAAAATTAATCCTTTATCCTACATAACTATCAGAATTTTAAGATGCCAATTTTTTGGATATTTGTGCCTTTGACTCTTCTAATTTTTTTAAGCCAGAAAAGTGGGCAATTAAAAAAAAATATAGCTATAGTGCACTTTTTATATTTTATATAAAAAAGTCTTCAAGGAAATACTTTGGCATAAATGCAAGTGTTCTTTTTAATAGAATACTTGCTTTCTGTTAAGATTACTTAAAATATAAAGGGAGTCAAAATGTTTTTACAACTTAAAAAATTCTGTTGTTATATGAAGGAGCTGTGTAATTTCTGATGATTTATAAACTTGCTTAAATTAAATGAGTACTAATTAGTTATTTTGGGGTTTCTTGATAAAAGTTGACAGCTAATTAGAAATTAGCAGAAATCAGCTGCTTTTACTCCTTAGAACATTTCACTTATTATCTGTATTGTTTGAGTACCTATCATCTCTAAATTGAAATCATTTTAAAATTACAGTTATGTTCATGATGATATATTAATTAATATAAAGATTTCTTTAATGCCAACTCCCTTAACTTGAAGAGTTAGAATGATTTGAAAACAGTGAGAAGTATTTTGAACTGTCTCAGTACAAATACGTAAATTAAAGGTGCTTAAAATGAATAGTTCTTTTCTCTTAAATTTTATAAATCAATCTTGCTACTGATTTTGGGCCAGTTATTTTAATATACTAGATTCTGTACTTTGGGAGGGCTTCCCAGATCCCTGGGTTGGGAAGGTCCCCCAGAGAAGGAAATGGCAACCCAGTCCAGTACCCTTGCCTGACACATCCCATGGATAGAGGAGTCCATGGGATTGTAAAGAGTCAGACATGACTTAGTGACTGAACAACAACAACATACTTTGGGAGCTACCTTGTTTTGTAACCATAATTTGCACACTTATCCTCAGTTTTTCATTCTTTGAATGCATGCTGTTTATTACAAAGAGTTGTTAATATACTTCCATGCAAAAACAATTCACTTAATATGTGTGTATCTGCTATGTATAAAGCACTATGCTAGATGCTAGGGACCCCCAAGTGAAGTGAATACAGCATTTTCCCTCAGGGAGCTGCCAGATTTGTGGGAACAGAGACAAGGAAAAAGGAAGTTGCGTAGAGTGTGTTTAAGTGCAAGTCTAGGCTTCCCTGATATTTCAGTTGGTAAAGAATTCTCCTGCAATACAGGAGACCCGGTTCAATCCCTGGGTTGGGAAGATCCCCTGGAAAAGGGAACAGCTACCCACTCCAGTATTCTGTCCTGGAGAATTATATGGACTGTATAGTCCATGGGGTTGCAAAGAGTCAGACATGACTGAACGATTTTCACTTCACTTCAGCATTCAATAGAGCATGCCGTGGAGTTTCATTTTTTTCTAACAGTTGCAGAACATTGTCTTGGGTATGTGAAGGGGTAGGCGCCTCTTCTGGTTTTTGTTTATAAGAAATTGGAGGGGAGGCAGGGAAAACTTGTAAATCAATCAGTTGTTACAGAACAGCATTCCAAAGAGTTGTGTAAAAATGAATTGGAAACAGATTGACTTTCCTTAGTTCATGCAACCCTGAAAATGGTTGGGGCCAAGTATGCTTTACTGCTGCCAAGCTCTGGTGCATGAAAGATAGTTTGTCATTTTATTGACCTGTATCCACCCCCAGTTTGTGCTATTCATTGTACTGTCATCAGTTCTTAAAAGAGAAGAGCAGACCATGGGTATTAGTAGAAATGCCATGAAATAGAATAATATGATACCAAATTTTTAAAAGAAGAATATTGTGTGTATGTGTGTGTGCATGGTAGAAGTACGAGTGTATCTGCACCTGTATTTTTGTATGAGAGTGTGTTTCTGTGTATGTACTGTGTATTTACACGGATGCACGTGACAGAGGACCTCTGGTTAAACACATTTATGCCACAAGTGGATAATGTCAGTGAGAACTTGCCAGAACTGACTTTGTAGGATTTCTTATTACAAAGGTGTGTGATCACATTGTCATGTTCTCCTTTCTTAAGGGCATTTTGGATCCCCCCTAAGCACATACTAAAGAGGCAATGTGACTTAGTGGCTAAGAGCACAGATTCTGGAGCTACATTGCCTGGTTTGAAGCTTACTCCCAACATTTATTACTTTTTACATATTACTTAATCTCTCTGTGCCCTGGTTTTATGACTATAAAATGAGGATAATAATAATAATACCTATTTTGTAGGACTGTTGTGAGGATCAAATTATATATGTGTATGTGTGTCTTTCTATATTGTATATAAATATATATAATATATATGAGTCTTAGAAGAAGAGTACTAGATTGGAATGCCTGTTTTATATTGGGACTTGATTGTGGTATGTGGGTAGTTTTAAGGAAAGGAAGAAGGAAGGAAGGCAGAAAGGAAATCACTTGAATTTATAAAGTTCTGGTTCAATATTCACACATTTTATAGGTGAGGTAAACTAAGGCTAAAATATGAATTCCTGAATTCTCAATCCTATACTTTTTCGGATTATACAGAAATACAGACATAGTGATAATGAGTGTGAGAGTGAAAGTGTTAGTTGCTCAGTCATGTCATACTGTAATGACCCCATTATCTATGGCCCACTAGGCTCCTCTGTCCATGGGATTCTCCAGGCAAGAATGCTGGAGTGGGTTGCCATTCCCTTCTCCAGGGAATCTTTCTGATCCAGGGATCGAACCCAGGTCTCCCGAATTGCAGGCAGATCCTTTACTATCTGAGTCAAGATCAACATATTATTTTTCACTTGCTCTGATCTATAAAAATTAAAATGAAAGAAAAAATACAAAGTGTGTATCAACGGCTCCAAAAGAAGTGTGGAAAAAAGTAATAATAAGTACAAACATAGAAATAGAGATTTTTGGTTAAGGATACATAGACATCATAACAGAAGGTGCTTTTTATCAATTAATTTTAATTTTTCTGAATGCTCCATCATTTCTACAGTGAAATGAAAAACCTCACTTCCTGATGTTCCAAAGTTATTGTCTTACTGTACTTGATAGTAGCTTCCTCTGTTTTTGTTTTCTTGTCAGCTAAACATGTCAGTTTTTTTCTGAACTCTTAAAACACTCGGCAGGGTGCCAGACAGCCTCTCAGGAGTTGTCCTTGTTTTCACCACCTTTTACCATCTAGTCTCTGTTGGACACACAATAGGACACACTGATTTGCATGAAACTTACATCTTATTTTGACCTAGGTCTGTACATCTCCCTAAATTCCATCCCAAGTACTTCTTAAGCAACCGAAGGAAAGGACAAGTCAAGAAAGAATGTCCTAAAACCGTGCACATACCACAAACAATTCTAGAGGCTTCTCTGACCTTTTAAGTAAATATATATATAAGTAAAGAAGTGAGAAAGCTTGAGGAATGAGCAACCATAAGAAACTGCCATGCTGAAATTCAGGATTTTGAAAGTTGAACAGCTCTCAGTACTAAGTTTCACAGAAATCTAAGTAAGGGCGTGTGGTATGTTGAAGAGAAGGTTAGAAGCCTTGCACACTAGGTGGTTAAGGAGCCACTGACATGAGTGTGGAAGTCAGCAGTGTTATCCTTTGGAGTGTGAAGTAAGTCTAAGTCAGGTGTCAGAGTCTTCAGGGAATCAAGGGCAGCATGTGGAAGAGGGAAAGATGGCAGCAAGAGGCAAAAATGAAGACTAGTGTTGTCAGGAGATGTGTGCCTCCAGGCGGGGAGGCTTTGTGACAGGAGCGGGACAGTCACGGCCTGAATGTGACCATAGGCTGCCTGTGGGCCTGCGTTCCGTGGTGAGAGGAGGCATTTCTTAATGAGAAGGCCAGGGTCTAGTTGAAGAAATAAGGTTCAGAGAACATTCTGAAACTAGGTTGAAGACGGAGGTGGTGCTGCTGGTGGTAAAGAACCTGCCTGCCAGTGCAGGAGATGTAACAGACCTGGGTTTGATCCGGGGATCGGGCAGAGCCCCTGGAGGAGGGCATGGCTACCCACTCCAGTGTTCTCGCCGGGGAATCCCATGAACAGGGGAGCCTGGAGGGCTACAGTCCATGGGGCCGCATAGAGTCAGACATGACTGAAGTGACTGAGCACGCACACACGTAGGTTGTATACAGCAAAAGGAGAGTTTAAGAGCAAACGGCTAGAGGCCAGCTAGATCTGCAGGTAAGAAACAGAGCAGCATGGGGAGCAGCAGTGTTCTGGCAGCCGCAGAGAAGGCTGGATTTTGATGTGTGGCCAAGAAGAACCAAAATGAAAGGTGTGATTAGATCAACCAGTTTCAAAACTCCTGTCCTCAGCAGGCTGTGCTCCTGGCAGGTTGAGGACCCCTGTGTTTAGCAGCTTTTGCTCAAGACTCAGATGCTCGATGTTGCTGCTTATTTTCGTCCCTCTGCTCTTCATTCAGACACACTAAACATGCAAAGTAGTTCATGTTCATTCTTTCTGGCATCACCTTAGAGTACAGTGTTTGGAAGTTTTAATGTTTACACTTTATGTTAGTTGCTCAGTCGTGTCTGACTCTTTGCTATCCCATGTACTATAGTCCATTTGACTTCACAACCTAGACAGCATCTTAAAAAGCAGAGACATTACTTTGTCAGCAAAGGTCTGTCTAGTCAAGGCTATGGTTTTTCCATTGGTCATGTACGGATGTGAGAGTTGGGCTGTAAAGAAAGATGAGCACAGAAGAATTGATGTTTTTGAACTGCAGTATTGGAGAAGACTCTTGAGAGTCCCTTGGACTGCAAGAAGATCCAACCAGTCCATCCTAGAGGAAATCAGTTCTGAATATTCATTGGAAGGACTGATGCTGAGGCTGAAACTCCAATACTTTGGCCACCTGATGTGAAGAGCTGACTCATTTGAAAAGACCCTGATGCTGGGAAAGATAGAGGGCAGGAGGAGAAGGGGACGACAGAGGATGAGATGGCTGGATGGCACAACCGACTCAATACACATGAGTTTGGGTGAACTCCAGGAGTTGGTGATGGACAGGGAGGCGTGCTGCAATTCATGGGGTCGCAAAGAGTTGGACATGACTAACCAACTGAACTGAACTATAGTCCACTAGGCTTTCTGTCCATGGAATTCTTCAGGCAAGAATACTGGAGTGGGTTGCCACTTCCTTCTGCAGTGGACCTTCCTGAGTCCAGTGGATAGAACCTGGATCTCTTGCATTGCAGGCAAATTCTTTACCTTCTGAACCACCGGGTTATCTGTATTCACCATAGGTGAGTTTCCAGGTATCACAGTGAGCAGAAGACTATTTCTGTTACAGAATGGATCCTGGTTATGGCTATTAGATGGATTGTTTTATTTTCATAGAGGGAATATCTCGTAGTGTTGCTTATGATCTTGAGAAGAGGAGTGAGAGGAAGAAGACAAGAAAGACAATGGGACACTAAGCTATTGTAAATGACTAATGCCAATATGTGGCAGACTCAAAATATGCTTATCCATCTACCCAATGTCATTAATTTTGAGAAGCAGTGTTTATTTTCATATTTTAATATTTGTGAAATGTTAAATGAATGGCATGTTGCAATTAGAATTGGTTGTATTTTTACCTTTGGTATTGGTTCATATTATAAAATGCCATCTTGAAGAATAAAATCTATTAACACTTCTTTTAATTCTTATCTATGCCCTACTTTGTCTCACATTTAAAAAGTTCTTTTATTTTTCTATGTGCTTAATCTCTTTAATTTCTGAAACTCAACTTCATCATCACCCTGGTTTCCTCATACTTTTTATTCCAATTTCATTTTTCTTCCTGCTTGTGTTCTACATGGGATATTAATTTTTTCTCCAAAATCACAGCTTTAAGAAGATACCATATAGTAAAACCTCTCCAAGTCCTTCTCTTTCATTAATTATCAAGGAGTCATTGAGTGACTCATTCAACCTCTTAGAGTCATAATTTTCTCATATGTAAAGTGAGGAGTTGGGGCTTAATTATATCTAAAGTCTCTTTTTGTTTTGAAATATTTTGATTCCCTGATCCCTCAGAGGACCAGCAGATCCCTCCTCTGTGGCAGTCCTTTCGAGGAATGGGGAGGCAGTGACACACAATTCTGCCTCTATTCTCAGGCTCATCTCTTAAAATTACATGCATTCTGATTTTGCTGTCGTCGAACCACTGGTGGTTAAAGCTTTGTTACTGGACACTGGCATCCATCAACATCATCTTTAATTACATCAGTCTACTAGATTAAAAAATAATATAGGTCCCTCTCTTCAAGTATAATGATGTAAAGATTGAGTACATTTTGTAGTGAAAATTTTAGATATTCTTTTCTGGGGAATCATTATTTTCTGTTATCTCTGGCATAAGTCAAGAAATAGTCTGACAACTGAATATGTAGAAGAGATTATTAGTTGTGGATCACCACACGCATGTGTATATGGAAAATTTACCATAATACAGGATGGATAAATTCACATTATTTCTTATCAGATCACCCAGAAAGTTGGGATTGTATGTTACCTAGTCAAATTAGAATGCCTGCTGTGCAACAAATGTAATCAGTATTTTTTAGCAATGAGAAATCCTGAAAATAAACTCAGTTGCATGTGAAAATAGTTGAGTGTCAAGTTTGCTTTATTTGGCAAGTGACTGCTCTGGGGCTACCTACAATGTATATTGCCTTTTTTTTTTTTAAGTCATAGAATGTTATAAGAAAGAAAGAAAGTGAAGTTGCTCAGTCGTGTCCGACTCTTTGCAACCCCGTGGACTGTAGCCTACCAGGCTCCTCCGTCCATGGGATTCTCCAGGCGAGAATACTGGAGTTTAGTTCAGTCGCTCCGTCGTGTCCAACTCTTTGCAACCCCATGAACCGCAGCATGCCAGGCCTCCCTGTCAATCACTAACTCCCGGAGTCCACCCAAACCCATGTCCATTGAGTCGGTGATGCCATCCAATCATCTCATCCTCTGTCATCCCCTTCTCCTCCTGCCCTCAATCTTTCCCAGCATCAGGGTCTTTTCAAATGAGTCAACTCTTTCCATCAGGTGGCCAAATTATTGAAGTTTCAGCTTCAACATCAGTCCTTACAATGAAAACCCAGAACTGATCTCCTTAGAATGGACTGTTTGGATCTCCTTGCAGTCCAAGGGACTCACAAGAGTCTTCTCCAACACCACAGTTCAAAAGTATCAATTCTTCTGCACTCAGCTTTCTTTATAGTTGAACTCTCCCATCCATACATGACCACTGGAAAAACCATAGCCTTGACTATACGGACCTTTGTTGACAAAGTAATGTCTCTGCTTTTTAGTATGCTGTCTAGATTGGTCATAACATTTCTTCCAAGGAGTAAGTGTCTTTTAATTTCATGGCTGCAATCACCATCTGCAGTGATTTTGGAGCCCAGAAAAATAAAGTCAGCCACTGTTATGACTGTTTCCCCATCTATTTGCCATGAAGTGATGGGACTGGATACCATGATCTTAGTTTTCTGAATGTTGAACTTTAAGCCAACTTTTTCACTCTCCTTTTTCAATTTCATCAGGAGACTCTTTAGTTCTTCTTCACTTGCTGCTATAAGGGTGGTGTCATCTGCATATCTGAGGTTATTGATATTTTTCCTGGCAATCTTGATTCCAGCTTGTGCTTCCTCCAGCTCAGCGTTTCTCATGATGTACTCTGCATAGAAGTTAAATAAACAGGGTGACAATATACAGCCTTGACGTACTCCTTTTCCTATTTGGAACCCATCTGTTGTCCCATGTCCAGTTCTAACTGTTGCTTCCTGACCTGCATACTGGTTTCTCAAGAGGCAGGTCAGGTGGTCTGGGATTCCCATCTCTTTCAGAATTGTCCACAGTTTATTGTGATCCACACAGTCAAAGGCTTTGGCGTAGTCAATAAAGCAGAAATAGATGTTTTCCTGGAACTCTCTTGGTTTTCTGATGATCCAGCAGATGTTGGCAATTTGATCTCTGGTTCCTCTGCCTTTTCTAAAACCATCTTGAACATCTGGAAGTTCACGGTTCATGTATTGCTGAAGTCTGACTTGGAGAATTTTGAGCATCACTTTACTAGTGTGTGAGATGAGTGCAATTGTGTGGTAGTTTGAGCATTCTTTGGCATTGCCTTTCTTTGGGATTGGAATGAAAACTGACCTTTTCCAGTCCTGTGGCGACTGCTGAGTTTTCCAAATTTGCTGGCATATTGAGTGCAGCACTTTCACAGCGTCATCTTTCAGGATTTGAAATAGCTCAACTAGAATTCCATCACCTCCACTAGCTTTGTTTGTAGTGATGCTTTCTAAGGCCCACTTGACTTCACGTTCCAGGATATCTGGCTCAGGTGAGTGATCACACCATTGTGATTCTCTGTGTCGTGAAGATCTTTTTTGTACAGTTCTTCTATGTATTCTTGCCACCTCTTTTTAATATCTTCTGCTTCTGTTAGGTCCTTACCATTTCTGTCCTTTTTTGAGACCCTCTTTGCATGAAATGTTCCCTTGGTATCTGTAATATTCTTGAAGAGATCTCTAGTCTTTCCCATTCTATTGTTTTCCTCTATTTCTTCGCATTGATTGCTGAGGAAAGTTTTCTTATCTCTCCTTGCTTTTTGCATTTCTTTTTCTTGGCAGTGGTCTTGAGTCCTGTCTCCTGTACAATGTCATGAACCTCTGTCCATAGTTCATCAGGCACTGTCTATCTGATCTATCCCTTAAATCTATTTCTCACTTTCACTGTATAGTCGTAAGGGATTTGATTTAGGTCATACTTGAATGGTCTAGTGGTTTTCTCCACTTTCTTCAATTTAAGTCTGAATTTGGCAATAAGGAGTTCATGATCTGAGCCACAGTCAGCTTCTGGTCTTGTTTTTGCTGACTGTATAGAGCTTCTCCATCTTTGGCTGCAAAGAATATAATCAGTTTGATTTCGGTGTTGACCATATGGTGATGTCCATGTGTAGACTCTTCTCTTGTGTTGTTGGAAGAGGGTCTTTGCTATATCAAGTGCATTCTGTTGCCAAAACTCTATTAGCCTTTGCCCTGCACATTCTGTACCAAATTACAGGCCAAATTTTCCTGTAACTCCGGGTGTTTCTTGACTTCATACTTTTGCATTCCATTTCCCTATAATGAAAAGGACATCTTTTTTGGGTGTTAGTTCTAGAAGGTCTTGTAGGTCTTCATAGTATGAACTGTTCAACTTCAGCTTCTTCAGCATTAGTGGTCGGGGCATAGGCTTGGATTACCGTGATATTGAATAGTTTACCTTGGAAATGAACAGAGATCATTCTGTCATTGCCATTAATGTTATGGTCAGGTCTTAATCACAGAGCAGAAAATACATCAGATTATCACTCAAGAGGACAATTAATCCAAGAGAAGTATAAAGTAATGGCCCTATATGCAAAAAAAAAAAAAAAAAAACTATCTATGAATGAAGAGAATAGTTCCTTATAATCTCCTAGGGAAATTACTTTAAATACCTTGTAATTTGGTAAATGTTTGTACTCCAAAAATCCTTTAGTGAAAGCACATATTAAGACTGCAAGAATGCTGCAGGGATGTGTATGTGGTCTATGAAGAGGCAGGATTTAATATGAGTGATAGAGGATAAAATAAAATATAAAATAATTCTCTAGGAAACTCAGGATAATTGGTAGGGAAGCATTGACTTAGCAATGATTAGTTAGTGGCGGGTCATTTTATGCAAGTATAATAAAATGAATACAAAGCAATAACAGCCAAACTAACCTTTTCAGGAATATGTTTACGTTCCAGATGTTTTCTACTTTAGACTTTAGTGGCTTAGAATTAGGATGACTATGTAATTTTATCATCCAAACCAAGGCAATAGGCATTAAGAAGGCCTGTTCCAGGAAAACGGGGATATATACTTCCTCTGGGCTTCCCTGGTAGTTCAGCTGGTGAAGAATCTGCCTGCAATGCAGGAGACCCTGGTTTGATTCCTGGGTCAGGATGTTCCCTGGAGAAGGGATAGGCTACCCACCCCAGTATTCTTGGGCTTCCCTGGTGGCTCAGACCTTCAATGTTGGAG
Organism: Bos mutus; assembly: GCF_027580195.1. Classification (NCBI taxonomy): domain Eukaryota; kingdom Metazoa; phylum Chordata; class Mammalia; order Artiodactyla; family Bovidae; genus Bos; species Bos mutus. Next base: position 74,122,695 of record NC_091629.1, on the reverse strand, counting down.
ACCTGGGTTCGATCCCTGGGTTTGGAAGATCCCCTGGAGAAGGGAATGACCACTCACTCTGGTACTCTGGTCTAGAGAATTCCATGTACAGAGGAGCTTGGGGGACTACAGTGAAAGGGGATCACACACAACAAGAATCGACACAACTGAGCAACTTGCACACACATACTTTCTCTAGTTAGAATCTACCGTGTGTCCACTCTCATTTCTGATTATTTGCTAAAAATGTCTAGACATATACTAGCTAAAGTCTCAACTGAAGGGAAATAAAAACTTTTCTCAGTAAGCTTCTATTCCAGTGGTTCCTAACCTGTACCAGAGCACCCATATCTTGGACAGTGTGATGACACTGGCCTCTTGTACAGAGAAGTGAGTTAAGAGTGAAAAATCAGGGAATTCATAGACCCTGGAAACCCATCCATGGATAAGAATTTCAGCTCAAGGTGGAATAAAAAAAATAGTATAGCAATTATTTTATAAAGCCAAAGACTGTCCATAGCCAGTAATACTTAAGCCATTTTAATGAAACATAATATAAAATTAAAACTGTTTATCACAAAAGTCAAACATATGTAAAAATAGAAAGAATAGCTTGCCTTTATATAACTATCACCCCAAATCAAGAACTATCAAGACTTTTGCACACTTGTTTCACTTATTTTTTAGTTGTGGTTGTTGCTAAAGCAATTAAAAGCAAATCCCAGATTTCATGTCATTTCTCACTCAAATATTTTAATAGACATCTCTAAAAAATGGCTTTTTTTTTTTTTTTTTTTTTACTTTACTGCAATGTCATTATCACAACTAACAAAATGAACTCTGATTCTTTGGTCTATCTAATAATCTGTTTATAGTCAGACTTTGTCAATTGCCTTGAAAATTGTATTTTCTACTTGCTTTATTTGCATTGGAATCCTAGGTTATACCATACCTTGCATTTTATTTTTATAGTTCCCCCACACTTTCCTGTCTTTTTGAAGTATAGACCGGGCCACTGTCTTACAGTCTACATCCCTGTGTTTGCTTCCCTTTAGCTTTACATGACTTGATTCCCTGCCCCTCTATTTATTGTAAGCCAGAGAGTTAGTAAGCTTAATTAGATTCAAGTTAAATTCATTTCCTTTTTTCATAGAGTTTTTCCACAGATGATACTGTATGTTTTATAGATGCTTCTGTATAAAACTGTGAAGTTTTATGTTAGGATTTGTTGATAATCAGAAATTACAGTCTGTGACCCAAAGAAGGGCCATGATTAATCATTCTTCCACACCTCCCCAAAGTGTCTGTCTATGTTCTGCCCCAAAGTTCTTAGGATCATCAAAATATTAAGAATATAAAATATTTATAAAAAGCAACAATGTCAAATAGTTTTTCCCAGGACATTCATTGAAGTACTGGAGCATGTGCTTCTTATTGTTGCCTCCTCCCTTTTCTGGGTTCCTTTATCCCAACCTTTTAAAAAACAGGCCACCAGTTCCCATAGCAGCCTTTACCAAGATAGATAAATATCAGCATCATGGTTGAAATACCAAAGCACTGTGCCAACAATTATCCTACAATTTTGTGTTGGCATAATAACACACAGGGACATGAGCACATTGCTAACAGCCACAGAGGGTAGCAGGCTAGTCTCTAAACATATTAAAATGCCTCAGAGAACTTCTTCAATGCTACATAATCAAGATTTGGTGATATGAGCTGCTTTGTTAGGACCTGTTGTGAATGTTTCATTATCTTGTGTCTGTAGAAATTGGTGCCGACCTTCATAAATTGGCTTAGATAATATACAGATCAACCAAAAGGAGATTGAACTAGCTGAATGAAGAAGGCTAATCACTGGGAAAAAAGCCTATGATGTAGTGACTTTTAATTTGGAAATGAGAATGTAAGGGTATAGCCAGTTTAATTGGGGGTTGTCTGACCAACACACTGGTATCTGTCATCTCAGAACTGAAATGTTTTGATTTGCTAAGGTTTGATTTGCATTCCTGAGGACACGGATACTATCAGGGATGGATGAGTCTTTGGCTAAAACAAATTATTAAGCTGGTTTTTCCTCATTTTTATTCCCTTTCAAGTTAGTATTGACAAGTTAGATCTTATTATTCCTAGCAATATAAAAAAGAAGTATGGGGACAAAGAGTATGTGAGAAAAAAGTTCAGGTTTTTTCTTTCTTTTATTTGGAGTTTACAGGAAACTAAGGTGAAAATATTTTTCATAGAGTTCCTTTGGCCTTCATTACAAAGTAGATATTAATAAAATAAGAATAATGAATAGTTTGCTGGCTAAAGATTTGAAGCATTTCTGAAACACTGAAGCCATCTGTAAACATGCTGCAATTTGAAATTCAGATTTTCTGCAGCTTCTTGGACAAACTTATGTTTTTTATCACATCAGTTTTTAAAGAGATTTTGGGATTTGTATCTCCTTTTAGTTATACTTTATTGTGTTGAAAACCTCCTGCTTGCCACTCCTAATTCTAACCCTGGGAAAAATTCCTGTTGGTGGCTACTCCCATTGCTTAGGGATATTTTATAAGCAATTTTATCTTCTAGTCCAAGAAATCTGCATAAAATATGCATTAATATGCATTATGTTCAATAAAGAAATTACAGGGCAGGGCATTAAGCAGATGCCACATGCAAATTATTTCTTTAGTATTGTCTCATTTTAGAAGGGGATATGGAGTAAAATTAAAAATATGCAAGACCCACAAAGCTTTAATAAATTAGCATATATACATACACATGAGTTTCTCTCAAAAGCCCAACATATACAAGTCTTTATATACCTATATGTGTATGTATATATATATATATATATAATATGCATACATATATACATGAGAAGTGATTCCATTCTAAAGTAGATCTAATTATTAGACTGTGCCCTCTAAACTGAAATAAAATTCTCTTTGTCAGAACTTCTACTTAATTTCTTTTTTCTAATATAATAAATGTATCTGTGCCTATTTCTTCCCTTTTACTTGGAAACTTTTCAATTAAAATATATGAAATACATGAAGACAAGCATGTCTCTTCTCAACCTCTTTTTCCAAGGCCAAATCTTTATTTTCTCAAATCCTTTTTCGTATGTCCTCATTTCAAGACACCTCATAATTCTATTCAAACTCCTTTAAATCACTGCATTTTGACACTTGTTGGAATATAGTGTCCTACTTACCTACTCCCTAACACACTATCCAAGTGTGGTCTGGTGGTGGTTTAGTCGCTCAGCTGTGTCTGACTCTGCGACCCGATAGACTGCAGCCCGCCAGGCTCCTCTGTCCGTGGGATTTTCTAGGCAAGAATACTGAAGTAGGTTGTCATTTCCTACTCCAGGGGATGTTCCCGACCCAGGGTTTGAACCCACAGGTAAGATCTGGTCAGAGTATTATAACTATTATTTTTTGACATCTGAATTTTGTGCTCTTGATTTTTCCATTGGCAGTTTAGTCATTAAGTCATGTCTGACTCTTGGAACTCCATGGACTGTAGCCCACCATGCTTCTCTGTCCATGGGATTTCCCAGGCAAGAATACTGGAATGGGTTGCCATTTCCTTCTCCAGGGGATCTTCCTAACCCAGGAATTGAACCTGGGTCTTTTGCATTGCAGGCATATTCTTTATCAACTGAACTACAAGGGAATCCCTGGTTTTTCCATTAATACAGCCTAATGCATGAGATATTTTTTAGATGCAAAATCACAGAATACTATGGTTGACTAATCTTTATGTGTTTTGTCGTGTTTTTAAGACAAAAAATACTATCAGGCCATATCTTTCTCTTTTTATGTGTGGTTGAGGATCCAAGAGATGTTTCAAACCCTGTTCTATCATACAGCACATTAACTCTCAGCTTTATATACACATTGTCAGGAGAATTAAAGTTTTTATTGGTCAAAAATCTCTCCCTTCCTTTTTTTTTTCTTTTCTCCCTTTTAATATTGATCCTTTCAAAGAAAATTTGAGTTCTAAACTTACCTCTTTCATATACAGGTTGTAAGGCTGTGGGTAAGAGACTGAGAGTCTGTGAACGTTAATTTTTGCATTTATGAAGTGTGAATAGAGCATAGGTATGAAGGTTAAAGGCAATGGCACCCACTCCAGTACTCTTGCCTGCAAAATCCCATGGATGGAGGAGCCTGATAGGCTGCAGTCCATGGGGTCGCTAAGAGTCGGACATGACTGAGCAACTTCACTTTCGCTTTTCACTTTCATGCATTGGAGAAGGCAATGGCAACCCACTCCAGTGTTCTTGCCTGGAGAATCCTAGGGATGGGGGAGCCTGGTGGGCTGCCATCTATGGGGTCGCACAGAGTCAGACACTACTGAAGCGACTTAGCAGCAGCAGCAGCATGAAGGTTAAATGAGATAACACATGTATGGTTTTTAGCATGTACCTATAGAAAATATTTGACAAGTGTACATTTTCTTCCCATTGTTGAGTTTTTACGTAGAAGAATCTGTGTTAACCACTTCATAGATAATGCCTAAACCTATGCCTTTCTGTTTTGTCTTTCTGGCCACAATGCAAGGCCTGTGGATTAGGGATGGAACCCATGCCCACTGCAGTGAAAGGGTGGTACCATAACCCCCAGACCACCAGGAAATTCCATCTCATACTGTTTTCAAGCTCTGTTCTTGGTAAAACCCTGACTAATTTCTCCTAGGCAAACATTGGAGAGAACTTTGAATAATCTTGAATTTAAAACAATATACATCCCCTTTGCTGTATAATGGAAAATAAATTTATTCTAGGAATCAGGATCAGTGTTGCCTGTTCATCTTGCTGAAGTTTAAACAATCCTTCTGATTTAGACTTGAAAAAATTTTTTTAATCTCAAGAAATGTAAACCCCATAGAGAATATAGTGATAAGTTTATTTGTGCTTGAAGCTAGATTATGTCATAGATGGCCAGTGAAAAATGATAAAGTCCTTTATATTTCTCTTCATATTGTTCTTACCTTTATTTATTTGGTTATTATTCATGTTATTAATCTGCATAAAATATCACTGTAGAGGCAGTGTTTTCCAAGATAGTTTAAAGTATCAAGACAATTGAATATTGTTGTCTATATTGATCAAGTTTGATCTGTAAGTACAATTTAATTTCAAATAGAGAGGCAGTTTTGACACAGAATCATTTGGGTTCCTGTTAGAGCCTAATTGGGAAGGTTTTAATAGATACAGACTCCCTTTAACTTCACAGTTGATTCTTTGGTAGGAATTATCTGCATCTTTGTTGATGCTCAGCAAGCTCTAACTTGGGCTTCCCCAGTGGTGCAGTGGTAAAGAATCCAACTGCCAATGCAGAAGCCTCAGGAGACGTGGATGGGTTTGATCCCTGGGTGAAGTTGCCCTGAAGGAGGAATTAGCAACATGCTCCAGTATTCTTGCCTGAAAAATCCCATGGACAGAGGAGCCTGGCGGGCTACAGTCCATGGGGTTTCAAAGAGTCGGACGTGACTGAGCAACTGACCAAGTGCTAAAATGAAAGCAGAAGTTTTCTTTAGTCCCTTAATTCTTGTTTCTGATAACTTTTCCCCAAAAGTAACCTAAAGAAGAGGCTTTAATATAAAGAAAATTCCATAGGCAATCAAATCAGTAAATATTGATGAGGCACTATTTTGAGCAAAGTACTTTGCTTGGCTCTGTTCACGATTCAGTGAATTTCAAATTTTTGCTGTTAGTATTGTTGTTTTGCTTTGAATAAGCCTCCTTGCACTATAATCTTTAAAAATACAGTCAACTGTAATAATAATTTTGAATTGAGGGGATATAGAAATAGATATAAATATACTAATGAAACCATATTGTCTTTTACAAACCTTATTTAAGTTAGCAGAATAGGTGCTCAAGACTTGTTGAATGAACATGTTCAAAATATTCACTGTAAGATATATAAACTCTGAAAAATGGCTTCTAAAGAACTAGTTTGCCTACTGGTATAGGGTTTTGGGAAGTTAAGTGGTGTATGAATAAGTTAATTGAGAATCTGGTGGTTACCTAATGAAACACTGTAGGCTGGAAGAGTTTACATCAGAGCAAAGGGTGGAGACTGTTGTTTTACTCTCCTTTATTCGTCCATTTACCAAATATTTGTTTGGCACCACTTTAGTGCCAGGCATTGTGTTCTTTAAAAAAAGAAAGAAAGGAAATGGGCAGAGTCTACTGTTCTGTAATCAGAGAGTGGGGGGAGTGCTTTCTAATTTGTCCACATAGAGAAAGGAAAGCATGGTGCTGACAGGAGGAGTATTGTAAAATATACCGAATTATTTCAGTGTTTATCAGGTGGGGAAAAAAAAGCAGGCAAAAGAAAGTTTTCTAGGTTGAAATACTAATTGACCTCCTGGAGAGGAGCACCCTGATGCTTAGTTTTCCTGAGGAGGGAAAAATTTTGGGGAAATCGCTTCCAACTTCAAGCTAAGATGAGTGAGATGAGGTACAGGAGTGTTCAGTCAGAGCCTGTGTGTAAGGAAATGTTTAGAAAATGCTGATAATAATTAATGAACAGCGAGTGGTTAGTCAGTTTCGGTAGCTAATTGTTTACTCTCAGATTGATTTTAAATATTAACTTTGCTTAGCACTCAACATTTTTTTAAAAGTTAGTAATTTCAAAAATTTAAGTATTGATTTCAAAAGTGTTCAGATATACATACAGGCACATTCTTAAACATACACACTCATAACACAATTTCCACCTACTTTGTAGACTAACTGGCCTTTCAATTGGAATATACTGGATAGTGGAGAGAAGGCCACAAGTTATCCACTAGTGGATAAGTTACCAAATTTTAACTTTAAAAGACTTGAAAATTAGTTGGTATGACTACAAACAAATCCGTATTACTCAAGTACTTGCTTGAGAAGCACAATAGTATTGCTATATGTTCTAGTAGTCCAGCAGTATTATCTCTCCTTTTTTAATCTAATTGGTTTTGAAAAAGCATAAGGTTGATGTCACTGTAAATAAATATGTATATATAATATAAATATGATAGGTAATTAAGTCTTAAGAAATGGAATGCAATATACTTCACATTAACTATGATTAGATCACTCAATAATTTTATTAAAGGATATCAGTATAAGAAACAGTACTTCAAAGTACTACCATTTTGAATACATTGCTATCACATTTAAAAATATTTTAGAATACAGGAATTATTTTCTGCCTTGTGGATACATCAAAATGTATATGCATGTGCATACTAAGTTGCTTCAATCATATCGAACTCTTTGCAGCCCTATTGACTGTCGCCCGCGAGGCCCCTATGTCCATGGGGATTCTCTAGGCAAGAATACTGGAGTAGGTTGCCATTTCCTCAGTAAATTTTAAATTCCTTATTAGCTTACTCCTGTGGTCTTCCTTCTGACATTAAAGCAAGGAAATCTGAATAAAGTATGAACTTTGGCTAATAAAAAGAATAATATATAGATATTGGTATAGTAATTGTGACAAATGTATCATACTAATGTAAGATGTTAATGATATGGAAAACTGGTGTAGCGTGTATAGGAATTCTTTTGGCTATTCAGTTGTTTATAAATCTAAAACTATTTAAAACCAAAAATTCATTTTATAGTAGAGCTGCATTAGGATATATAATATTTGGTGTGAAGTGCTAAAGTTGAATACTAACTTCTGAATATAAACACAAGTTTCTCTTTGTCTTTATAAAATGTGTTCTTTGGGAATTATAAGGCAGTTCTTTATACTTAATTCCACTGTGGTCCCTTTATAGATATGCTACTGCAGTAGAGTTACTTTGATGAGACTATTAAAAACCAAGTTTAGATTCTAGTTGGAATCTGGTTCTGTCATTTACCAACAAAGGCAAAGGAAAAAGTGCTGCAATTATGCTACCCATTTATCACGTATTACCCGGAATAACTGGCCAGCCATTTCACCGGATCCTTGATGGTAATCCTGAAATCAGACATGTTCCTGTAGAAAGAATGTTAGGTGAAGCTGTCTATGCACCTATCAAGAATAAAGAAAATAGATTGTATCAAACAACGGCAGGGAAAATCCTTCAGCAGTTCTAACCCACTTTTGGTTTTCAGCGATATATACATCTAAAGCGATACCAGACTGGAACTGAATTCTTTCCTACACTGTAAAATCACAGTTGTGGAATGATAGGAATTCTAGTGATGACATTAAGGTGAACTAAGCAAAACATACACAAATAGAAGGCCCTGTTTTAAAAACTAACATGAAGAGAAATATAATGAGAAAACCTGTAACTTCATTTTGGAAATGTTTTCCCATCAAATAAGGGCTTTCCCCCCATCTCTTAAGGAGCCAGATGAATTCAAAGGCATAGAAAGAGGCAGCTGTAGAATTTGATCTTCTGAGTATCCCATGTACCTTTATTGAACTTATTGTCAAATTGCGGGATCTCACTAAAGGATTTCTGTTTGCTCTCAGTAAAAAATAAAACCCCAAACACATTTTTATTCTTTCTACTGGGTGCATTGTCTGTTTTCTTTGTAAATGCAGTATGATAAAATTATTTAATAACCTAAAAAAATAAAATAAATAAAAACCAAGTTTAAGTTTTAAAACAATTGCTTATTACTTTAAATAGACAGTTAGTTACTTATTGTTAAATATATTGCAATTTAACTAGGAATTAATTGAGAATTTGAATCCATTCTTAAGTTGAGTTTTTGTGACTATAAAGCAGAGTTGCTGTGATGAGAAGCTCATGAGAAGTGGGTTGGAGGGGTAAATAGGACTTGGAGCAGGAGTTAATGTTGGTCTTGGAGATCACTGTGAGCCTTTGTATAAACTGAGCAGGGCAAGGGAGAACACTGAAGTGTTGTTTGAAGGAAATATTTCTGTTTGATGCCTGCAGTATGTTTTGGAGATCAGTTCAGTTTAGTTCAGTCTCTCAGTTGTGTCTGACTCTTTGTGACCCCATGAATTACAGCATGCCAGGCCTCCCTGTCCATCACCAACTCCTGGGTTCACCCAAACTCATGTGCATCGAGTCAGTGATGCCATCCAACCATCTCATCCTCTGTTGTCCCCTTCTCGCCTTGCCCCCAATCCCTCCCAGCATCAGGGTCTTTTCCAGTGAGTCAGCTCTTTGCATGAGGTGGCCAAAGTATTGGAGTTTCAGCCTCAGCATCAGTCCTTCCAATGAACACCCAGGACTGGCCTCCTTTAGGATGGACTGGTTGAATCTCCTTGCAGTCCAAGGGACTTGAAAGAGTCTTCTCCAGCACCACAGTTCATCAATTCTTTGGTGCTCAGCTTTCTTCACAGTCCAACTCTCACATCCATACATGACCACTGGAAAAACCATAGCCTTGACTAGACGGACCTTTGTTGGCAAAGTAATGTCTGCTTTTGAATATGCTATCTAGGTTGGTCATAACTTTCCTTCCAAGGAGTAAGAGTCTTTAAATTTCATGGCTGCAATCACCATCTGCAGTGATTTTGGAGCCCCTAAAAATAAAGTCTGACACTGTTTCCACTGTTTCCCATGTATTTCCCATGAAGTGATAGGATGTGCTAAAGGCAGGAATGCTAAATGAGAGAAAATTTTTGGAGTTCAAAAATAATTTCCCCTTCAGATACCATGGAATAGAAACAGCATTTTTTTCCCCTCTCACAAACTGTTCTTCCTTCCTTTCCTCTTGAAGATAACAGTGTGATATTTTGTCTGACCCCTAGACATCCAGGATAATGATACCTTTCCTCACATTGCCCTTATGCTTGCTCTTGATATGTTAGATAATAGCCATTCTTCTACCTTGGCAATTGCAGTGAATTTCATGCAATCTATGTTGTAAAAATCTTAAGATGATTTTTTACTGTGATAATAATAATGAGAATTTTAATCTAAGATCAGTTCAGTTCAGTTCAGTTCAAGCGCTCAGTCGTGTCCGACTCTTTGTGACCCCATGAGTCGCAGCACGTCAGGCCTCCCTGTCCATCACCAACTCCCGGAGTTCACTCAGACTCACGTCCATCGAGTCAGTGATGCCATCCAGCCATCTCATCCTCTGTCGTCCCCTTCTCCTCCTGCCCCCAATCCCTCCCAGCATCAGAGTCTTTTCCGATGAGTCAACTCTTCGCATGAGGTGGCCAAATCCCCTCTGTATTTTATCAGGTGGTTTATTCGCATTTTGACAGTTTTGCAGAGATGTCCCTTTTATTTTTATCCATGAGGAAATTGGATCTCAGAGAAGCTCAGTAATTTTTTCTGTGGTCTCTCAGTTGACAAGAAATGGAGGCTGAATTTGAACTTCAGAGCATTTGACTTTTCATGCTACTCTAAAGCCTTTTGATTATAACATATCTTCTCTTTTATAGGATACATATAAAATTATATGCAAAGATCTAGAAGCATATTTTTTTTCTCTTTCTGAATTCACATTTCAAATGAAGGATGTAGTATGTGAAGATCTTTCCAACACATGGAATATGTCGGTACTGATGAGGAAATGTTTCTAGATTAGTATGTCACGTGGGGATCCAAGTAGGATAATTGGATGACCTTTGAGAAAATTAAGATTGCCTCTCAGAGAGAAGTTTCTATCCCACTCCATGGGACAATCTTCCAGTGAATGATAATTTTATTTTCAGTCCTCAATAAGGACCACTGAATTATTACCCTAGAACATATACTTATTATTGAAAATAGTTATTTTAATAATAGGAGAATAACCAAATATCCTGTGGTAACTTTCCTTTTTTCCAATGTCTATTTAGAACTTTAAATTATCACATACAGAAGAAACATGAAGTCTTTAGGAATCTGGTTTACTATATGAATTTGTCTTTAAAATGTGGATAAATTCAGAAAGCAAGAAGTAGATGTATAGTTATGGGTCAAAGGGCAAGACAACCTAGCCATTTAGTCACTTAAAGAAAGCCAAGAAATGAAGAGATACTATTGAAGTTTACAAATTTAACATCTTTTGGGAAAAAATCTTGCTGATTGTGTTTTTTAAAAGAAAAATTTGAAACTTTTCCTAAGGTTAAATTTACAACAGTGGTCTAGAATTATAATTGTGAAATGCTTAGTAAAATGAATGTTCTGTGAGCAACTAGTGAGGTGAAAGAAATGCCAACAACCGGAAGTTTGATAAAACTTGAATATTGAGAGTCATCTGGGAAGACTGGGACCAACTGTCCCTCCTCCAAGTAAAGTAAAAGAGCTAAGGAAATTATTAAGAAGTTCAAGGGTTGACACAGAGGCCAGTGGCCCATTCAGCTTATGGGTTTGACGGGCTTGTGTACATGAATTGAAGTTTAATATTTTTAAAAAGCTTTAGCAGTTTATATAAAGTAATAAAACATTTTACCTTTTTTAGCATCTCTGTAAGGAAGAATCATTTACTTTAAAATTGTAATAATATCAATCAATTAATCATATTAATCAATAATTAATCAATATTAATAATTAAGATTAATCAGTTCATTTGCTCAGTCACATCCGACTCTTTGCGACCCCATGGACTGCAGCACGCCAGGCCTCCGTATCCATCATCAACTCCCGGAACTTGCTCAGACTTCTGTCTATCAAATCGGTGATCCATCCAACTATCTCATCCTCTGTCGTCCCCTTCTCCTCCCACCTTTAATCTTTCCCAGCATCAGAGTCTTTTTTTTTTTTCCAGTGAGTCAGTTCTTCACATCAGGTGGCCAAAGTATTGGAGCTTCAGCTTCAGCATCAGTCCTTCCAGTGAATATTCAGGACTGACTTCCTTTAGGACTGACTGGTTTGATCTCCTTGCAGTCCAAGGGACTCTCAAGAGTCTTCTCCAACACCACAGTTAAAAACATCAATTCTTTGATGCTTAGCTTTTTTTATAGTCAAACTCTTACATCCGTACATGACTACTGGAAAAACCATAGCTTTGCTAGACGGACCTTTATTGGCAAAGTGATGTCTCTGCTTTTTAATATGCTGTCTAGGATGGTCATAGCTTTCCTTCCAAGGAGGAAGTGTCTTTTAATTTCATGGCTGCAGTCACCATCTTCAGCCATGAAATTGAAATTAATACCCAATGAATTAGCTACTTTAAATATTTATAAACTATAAACATAAAGTATAATGTATACATAAGTTAGAACTCTTCTGGTCCCTCAGTAATTTTTGAAAGTGTAAAGGAGTTGTGAGATCAAAACCAGGGAACTGTTGCTATACAGAAACTTTATTGTAACTGCTTCTTTTCAAGGAATTTTCTTCATATTTCTTTTAGATTTTTGATTCAGAGGTATCCAGTATAACTTTTGGCTCTTAGAAAACATGCTATCTTGACAGCTTTATTTCCTAGATTTATTTGAAGGAGAAATAATGATAAACCAGTATGATAAAGTCATTCAAAAGAGGGCAAGTGTCATGGTTTGCGGAGTGGACCCAGATTCAAGAGCAGGAGAAAGAGACTCCACTTTCTGAAGGGAAGAGTGGCAAAGACCTCTCAGCTGTCTATCCTGTATAGTTTGACCTTTTCTGACACCTTGAACGCCATGGCTTTTGGGAGCTTGGCACCTGCTGTCATTAGGTATTGTTCTTTGTAGTGCTGCAACTTCTGCTTTGCAAATTAACAGAATCTTAATTGGCTGCTGCTTGAATTATTTAAAATTATTACCAAATGCAAAATATTTAATGCAGTGAGAATCAAGAGTGACTTATGGCTTTTTATTATCTACCCATCCCTCCTGTTTTCAATTTGTAAATTACTAAGTATTGTTGTTTATATTGATTTACTTAAAAACAATTTCTTTCAATGTGATATAAAAATGTAATATAAATCGACTGTCTCTCCTAGTGTCAGTCTGCTGTTTCTAAATTATGTACATCCACTTCCTCTCAGTGTTTATAATGTAAGAGTGCCCTGGTTTTGCCCTTAAGGGTTAATCTGTCATTGGTAATTATAAGAAGGTACACTATGGCTTCATTTATATAGTTATTTAATTCTTTGGAAGAAATTAAGCCCACAAAACAGAATATAAAAATATGTTTCTTAATGTGAAGACAAAAAGTAAAAAGTGAGAAAAAAAATTTTTTTAACTGGCTACAGTTCTCAATTTGCTTTTCACATGTCCTGAAGTTAAAATGTTGATGAAATGCCTTTCAAGTCTTCTTTTAGTTTCTCCGGGAAAGGTAATATTTTATGCAAGCCCAGGTTAGAAACACTTGCTTGTTATTAAGCATTTATGTAATTTGGGAATTTTGATAATTATCAAAGCATGCTAAAAGCACCATTCTTTCAGCTGCCCTTAGAAGTTGCTTCTGAAAATCTGCTTTGAAATTGCTTTCTGAAAGCCTTATTCATGCTGTACAGAAAATTAAGCTTTTTCTCTGTTGCAAAGTGGCAAAGGGTCTGTAGGTTGTTAGTAGGGGTGTTAGGTTGGACAGGCCTGATGTTACTGATCATGATAAGTAATGCACTGTGCTTTCTTAAAAGCACAGTATCAGGGAACTAAAGATTGATTGAAAGCTCAGCATACTGAAAATCTTAATGTTAAATTTGTTTCAAAATATTTGATAGAAAGACATTATAAAACTTGGAACCTAGTGTATGAATTTTTCCAGAGTATTGCTGTCAACTCTTAAGTATTTGCAGTACCAAAGTATAATTGATCACCATTGCCATTTCAAATAGCAAATTACCTTACTGTGGTATAATGTGTGTCCCTCAGAAACATTCTGGCTCTTTTCGTCACATTTGAAAATCCAAGATGTGGATTTTAAGTATTCTTGAGAGGAAGATGTAGACTTACAAGGCATCATTTTAGCTAAATTTTTCCTGGCACCTGAATTCTTATTAAGATGAGTTTCTAGATTAGATCTGAGTCCAGGTGTCGCTGCCACACCTTGAACCTTATTGAGTCTAAAGGGGAGCAGCCCTTGTGATTCACAAGATGTTCTAAGTTGCATAATACTTCCTAGATGTCTATAGCAATCCCAGTGCGATTTTCCAGCTTTGTGAGTGTTCCATATTTCCTTTCCTTCTATCTGGCCAAGCTAAAGCATCTTCCTGATCAGTTTTGGCTACTGGTGCATTTTGGAGAGTTCACATTTCAGTGAAGAAACTCTTGAGTTTCCCTGTAAATAACGTTGTAATGTTTTCGTGATGGAACCTGGGCAAGGCCATATCCTAGAGTAAAGGCTAGGTTCCTATTTTGACTTTATGTGTTACTCCGCCCTGCTCTAGCACTCTCTCTCATGCCAATTCCTGAATCATGTTTTACCCACTTGTTGCCATGTATCAGTCCTCAGCTCCTCTCCCTGTGATGCCCTGACAAGCTACTTTAACCTTTATTCGCTTGCATTCCTAGTTAGAGGTGATAGCACTCAGTGGAGAAATTCTTTCTTCCTTATTCCTTTGATTCTTTTATCCACTCAAGCAGTCATTCATTCTCTTATCCAATAAACATATCATACATTTCAGCATAATCTTTAAGTCACCGTCCTTGTTTCTGTAGTGGAAATGAAGTTTTATTCAATCTTTACCTTCAAAACAAGGCACTAAAGAAGAAACAATCACAATACACAGCGTGCGTGCATGCACGTGCTAAGTCACTTCAGCCGTGTCCGACTCTTTGCGACCCTATGGACTGTAGCCCACCAGCCTCCTCTGTCCATCGAAACAAACCGCTATGTGTGACATGGTGCCACTGAAGTTCATTTTGGTTATTTCCCCCAGTAGACTTTCTCCCATAAAAAGGATTACATTTAGTGTGGTGATCAGGATGGAGACATTGTGGAAAGTGGGCAGTGAAGTGGACATCAAGAGGTGGATGGGTAAGGTTTTCATAAAAAAATAGTGCAGAATGTGTTCCTGGTAGAAGGAACCAAGTTAGAAAATGAAAGACTGAGAAACAATAGCTTGAGTTTGGAAGACTTCAGATCAACACAAGTTCAGCAAGTTTTAAGGAATAACAAGGAAGCAATTTAATTTTACTGAAGATATGTGAGTATCACTAGATCCAGAAGTCTGCCCTGACTTCTTCTGTAGTATAACCCTTAAATGCCTGTTCTGATTTCCCTTTGGACATTGATATGTTAGTGTCAGTCTCCATATGGGTCCCTATTCTGATGCATTAAAAAATTGTTCACAATATATCAATGATTTTTTACAAAAATTTGTTATATGCCACCAATTACACTTTTTAATGGATTGGTTGTAAAAAATGGTGGAAAATGTAAATTATTATACTAGAAATCATCAAAAATTAATATATTAAAATGAATGTATTGTTTGAAACTCCATAATAGGCACAGAAGTCCACATTCTCTCTATTGCGGGTACACCATAAATGGACACACCATTTCTCCTGAGGAAAACAAATACTAAAAAAAAAAAAAAAAATCCATAATAAGTTACCTTGTGATGTTCACTTTTGAGTTAGTAAGTGTCATCAGTTGACACATAGTTCATACATCAGGAAGATTTTTTATTTGAGCCATGAGCATACCCCTTTAGTGCAAAGCAAAAGACAAAACAAATAAAACTAAATGTAGACTAAAAACAAACAACAAAACACCTTGAGAACTTTTCTCTTTCTTTCTATCCTTCTATCAATCTCATATTTTATAGGCAGGTGATACCAGGCTTGGTTACAGATGACATTATTGGCCTATCATTGGTAGGATATGTGACTGGAGTGGAGATTATTTCTGTTGACACCACTAACAATTGTACTTTCTCATTCTTCCTCCTTCCCCACAAGAACCAGTGATATTTACTGATGAGATTTCGTGGTCCCTACAGTCCTGTGTCACAGTATGTATCTTTTTGTACAATGCTGACTCCACAATGGGAAGGATCTTTGGGATGTGACCTTGTTATTATCCTGAAACTGATGTCAGAATAGGGACAGATCCTGCAACAGAATAAGAGAAAAACAGTTCTTTAGAAATGGAATTTTCTACACAGGAACAATGTTAAAATATTTTCCGTGTATATTTACTAGCATTTGGGAGTTAATACACCTTGTTTGTAAAACATGAGTAAACCACATAGGGAAAAAACCCTTAGTGATTCCAAGAATTTAAAAATCACTGTCAATACCATGGTAGTTAAAATTTATGTAATCATTCTGATATCTTCTTTCAGTTAATGCCACCTATTTGTGGGATGAATCTCTTCTATGTTTAGCATTTCTGTGCTTTAGTTTTTCATTATTTTCAGGTACTCTTTACTGCTTATAAAATTTGCTGTTTTACATGATTTTTTTCTATTAAATAAAAGCTACAGAATTTTTGTGTGGTATCTATTCCTGTGTTCATTCTAAGATTCTTGGTTTGATACAAAAGCCAAAAACCAAGATCCGTTATTGGAATGTCTCCTGTTCCAAGTTTTTATTACTAATTCATTATTTTTTTTATTGTTTATTTTTAATCATCTTTTGAATTATTGACTGTTTTATGGTGTCTCATAGTAGCAGTTCTATTTTTTATATACTTATTAGGGTAGATTTCACTTTTCTGCCTCACTCCATTTCAAATAATGGCTTAGCTTTGCAATCTTTACTTGATTGAGGGGATATTAATTTGCTTTAACATATTGCCATTTAAAATATCTCAGGTTTTGTATGGTCTTGTAAAAACTTTATCTTGAAATTCTCTAAAAGGTGCTTTATTTTTTTCCTCTTTTTAAAACATTTTTAAAAATTCCTCCTGGTATTCATGTCACATACCGTGATATTAAGCAGGTGCTCTGATTGACTGTGCTAGATAATATTAAAAATGCATAAATTCAGGTTTCAAGGCAATTGATAACTTTAACTCCCACATTATTCTTCCAGTATTTGACTCCTACTCCATGACATTTTTACCTTAGGCTTCTAGCAGCTGTTTCACTACTTACCTTCTAGCTAATTGTTTTTCTCCTCATCCTGACTCCACAGAGGTGATGGATCTATTTTTCCTAGACTTGCCTGAAAGTCTTAACTGAACCCCTAGAGTACTATGTCCTATCTTATTCTTTTCAATTCTTCCCCAATGAGGCATGACCAAGAGATTGTTGTATCCTTGAGAGGCAGGTTCTTGGAATGGAGTGGCAGATGGATATACAAGAATCACCAGTGCGGTGCTAATGGAAATTCAGCTCCAGTTAGATTTTAAAGTTGGTTGCTCCCAAAAAGTCTAGAAGTAATATGAATAGAACTGTTTGCCCTGCTGGGATTTTATTCCTTGCTGCTAAACTCCTAGGCAAGGTGATAATGATATTGGAGGATTCAGGTTTAGGAGATGATAATGATTACAGTGCTACTGATGATGATGATGACAGCTAACATTTGTTGAATGCTTATTGTGTATCAGGGATGAGTTAGGCCTTTTATGCAGCCCTGTGAGCATCTGTCAGCTGCCTTCATTGTCAGTGTATTTTCTATTACTGCATAACCAATTACCATAAATTAGTGGCTTAATACACATTTATTATCTTAGTTTCTGTGCCTGCGTATTCCAGGTATAGCTTAGCTGAGGCTTCTGCTTATAGTCTCACAAGACTACAATAAGGGTTTCACTCAAGCCTGCATTCTCATCTAGAGACTCAACCAGGAAAGGATCGATTTCCTCACTCTTGTGTTTTTCCTACTGAGAGCTTTTTTTCTTGCTGGCTGTTGGTCAGAGGCTACCCTCAGCTCCGAGAAGTTACCCTCAGGTCCTTGCCATGTGGACTGACATGGCCACCACTTTCTCACAGCTGTCGCTGGGAGAGAGAAAAACTCCTGCAAGATAAATGCTCAGTCTTACGTAATGTAATCCTGTGTGTTAGTCATCTGTATCCCGTCATCTTTTCCATACCATATTGCTTAGAAGCAAGTCACAGATCTTGCCCAAACTTGAGAGGAGAGCTTTTCACATGGATGTGAACATAAGGTGGCAGGAGTCCTGGGAGCCACCTAGAAGCCTGTGCATTACTAGCAGGAATTGCTATTTATCCCCCAACGTCTATTCTTTCTTTTTCTCCCATAAGGAATAGAAATCTTCATTGTTAAATGGATATGTGATCATCTGGAATAAAGATTTTATTCCCTAGATTACCTTGTAGTTAGGCATGGCCATGTGACTAAATAAGGCAGAGCAGCAAGATAAAAGACTTTGGAACTCTGAGGATTTTGTGAAGGCACCTGTCAGCCTTTAAAGATTCTCTACTCCTGACGTTTTTAATGTGAGAGGAAAATATGCTTTTATTTTGTTTAAACCATTGTTATTTTTGGCTGTCCCTTGCAGCTGAACCTAATCTTAACTGATGTTCTTTTCTATCATCCCCTTTTCTCTAACAGCTCTTCATTTCCATTTTGTGGTGTATACTTTTTTTTTTCCCCCAAGGAATTTGAAATCACCCTAGGTCCAAGTTCAGCTAATCAGCACATTCTGTCTCCTGCTTAAAGGGCTAGGACTGTGACCTATGCCACTCTAATCAGCGTGAATCTGAAATATTTTACTGAGAAATTATGGCAATACCTGAATGTAACAGTAATTCTTAAGGAGGAACAGACTTTACCTGACTATTGAGGCTCTTGCTTGACAGAGATGACTCCTGGGGCATATAAACAAACTGAACTTCTTCATTATAAAGGCTGATATTTAGGAGATGGTCTAGAGGAAGCATTCACACCAGTCCTGAGGTTAGAAATGACACAGAGAAGGATTCTGAGAGAGCTGCTCTGACTCCCAGATTGCAGCTGGGTTAGTCATGACTGACTCAAGCAGAATTCGGGGGATTCCTATTCAGTACAGATCTCAGAGACACATGTGTGAGTGGCAAGAGTTGATACCCCTGTGCCTGTGGGTTGATGCAGATACCACAGGATGTTGGGATGTTAAAGTGATTCATTCTTGGTAAACTGTGTATCAGTCTCTATGCCTATAGTCTTCATTTTGGGGAACAGTGGTATTGAATTTTTTACTAGATTTTTAGAACTATCAAAGTAACTATTGCTCACTGTAATAGGATGAACTATACAAGGGTGTTTCCTGCATTTAAAACAGATTCTTCCTCTCTCAGGGAGTCTTCTGCCTTCAGTCTCTCTTTCAATTAATTCGTTTTAGCATTACATTGAACAAATGTCCATTTTAAAAAAATGATCTGATTCAGTAGTTTTTATATTCTTTATTTCAGTGATTACAGGGCTTTAAAATATTTTTGGCCTAAACAAAGAATAGTTTATTAAATCCAGAGCAGACTAAAATTGCCAAACATTTTGGAGACAGAATGAAAGTAAGGATTCATTAGTCTTTTCCTAGTAGGAACCCAACAGATAGCTTAGGGGATGAAAGGCTTTAAATAAGTGAATAAGAAAGTGCTAATCATGTACCTAATCTATTTTTACTTAGGCAGTTACCACCACAACTGTATATGTAGAAAAAAGGAAGGCAAAGATTTGGAATAGTCTCAGAAGTTTCTAAAAAGGAAGCCAGGCCTTGAACTAGACAGAGGAGGACAGAGAATTGAGGCTGTCCTGAGAATCCTTGGCATGAAACAGAAACTGTCCCCAGACCTGGATGAACCTGCCTTCATTCCATCTCAGATTGATTGGGACAGAATTCCAGGAGTGAGGCCTGAGTATCTGTATTTTTAACAAGATCTTTAGAGAATTCTTTCTAGAAACTGGCGTTTATGTAGGAATTTCTGAAAAGCCGGAAATGTGCCTTATTATTATCACAGCTGCTGGAAAGTTAATTTGAGAACACACTTCTTCACTGAAGGACTTTGAAAAAGTCATAGGTCGTATTCATAGTTCATTGGTATATTATTTATAGTCATTAAAATCATGTATTTGTACATGAGTTGCTATTCTCTTAATTCTTTCTAAAAATGTTAAGTCATTAATTTGTACAAGTTTTATCAAAAAAGAAAGAAGTTAGAGTCCACAGAAATAACCTTTCTGCACTCTTTCATTCATTGGTTCATTTCTTTGAAGAACATTGGTTAAGACTGGAGACAAGAAATTTAGAGCAAAATATTCATCTGGTCCTAGAGAATTTTAGGGAGATGATATGAATTAAATACAAATAAATATATAATGCATGCAAAATGTTGCAGGGGAGGGAGTGATTACTTTTAGCCTTGGAAATTTGTGAATCTTTTGTGGAGCATTTTGAGCCTGAAATTTGTCCTTAATATGTAGGTGAGTTATGGACATAAGGTAAAAAAAGATGTTCCGCACAGATGATCCAATATGAGTAAAAGCACCTAGGTTTTCATTTTCAAATAAAACTAGAAAATGTACCTTTTAAAAAGTGTGTATATGCAAAGAATAAAATATTAGCTTAAGGAAAAAAGTAAGAAAAAATATATTTATACAAATATATACGCACATATATACACACATATATATTTTTGAAATGTGATTCTGCTTGATTCTGATAGAATGACCATTAAATACACATATTTGAAAACAAATATGAGGCTTCTAAATGGAGAAAGGCTTGCCCTTTTTTTGCATCCACTGCAGTACATGGTGAATGAGTCATGTGACTTTGCAAAATTGATAAGTGTTACAGATTTACCATAAAAAAGGGGGAAACATAGGATCATATAAGTAAAATCAAACTGTTGAAAATCCTGGAGGGCAGAAGGTAAGTAGCATGGTTGAGCTGCTGCCTGTACCCCCACACCCATCCACACCCTGTCAACTTGCCACGCATAAGTAATGAATAAATACTGCATTGTTTCTGTAGCAAGATCAGATGCCATTTTAACACCCTGAATAAAATCTGTCAGACTTTGGAGGTGTACTTTTAATGCTTGTCTAAGCATTATTTCATTTATTTTCTCCTTACCTATTATCTTACCTGTCTTAGGTTAGGTTCCTAGAACCTGACCCTGAGTTGAGAAATTTTGTGCAAGTGGTTTATTGAAACAGTACTTCTGAGAAAATCCTGTAAGAAAGCGAGGGAAGTAGGATAGCACAGGGGGAGGCTTGATTGAGACGTAGTTTTTCCCAAAGTCTAGTTGTAATCGAAGCCTGCTGGAGCTCTGGAGCAGGAGTAGCATCTTGAAGGCAGAGGGACTCACACATTGTGTTCCTCTCTTTCTTTATTCAGTCAGTGTCTAAAGCTCTCCTTGGAGGGATGGCTTAACTTCCCAGAGAGGCAGCTCCCAGAGGCTGGGGACATTTCTCACTACAAGAGTGCTTTTGTCAGCAGCCAGTACCTGCAGCAAATAGAAGAAAGGTACACTGCAGATGAAGGGCAGTGATTTCTAACTGGGGACAGTTCTGTCCCTGAGAGATGAGAGATGTTTGGCTATGTTTGGAGCGGTTTTGACTGTCACAGCTCAGATAGAGAGGTAGTAGTGGTGTTGCTCCTGGCATCTAGTGGACAGAGGTCAGTGATGCTCCTAAGCATCCTACAATGCACAGGACAGCTCTTCTACGACAGAAAGTTATCCAGTCCAAAATGTCAGCAGTACCAGATTTGAGAAACCCTGGGCAAAGGGAATCTGAACAAAGCACCAAGGATGTCTACTACACCCTCGTTTCCATGTGTGCTATTCTGTGTAGACTGCAATAGCAGGGAACAGTCTTCCTTGCACCATATCAAGTAAAACAAAAAACTTCATCCATCCATCCATTCATTTATTTATTCATGCATGCATTAATTCAATAGGTTGATTCATCAAGTAACTATTGAGCTCCTATTATGAACCAGGTACTAGACCAGGCAGTGAAGATGTAGGGATAAGTATAACCGGGCATCTGCTGTCAGGAAGTTCAGAAGACAGGAAGTGGGAGTTATTACAATCTAGTGACTTTGTCATATGTAAAAGGGAGAATACACACTTACACAGATTGAATGCACTAACCAACACGTAAATGTTTCAATCATTTGGCAAATTCATATTATTATTAATTATCTACTGTGTAATAGGCATTATTCTATTAATAGGTGCTGGAGATAATAGCAGTGAATAATAAGCAAAAAATATTCTGCCATCAATGTGTATAATCCAGTGGGAAGAATAGCTCATAAACAGTCAAATGAATATAAATAAAATTTTAGATAGAGCCAAGTGTTCTGAAGAACACAGAAGAAAAAAACGTGGAATGGAACGTAGTGGTAGGATTTGTGGGCACCATATTTCAGTAGAGGTGATCAGAGGGCACTGCTTTGAGGAGAAGATTGTTCAGATGAGACCTTAATGAGAGGGAGTCTGCCATGTCAAGTTCTGAGGGATGAGGAAGGCCTGTTTCAGAAAGAGGAAGGTACTTGGTCTCATTGAGGAACAGAAAGATCAATATAGCTGCATCCTGAGGCATAAAAGTGTTTAAGTAAGGGATGAGTTCAGAGAGGAGAGGGGCTAGATGATGCAGGGTCCTCTAGACCCCTAAAAGAGTTTGGATTTTAATCTAATTACAATGGAAATCCATTGGAGGTTTTTAAAAGCAGAATGGTGGCATGATGTGAATTTTATTTTGAGATGATCATTTTAGCAGATATCTGATGGTCCAGCAAGGAGTTTCCTGCAGTGATTCAGTAGAGGATAATGATCACCAAGAATGACATCGTGTGTTCGCCTGCAGTGCCTCCCAAATTGTCTTTCTCTGTTATCTTATACCCTTACTTTATTGGATAAAACATCTACCACTGAATACTGTGGAGATATTGAAATATATTTAATATGTCACTTTTCCTAACACCGCCAGCGTATTTCTGAAGAGGTGAATGCATATCAGGTTTGAGCTTTAAAGAGCAGTGAAGCATTCATTTTGCTGTCCCAAAGGTGGACACATTTTTCGAAAGAGGCAACTTTTCAGATTAGTTATTTAAGACATTAGCTACCTAAAATTTATTTGGAATAGCTTCCCAACCAAATCAAATCACTTTGAACTTTCTAAAATATATATAGTTCTTTACTATGAATGATGAAGCAACTCGGGATGAATAATCAGTCGTTGAATAATTAGTCATTTATTTCTTGTGTGTCTGTGTGTGTAGCTCAGTGACATGAGGACTGAATTTCTCTTAGAATAAAATAAAAAAGGCTGCTAGATGAATAGTTTCTAGAATGATTATCGAGAACAGCTTGCAGCCCAGGATTTATAGCTTGATTACAGTCTTCTCACAGACCTTTGGTGAAAAGCAGTCATCAGTGTAGTCTTGCCTTGAGTTTGAATGACACTATTTGTTTATTCTGGTGTTCACTGAGAGACGCATGTAATAAAATCAATTCTTATATGTGTTAGTAGCTAATAAAGTTTTTGACACATTAATAGGAATCTTGACAAAAGCCCAGGGGAGCTGGAATATTTTATGAAGATATTTTATAGACAAGTAGGTTTTTAAAATTAGCTAACATATATACATATGAAATATATGATTTAAATATATATTATGTAAAATATATTTTATATGTATATAAACTATAGAGGATGTCCGAATTATTCCACTAATAAAAAGTAGACATTCTTTTGGTAGAATCTCCCATTTTGAGACATATTATTAAGGGGTTTCCCTGGTGGCTCAGATGGTAAAAAATCTGCCTGCAATGCAGGAGACACGGTTGGGAGATCCCCTGGAGAAAGGAATGGCTACCCACTCCAGTATTCTTGCCTGAAGAATTCCATGAACAGAGGAGCCTGTTGTCTCAAGTAGACTACAGTCCATGGGGTTGCAAGGAGTTGGACATGACTGAGCGACTAACAACAACAACTACAACATTCTTTCAGTAGAATCTTCCCTTTTGAGACATATTTTCAAGGCATATGAATTATAAATTTGGCTAAAGATAGAGCTCTTTGCAGTTGATTATTTAAATGACATGAGTGTTCAGCAGGATTTGTAATTGCTCTAAATGTCTTATTTATAAATGAAAATGAGTAAGCAAGTTTCCTTTTTTTTTTTTTTTTACTACAACCCTGGCAATATTATTACTGTCTCACCTAATTATAAGCCCAGTAGTAACTGTTTCTGAGCCATAGTTACTTTGTGGTGCTGAGCTTTATTTAAATGCATGGTATGACAGCACTGCTTTTGGTCAGAGAAATAGAGGTTGTGCTAATTTCTGTCCATGTCACATTGCAGCAGTTTGGCTAGTTGTTATTCTATTTAGCTTCATAAACTCCTGGCATCTTTGTGAGTTGCTGGTACCATTTGGCTGTATTTGTGTGACTGCCTTTATGATCTAAGTGACTTCCATTTTGTTTCCCAATTTACAAATAGGGCAAGTACCATGGCACTAATTTTTAAAATAAATACCTGAAGGAGCACAGCAGATAAAAATAAACATTGAAAACCCTTTTTTTTTTTTTTCATAAGTGGTCAAGAGGCAATTTAAGATTTGTATGTCAGTTTCTGCCTTTCCAAGTCAGGTGGCATCAAGTGTGCTTTAACATGGTCGTAATTGTCCTGTGGTTATCCAGATGTAGTTTGGCAGAGCTGTAACTGGAATGGACTTTTTGAATATATGTTTCCTTCTCCCGCTGACATGCTTCTGGAGGATAAAATTTTTATCATAGATGTTGCTGTCTCCTAGATCATTAGTTCCCAGTACTCAGGAATTGTAAAAAACTCATTAGGGTATTGGACTCTGGTGCCAGGTCAAATAGTATTTTGAGGTACTATTCTTGATCTTTCAGTTGCCTAGACTGATCATACCTTTACAACAATAGAATAGTTTCCTAATCCATCCTGATTCAACCTGATGGAGTCATCTATCTATATGGAAACCTAGCTAAATGGATGTGGAAACAGACATGGATTTTCTTACCTGTAGCTGGAGCCCTGATCATCCGTCTGACTCATAGTTACAGTGACGCGCTTTCTACAACTGTTTTGCGACCTTGCCTGTAGACTGTGATTCAAGAGTTTGAGCAAATTCTCATATTTATATGCATGTTGTAAATAATACCTAGGGTGCAACCACCTTGGTAAAACTTGGATCATCTACTAAAGTAGAAGTGATGCATATCTAGAGGCTCAGCAGTGCTATTCCCAGATGAATACCAGTCATATTTATGAATGCTGCTGTGCACTTAGGGACATGTGCAAGAAGTTCTTAGCTGCATTATTCACAATAGCACAACCCCCCTCCCCCAACAACTCATATGTCCATCAGCAGTAAAATGGATTATGTTTTGGTAGATTTGTATAATGTAATGGTATACAGTGGTAAGGATGAAATTACATGCATACATAACATAGATGAATCACACAAATATAATGTTTGCTTGAAAGGAGCCAGACATAAAAGAATGCATAGTTGGTGATTTCATTTATGTAAAGTTCAAATACAGGCAAAACTGAACCAAAGTATGAAGAGATGTAAACTTAGATAAACTGTTAAGCAAAGCAAGAAAATGATAACCATAAAAGTAAGGATAGGAATAGCTCTTAGGCAAGGGTTGTGATTACAAAGAGGCCAGTGCAGAACATCCAGGAGTGCTGAGAGTGCTCTTGATCTGGGTGGTTGTGTAAATGTATTCACTTCCCGATGATCCATTAAGCTGCCCAGTTATGGTTTATGCACAAAAAATGTGATTTATATTTTTCAAATTAAAATAAGCCAGAGTATAACTGCTTAACCCTGGGACTGTCTAAAAATTTTTGGAAAATACCTTGTAGAGTATATGGACAATGTCATTTGCAGAAACTTCTGAACAGAAAGCTCTGATACTTTGGCCACTTGATGTGAAGAGCTGACTCACTAGAAAAGACCCTGATGCTGGGAAAGATTGAAGGCAGGAGGAGAGCCTGGCATTTTGTTAACTAACTTTGTTTCAGTATATACAGAGAAATGTTGATTGGGATTCTCATATTTTCAGTCCTACATTTCATTTTTCATCTGCATTAGACCCCCCAGTGGACATGGAAAATTCTTAAAGAGATGGGAATACCAGACCACCTGACCTGCCTCTTGAGAAATCTGTATGCAGGTCAGGAAGCAACAGTTAGAACTGGACATGGAACAACAGACGGGTTCCAAATAGGAGAAGAAGTACATCAAGGCTGTATATTGTCACCCTGCTTATTTAACCTCTATGCAGAGTACATCATGAGAAACACAGGGCTGGATGAAGCACAAGCTGGAATCAAGATTGCCGGGAGAAATATCAATAACCTCAGATATGCAGATGACACCACCCTTATGGCAGAAAGTGAAGAAGAACTAAAGAGCCTCTTGATGAAAGTGAAAGAGGAGAGTGAAAAAGTTGGCTTAAAGCTCAACATTCAGAAAACTCAGATCATAACATCTGGTCCCATCACTTCATGGCAAATAGATGGGGAAACAGTGTCAGACTTTATTTTTCTGGGCTCCAAAATCACTGCAGATGGTGATTGCAGCCATGAAATTAAAAGACGCTTGCTCCTTGGAAGGAAAGTTATGACCAACCTAGACAGCATACTAAAAAGCAGAGACATTACTTTGCCAAGAAAGGTTCATCTAGTCAAGGCTATGGTTTTTCCAGTGATCATGTGTGGATGTGAGAATTGGACTATAAAGAAAGCTGAGAGCCAAAGAATTGATGCTTTTGAACTGTGGTGTTGGAGAAGACTCTTGAGAGTCCCTTAAACTGCAAGGAGATCCAACCAGTCCATCCTAAAGGAGATCAGTCCTGGGTGTGCATTGGAAGGACTGTTGTTGAAGCTGAAACTCAGTACTTTGGCCACCGGATGCAAAGAATTGACTCATTTGAAAAGACCCTGATGTTTGGAAAGACTGAGGGCAGGAGGAGGAGGGGATGACAGAAGATGAGATGGTTGGATGGCATCACCGACTCAATGGACATGAGTTTAGGTAGACTCCAGGAGTTGGTGATGGACAGGCAGGCCTGGAGTGCTGCAGTTCATGGGGTCGCAAAGAGTCGTACATGACGGAGCAAATGAACTGAACTAAAAAGCCTCTTGATGAAAGTGAAAGTGGAGAGTGAAAAAGTTGGCTTAAAGCTCAACATTCAGAACACAAAGATCATGGCATCTGGTCCCGTCACTTCATGGGAAATAGATGGGGAAACAGTGGAAACAGTGTCAGACTTTATTTTTCTGGGCTCCAAAATCACTACAGATGGTGATTGTAGCCATGAAATTAAAAGATGCTTACTCCTTGGAAGGAGAGTTATGACCAATCTAGATAGCATATTCAAAGGCAGAGACATTACTTTGCCAACAAAGGTCCATCTCGTCAAGGCTATGGTTTTTCCAGTGGTCATGTATGGATGTGAGAGTTGGACTGTGAAGAAAGCTGAGCGCAGAAGAATTGATGCTTCTGAACTGTGGTGTTGGAGAAGACTCTCGAGAGTCCCTTGGACTGCAAGGAGATCCAACCCGTCCATTCTGAAGGAGATCAGCCCTGGGATTTCTTTGGAAAGAATGATGCTAAAACTGAAACTCCAGTACTTTGGCCACCTCACTGGAAGAGTTGACTCATGGAAAAGACTCTGATGCTGGGAGGGATTGGGGGCAGGAGGAGAAGGGGACGACAGAGGTTGAGATGGCTGGATGGCATCACTGACTCGATGGACGTGAGTCTCAGTGAACTCTGGGAGTTGGTGATGGACAGGGAGGCCTGGCATGCTGCAATTCATGGGGTCGCAAAGAGTCGGACACAACTGAGCGACTAAACTGAACTGAACTGAACTAGACCTCCAAATTTATTCAAAGAAATTCAAAAGACTCGTGTAGTATTAAAACACGTGCAGCTGCAGTGTGACAGAATCGTGCCTTGGAACTGCCAGTGCAGCTTCTCTAGCACTTCCACGTAGAGATTTTTTTTTTTTTTTTTTTTTGTACCTATTTTAAAGTTCTTCCAAATCATAAAAAGGAGATTGCTGGTAGTTTGAGAGAAATTTCTCCACACCTTTTACACGGAAAAAATTGATTTCATATAAATGTAAAATATAAATTTACTACTGACAACAGGTAATGTGTTATAATGTCTCTATTTGAGAGCTTATCATATTTCACACATTCTATTGTATGTGCATACTTGGGCATTATTGCATGCAAATCTCACAACTACTTCCTGAGGTTGTATACAAATATTATTCCCATCCTAGAGGTGAGGAAACTGAGATTCAGATGGGTGGGGTGTTGAAAATCAGTCTAAGTCCAAAGCCTGTGCTTCTTACTGCTTGAATGTACACCTCATGTTGGATTCATTTAGTTCAAGAGTGCAAGAGAAGTCACTCTTAAGTCTTAATGGTACCTTTAATTCAAACAGAAAATGTAAGTAGTTGACAAGCTCTTCATTCCAGTTCCACTGATGTTCTTTATGGATCTTTGAGACCTCCTTTGCCAAGCTCTTACGTTTTTAAGCAAAATTCAAAGACCGAGATGGTCAAACTACCTATCTCAAGAACTGGTTCAATTTTAGACTATTTCTGGACTCATGTCTGATTCTCATCTGGGCCAGTTTCAGAGCCCCTCTTATGTTTTACAGTCCATTTTAGTTCACTGATTTCTAAAATGTCAATGTTCGTTCTTGCCATCTCCTGTTTGACCACTTATACTTGCCTTGATTCATGGATATAACATTCCAGGTTCCTATGCAATATTGTTCTTTACAGCATTGAACTTTACTTCCATCATCAGTCACATCCACAACTCTGCCTTGTTTTTGCTTTGGCTCTGTCTCCTCATTTTTTCTGGAGTGAAATTTCCACTCTTTTCCAGTAGCATTATTGGGCACCTACCGACCTGGGAAGTTCATCTTTCAGTGTCCTATCTTTTTACCTTTTCATACTGTTCATGGGGTTCTTAAGGCAAGAATACTGAAGGGGTTTGCCATTCCCTTCTCAAAAGTAAACCACATTACAGAGTGACTGAAGAACTATGGACAGAGGTTCTTGATATTGTACAGGAGACAGTGATCAAGACCATCCCCAAGAAAAAGAAATGCAAAAAAGGCAAAATGGTTGTCTGAGGAGGCCTTACAAATAGCTGAGAAAAGAAGAGAAGCTAAAGGCAAAGGAGAAAAGGAAAAATATATCCATTGGAATGCAGGGTTCCAAAGAATAGCAAGGAGAGATAAGAAAACCTTCCACAGTGATCAGTGCAAAGAAATAGAGGAAAACAATAGAATGGGAAATTCTAGAGATCTCTTCAAGAAAATTAGAGATAGGGAACATTTCATGCAAAGATGGGCTCAATAAAAGACAGACACAGTATGGACCTAACA
The DNA here is from genome assembly GCF_027580195.1 of Bos mutus. NCBI lineage: Eukaryota > Metazoa > Chordata > Mammalia > Artiodactyla > Bovidae > Bos > Bos mutus. The sequence continues at coordinate 74,093,588 of NC_091629.1, read as the reverse complement.
GAAGCAGAAGATATTAATAAGAGGTGGCAAGAATACACAGAAGAAATGTACAAAAAAGATCTTCATGACCCAGATAACCACGATGATGTGATCATTCATCTAGAGCCAGACATCCTGGAATGTGAAGTCAAGAGGGCCTTAGGAAGCATAACTTTGAACAAAGCTAGTGGAGGTGATGGAATTCCACTTGAGCTATTTCAAATCCTAGAAGATGATGCTGTGAAAGTGCTACACTCAATATGCCAGCAAATTTGGAAATCTCAGCAGTGGCCACAGGACTGGAAAAGGTCAGTTTTCATTCCAATCCCAAAGAAAGGCAATGCCAAAGAATGCTCAAACTACCGCACAATTGCACTCATCTCACACGCTAGTAAAGTAATGCTCAGAATTCTCCAAGCCAGGCTTCAACCGTACGTGAACCGTGAACTTCCAGATGCTCAAGCTGGTTTTAGAAAAGGCAGAGGAACCAGAGATCAGATTGCCAACATCTGCTGGATCATCGGAAAAGCAAGAGAGTTCCAGAAAAACATCTAAACATCTATTTCTGCTTTATTGACTATGCCAAAGCCTTTGACTGTGTGGATCACAAGAAACTGTGGAAAATTCTTCAAGAGATTCTTCAACTACCAGACCAGTTGATCTGCTTCTTGAGAAATCTGTATGCAGTTCAAGAGGCAGCAGTTAGTAGTGAACATGGAACAACAGACTGATTGCAAATCGGGAAAGGAGTATGTCAAGGCTGTACATTGTCACCCTGCTTATTTAACTTATATGCAGAATACATCATGAGAAATGCCGGGCTGGATGAAGCACAAGCTGGAATCAAGATTTCTGGGAGAAATATCAATAAACTCAGATATGGAGATGACACCACCCTTACGCCAGAAAGTAAAGAAAAACTAAGAAGCCTCTTGATGAAAGTGAAAGAGGAGAGTGAAAAAGTTGGCTTAAAACTCAACATTCAGAAAACTAAGATTATGGCATCCAGTCCCATCACTTCATGGCAAGTAGATAGGGTAACAATGGAAACAGTGACTTTATTTTTTGGGGCTCCAAAATCACTGCAGATGGTGATATCAGCCATGAAATTAAAAGACACTTGCTCCTTGGAAGAAAAGCTATGACCAGCCTAGACAGCATATTAAAAGGCAGAGACATTACTTTGCCAACAAAGGTCTGTCTAGTTAAAGCTATAGTTTTTACAGTAATCACGTCAGTAATCACGTATGGATGTGAGAATTGGACTATAAAGAAAGCTGAGCACCAAAGAATTGATGCTTTTGAACTGTGGTGTTGGAGAAGACTCTTGAGAGTCCCTCGGACTGCAAGGATATTCAACTAGTCAATCCTAAAGGAAATCAGTCCTGAATATTTATTGGAAGTCTTGATGCTGAAGCTGAAACTCTAGTAGTCTGGCCACCTGATGCGAAGAACTGACTTGTTGAAAAAGACCCTGATGCTGGGAAAGATTGAAGGCATGAGGAGAAGGAGACAACAGAGGATGAGGTGGTTAGATGGCATCACCGATTTGATGGACATGGGTTTGAGCAAGCTCTGGGAGTTTGTGATGGACAGAGAAGGCTAGAATGCTGCAGTCCATGGGGTTGCAAAGGGTCAGACACGACCGAGCAACTGAACTGACCTGAACTGAAGTAATGTTTTCCATATCCAATTTCTGTCTTATCTATGAGCAGCCCTTACATGAAAGACCCTGGTGTGATACAGGAGTAATGATGCAGCGAGAGGAAGCAGGTGAAGTTTTGTAGTGTGCCACCATGTTGCACAGGCTGTGATTGAGAAATGAATCCATCATTAGGTTATATAGTTTTGCTTAAAGCAATGAGACTATAAGGCAAAGCTTTGACAATTTTCTTTAAAATTGTTTACTTCTTTGGTTGCACTGGGTCTTCATTGCTGTGCCCGGTCTTTCTCTAGTTGTGGTGAGTGGGGGTTACTCTTCGTTGCAGTACAAGGCATTCTCACTGTGGTGGCTTCTCTTGTTACAGAGCACGGTCTCCAGTGCATATGGGCTTCAGTAGCTGTGGTGCGCAGACCTGATAGTTGTGGCTCACAGGGCTAAAGCTCAGGCTCGGTAGTTGTGGTGCAAGGACTTAGTTGCAAAGGCTTAGTTAGAATCTTCTTGGACCAAAGCTCAAACCCATGTCGCCTGCATCGGCAAGTGGATTCTTAGCCACTGCACCACCAGGGAAGCCTGACCGTTTTCTTAATAGCTAAGATTTATTGAGAACTTACTATGTTTCAGGCACTGTTGCAAAGCCTTTTTATATATTAACTCTTAATCTGCACCACAATCCTATGATGTATGTACCCTTATCCTCCCCATTTACAGAAAGGAAATGGAGGCACAAAGAAGTTAGCTCACTTGCCAAGATCACACACTTATAAGTGGTAGATTTAGGATCTGAATTGAGGAAGGCTAATTTTAGAACTCACTTATGAACTGCTATGTGATGCTGTCTCTTCTTGAGTTGAGCAGAGATTCAGATGTGTATTCTTCTTCTGTATTAAGAAGAGAATGAGGGACTTCCCTGGTGGTCCAGTGGCTGGGACTCTTCCCTCCAAATTCAGGGGGCCCAGGTTTGGTCCCTGGCCAGGGGACTCGATCCCACATGCCACGACTAAGACCTAGCACAGCCTAATAAGTAAGTAAAGATATTTTAAAAAGGAAGAAAATGAAGGGACATCAGGTATTGTGGAATATTGCATCTTTTGATTTATTTCAAGCTGAACTATCTGAAGAAGAAGAAAGGCTCTTATGATTTGGTTGCCATGTAGTCTGTAAGACAATAAACCTCATAGTGTAGGTTTATCACACTGTGAAGCATTTGTGAACTCTTTGCATAAACTCCTTAGTGAGTAGAGATCGAGTACCAAAAAGTGTTCTTTTGGATTTCCCCGAAGCCACATTATGAAATGAATGGTGACCGGGTGTACTGGTCCCTTGTCATTCCTTGCTCAAAAAAAAAGACCTTTGTATATATTCATTTCCACTTCTTTTTTAAAAATCAATGTTTTTATTCTTCAAAAGATTTGAAATGGAAAAGTTGTATTGTTTTCCCCTTAAATCATTATATGTATATTATTTTTACTAAGATATTTTGGGATTATTGATCTAACATGTTTTCATCTTTTGAAACAGATATGGAGTTTAACATATACAATATTGGTTTCTGGAACTCAATTCATATTTACTTAAAAATATGAATTTTATTTTAATTCAGATCTTCTGAAGGTAACTATCATGAATCTGAGTTCTTTTAACTTTTTACTTCTTTTTGAATTAAGTCTATTTCTTATAACAATGTAGAAAATCAGATTCTTTATATTTCTTGGGATAGATGGAAGAACTATATGTAGAAAGTATATTAGTTTTCTATTACTTAACAATTACCACAAATTTAGTGACTTTAAACAGCATACATTTGTTATGTTAGAGTTCTGGAGATCAGAAGCCTATTGAGCTTGTTTGGGTTCTCTGCTCAGTGTATTAGAAGGTTCAAATCACAGCATCAGTCTGCTGGGCTTTTATCTGGAGACTCAGGGCAAAAAATCTGCTCCCAAGATCATTCAGATCATTGGTAGAAATCAGTTCCCTGTAGTTATTGGACTGAGGTTCCTGTTTTCTTGCTGACTGTCAGCGAGGAGCCACTTTTCCTCTGCCTGACTGGCCGCAGAGAGACCTTGTAGGTTTCCATTTGTACCAGAGAGCTTGTTCTCCCAAAGTGGGTGGTCACAGCCACCATAGTCAGACCCCTAATATCCTCTCTGGAAAGTCACAATGCTGATCAATGTCCAGAAGAAGAGAAAAGTTGTTAAGACCTAACAGCTACTTCAGCTCATCCTCGCTCTCTTTGGCTTTCATTCACTGAAAAGACAGACTATGAACAAAATATACATCCTGCATATACTTTCTAACCTCTGAATCTCTCGCTTCTGGATGCCTTCATTTGAGGATTCAGCTGACCCTATTTCTTTTATAACTGGTACTTAATATGCATCAAATTTGTTTCTTTTTTTAAAAGTTTGTTGCCTTTCAGTTCAGTACAGTTTCAAGTACTTTTTAATGAATCAAACTTCCCTGACACCCCTCCCAGCTACCCCCATTCCAGCTCTTTTAAATTCATTTCAGCATAAAACGTAAAACTTCCCATTAGAACCAATATAGTGACTCATTCATAAAATGCTTTGAGGGCCTTCTAATGAAGGATAGGGGTCAGCTATGTCATGGTCCCTTTCTGTGATTCTTTTGTGTGAATTCAAACTCTGCATTGATGCCCTTGAAATACTATGACTTCTTGGTTTTGTAATTCAAGTCTTATCATTAATCAGAATAACTATATTTTGAGTTTCTTCATTGTTCTGTACTACTTTTTTATTTAGGTAACATTGGTTTGTAACATTATGCTATGTTTCTTGTGCACAACATTAAATTTGACTTCTGTATGCGCTGTATCGCACTCACCACCAAATTTTGGTTCCTTCCTTACCACATAGTTCATGCCCTTTACCCATTGTACCCTCCCTTACATCCCTTCCTCTCTAGCAACCGCCACTCTGTTTATCTGTATCTATGTGCTGATTTTGTTTTTGTTTTTTAAAAAATATTCCACATATGAGTGAAATTATATGGTATCTGTCTTTCTCTGTCTTACTTATTTCACTTAGCATAATACCCTCAAGATCCATCCATGTTGTTGCCAATGACAAGATTTTGTCATTTTATTTTGTGGCTGATTCGTATTCCATTATAAGTATATGTAACATTTTTGTCATCCATTGATCTGTTGATAGGTACTTACATTGATTCTGTAATTTGTCTGTTGTAAATAATGCTGCAGTGAATATAGGAGTGCACCTGCCTTTTCCAATTAGGGTGTCTGTATTCTTTAGACAGATACCTAGAACTGGATAACTAGCTCACATGGTAGTCCTATTCTTAATGTTTTGAGGAATTTCCATACTGTTTCACATAGTAGCTGAACCTATTTCCATTCCCACAAATAGCGTATGAGGATTCCCTTTTTTCCATATCCTCTCCAATACTTGTCATTTATTGCCTCTTTGATAGTAGCCATTCTAATGGGCATGTGACGATATCTCATCATGGTTTCAATTTGCATTTTCTTAATAGTTAGTGATGTTGAACATTTTCTTTCATGAGTCTATTGGCCTTCTGCATGTCTTCTTTGGAAAAAAAAAAGTTTTATCCAGATTCTCTGCCCATTTTTAAAACAGGGTTGTTTGGATTCTTTTTTTGTTGGGTTGTATGAGTTCTTTATATATTTTGGCTATTAACTCCGATCAGATATATGATTTGCTAATATCTTCCCCCGTTCAATAGGTTGTCTTTCCATTTGGTTTATGATTTCCCTTGTGTGTGGAATCTTTTTAGTTTGATATAGTCCCATTTCGGAGAAGGCGATGGCACCCCACTCCAGTACTCTTGCCTGGAAAATCCCATGGACGGAGGAGCCTGGTAGGCTGCAGTCCACGGGGTCGCTAAGAGTCGGACACGACTGAGCGACTTCACTTTCACTTTCATGCATTGGAGGAGGAAATGGCAACCCACTCCAGTGTTCTTGCCTAGAGATTCCCAGGAACGGTGGGGCCTGGTGGGATGCCGTCTGTGGGGTCGCACAGAGTCGGACACGACTGAAGCGACTTAGCAGCATAGTCCCATTTATTTCCTTTTTTATTTTTCCTTGCCTAATAAGACTTATCTAGAGAGATACTACTAAGACCAAGGTAAAAGAGTTTATTTCCCATGTTTTTTGTTTTTTTTTTTTTTCCCTAGGAGTATTGTGGTTTCAAGTTTTACATTTAAATCTCTATTCTGAGTTTAATTTTGAATGTAGTATAAGAAAATGATCCAATTTCATTATTTTGCATATAGTTGGCCAGTTTTCCCAACACCATTATTGAACAAACTGTCTTTTCCCCACTGTAATTCTTGGCTTCAGTGTCATAAAATAAGGGATCATATAAGCATGGGTTTATTTCTGAGGTCTCTATTCTATTCCATTGATCAATATGTCTGTTTTGAGCCAATTATATAGAGTTTTGATTACTGTAGCCTTGTACTATAATTTGAAATCAGGGAGTATGCTATCTCAAGCTTTTTTTTCCCCTTAGGATTGCTTTAACTATTTAGGATCTTTTCTGGTTCCATATTAATTTTAGGAATTTTGTTCTATTTCTGTGTCAATGGGATTTTGATGGGGACTGCATTTAATCTGTAGATTGCTTTAGGTAATATGGACATTTTAACAATGCCCAGTCTCTGGGCATGGGCTATCTTGCCATGTTTTTGTATCTTCAATTTCTTTCAACAATATCTTGTAGTTTTCAATGTACAGATCTTTTACTTCTTTGGTTAAGTTTATTCCTAGTATTTTAGTCCTTTTGTTGTGATTATAAATGGGGTTGTTTTCTTAATTTCCCTTTATGCTATTTGTTGTTAGTTTATAGAAATGCAACATATTTTTGTATACTGCTTTTTGTATCTTGCAATTTTACTGTATTTATTATTTCTGATAGTTTTTAGGTACAGTCTTTAGGGTCTTTACTATATAAAATCATGTTATCTGCAGATAGTTATATTTCTGCTTTTTCTTTTCCAGTTTGTATTCCTTTTATTTTTTAATTGCCTAATTGCTCTGTCTAGGACTTCTAACACTCTGTTGAATAAGAGTAGTGGGAGTGGGAATCCTTGTCCTATGCCTGATCTTAGTGGCATAACTTTGAGTTTTTTACAACTGAGTGTGATGTTAGTGTGGGTTTGTCTTATATGGCCTTTATTATGTTGAGGTATATTCCTTTTATACCCATTGATTTTGTTCAGATGAGTGTTGAATCTTGTCATCTATTAAGATGACCATATGATTTTTATCCTTAAGTTTGTTAATGTGATGTGTCACATTGATTGATTTGTAGATGTTGAATCATCCTTGCTTCCCTGGAATATATTCCACCTGACCATGATGTGTGATCCTTTTAATGTTTGTTTAATTCTATTTGCTAGTATTTTGTTGAGGATTTTTGCACTTATGTTCATCAAAGATATTAATGGTAGTTTTTTTCTTTCTTTCTTATGTTGTCCTTGTCTGGTTTTGGTATCAGAATACGATTGGCCTTATAAAAGGAGTTAGGAAGCATGTTTGCCTCTTCAAATTTTTTGGAAGAATTTGAGAAGGCATTAACTTTTAACTCTTCTTTCAGTGTTTAGTATAATTACCAGTGAAGCTGTGTGGTCCTGAATTTTTGTTTTTTTTTGTTACTATTTCAATCTCTTTACTAGTAACTGGTCTTTTCATATTTTTTATTTCATCTTGATTTAGTCTTGAAAGGTTGTATGATTGTAAGAGTGTATCCATTTCTTCTAGGTTGTCCAGTTTGTTGGCATACACTGTTCATAAGTCTCATAATCCTTATTTTTTGGTATCTCTTGTATCTTCTCTTTGGTTTCTGATTTTATTTGCGCTTTCTCTCTCTTTTTTCTTAGTGAGGCTAGCTAAACGTTTTTAATTTTCTTTATTTTTTAAAAGAACCAACTCTTAGTTTCATTAATCTTTTCTATTATACTTTATAGTGTCTATTTCATTTAGTTCCACTCTGGTTTTTATTATTTTCTTCTTTCTCCTGACTTTGGGCTTTGTCCTTCTTTTTCTCCTTCCTTTGGGTATAAGGTTAGATTATTTATTTTAGATTTTTTTTTTTTTGTTTCTTGAGGTAGGTCAGTATTGCTATAAATCTCCCTCTTGGTTTTCATTTTCATGTCTTCAGGTACTTTTTAAGTTCTTCTTTTATTTCTTCATGGATCCAATAGTTGTTTAGTAGCATATTTAGCCTCCAGTTATTTCTGATGATTTTCCCCCCTAGCTTTCCGCTGGATCATTGAAAATGCAAGAGAGTTCCAGAAAAACATCTATTTCTACTTTATTGACTATGCCAAAGCCTTTTGACTGTGTGGATCACAATAAACTGGAAAATTCTGAAAGAGATGAGAGTACCAGACCACCTGACATGCCTCTTGAGAAACCTGTATGCAGGTCAGGAAGCAACAGTTAGAACTGGACATGGAAAAACAGACTGGTTCCAAATAGAAAAGGAATATGTCCAGACTGTATATTGTCACCCTGCTTATTTAACTTCTATGCAGAGTACATCATGAGAAACACTGGACTCGAAGAAGTACAAGCTGGAATCAAGATTGCCGGGAGAAATATCAATAACCTCAGATATGCAGATGACACCACCCTTATGGCAGAAAGTGAAGAAGAACTAAAGAGCCTCTTATGAAAGTGAAAGAGGAGAGTGAAAAAGTCGGCTTTAAGCTCAACATTCAGAACACAAAGATCATGGCATCTGGTCCCATCACTTGATGGGAAATAGATGGGGAAACAGTGGAAACAGTGTCAGACTTTATTTTTCTGGGCTCCAAAATCACTGCAGATGGTGACTGCAGCCATAAAATTAAAAGATGCTTACTCCTTGGAAGGAAAGTTATGACCAACCTAGATAGCATATTCAAAGGCAGAGACATTACTTTGCCAACAAAGGTTCATCTAGTCAAGGCTATGGTTTTTCCAGTGGTCATGTAAGGATGTGAGAGTTGGACTGTGAAGAAGGCTGAGTGCTGAAGAATTGATGCTTTTGAACTATGGTGTTGGAGAAGACTCTTGAGAATCCCGTGGAGTGCAAGGAGATCCAACCAGTCCATTCTGAAAGAGATCAGCCCTGGGATTTCTTTGCAAGGAATGATGCTAAAGCTGAAACTCCAGTACTTTGGCCACCTCACTGGAAGAGTTGACTCATTGGAAAAGACTCTGATGCTGGGAGGGATTGGGGGCAGGAGGAGAAGGGAACGACAGAGGATGAGATGGCTGGATGGCATCACTGACTCGATGGACGTGAGTCTCAGTGAACTCTGGGAGTTGGTGATGGACAGGGAGGCCTGGCGTGCTGCAATTCATGGGGTCGCAAAGAGTCGGACACGACTGAGCAACTGATCTGATCTGATCTGATCTGATGTGAGTATGTCAGAAAAATCTCAAAACAGTAAGCTGGAAAGAGAACTAAGCACCTTTCAAGACACACCATTTATAAAACTTTAAATTGCTGTAAACTCAGCAAGAACCTTTACCATCATCAGTGGACTTTGAAATAGCAAACATTTTTTCTCTTATTTAACTTTGCCTCTGGTACTTCATTTTGGTAAATTATTTTGTCATTTCTATCCATTTCTAGATTTTTCTATTGTAATAGTTGAGTTATATCTCAGAGGATATCATTGGTATTGGGAAGGTAGTGATTGTTTTTCATGTCAGTTGATAAACTAGTTTGGATGATTTTACTGAAAGTTAAAGTTGATTGTGTTTATCTGAAAAGGAAAGAATTTTGACAATTAAAACATACAAATTGTGAGTGTTACATCTAGCTGTTGCAGCTATAATGTGTTGATTGGAACTATTTCACGAATCCTTCTCAAGAGCAATCCAAGTGCTATCTGCTGCTCAGAGAGAAAATACACTCTGTATTTGCCATCACAATGTGCTGATTGCTGTAGCTTGCCCAAGGCTAAACTTGCCATAATAAAAACTTCTGGACTGAAACACAGTGATGGCATTCAGGTTATTTGCCTCCTAAGTTGTTTCTGCACTATGTGAACCCCAAGCAGACAGCTCTCAGTTTGAAAACCTCAGAGAGTTGTGTCATTAGGCATTACTGAGTTCCCCTGTGTCAATTCTTGAAGAATATATTGGCTGAAGTCTTGCAGTGAGCAGTGGAATCTAGATCTTACATAGCTGAAGGCAGTGGATTAAAATGGTTTACATCTTCTGACTTTGTCCAGATCACTGTATGAAACTCACTTTGATAGATGCCTTTCTGTGAGGGTGTTATTATTTTTAAAGACTCATAGTGGATTCTTTGCCCTGTGTATCCTTTGCTGTTTGTTGTTTAGTCACTAAGTTGTGTGTGACTCTTTGTGACCCATGGACTGTAGCCCACTAGTCTCCTCTGTCTGTGGGATTTCCTAGGCAAGAATACTGGAGTGGGTTGACATTTCCTTCTCCAGGGAATCTTCCTGACCCAGGGATCGAACCTGCGTCTCCTTGTTGGCAAACCGATTCTTTACCGCTGAGCCACCTGCCTTCTAAAACAGTGTTAGGTCAGGGATCTTAGACTTATATCATGCAAGTTTCTTAGTATAGTTCTGGAGGAAAACTTGAGAAAGACTTAGAAACATGACTAAACCCATCTTATAAATGCCGTATCCTTAGGAAATCAATTGTGGATTAGTTTGAGGAAGTGACCACGTGTATCTGCATGGGAGGCTGTATAGATCTCTTCCACATATTTCAAGGTCTGTCTGCAACTATCCCTTTTTAAATTCATGGGAATAGCTATGTGTTTGAGTGCCTCTTAAGGAAACGTTGTTGTGGAGATAGGCAAAGGCTAGAAAGAGAGTAGGAAAGGAAAAGAAAAAGAGATGGAGCGAGTGGAAAACTGGAGAGTGAAAGGATGAAGAATGAGTAATAAGAGTCATCCTGTGGTTATGACCTGTACTCTTAAGGGCAATCCAGTATCAAAGTTGGCTCTCCTTTTGCTCAGAGAGGAGGAGTGTTTTTCATTTGCCAGCCTTCACTGTGTTTGCTACGTGTCTTGGGATCGCACATTGGATGAGTAGGAGGTATTTTTCTGTCACTACCAGTGAAATTGTTGTCATCAGTTAGCATCGCTACTGTGAACCAACCTTTGGAAAACATAAATTTGAAAGCAGTATGTGGAATTTCAGCCCTCGCATTATTATTTTTTCTTGTACAAAATGAGGGGAACCCAAGACCATTTTTTTTTTGAGGGAGAACGTGATTCAGCCTCTTCAAGGACAAAGTTTTTAAATCTGATCCCTCAGATAATATCCTTAAATAAATAAAATAATCATTTTCCCTAGCCATAAAAGTACATCACTTAGGACCCTGAAAAATACTGCTAATAGTACTACTATTTTAAAGTAGGAAATTTAGAAAATTAAAAAAGTAAAAAAAAAAAGTCATCTATCAGCAGTGAGCACTCAGGAGTAGTTATCAGAGTCCCAGGTGATCCTTATTTTCCTAATCTTTGGGGCAATGGATAACTGGAAGCCCTGAAGTTTTGTGGCTGCTTTCTGGGGTCATATTTTGAGTAATACCTATTAGATGCTATATTTTAGCTTGTGCTCCTATGGACCTTAATATTTAAATAGCTTTAATGATTGCATTTAAATCTATTTTATTCCAGATTAAGGCATATAGGTAGTAATTCTTTAACCAGAAGATTACAGAGAATTACCTGATGATTTCACTGTTGTACCTCTCCATGTACTACCATGGATCTGATACAGGGCTAATTCTTGACCATACTGGCTAATATAATTAATGAAGCATGTTGAAACATAGGCACATTTGCTGCACTGTGGTTTACAAGTGTTTTTCATTTGGTATAGTAATATTAGTGCTGTTTTTGGTGAAATTGCACTTGGTTTTCCTTACATAATTATTTATGCTTATGTTTCTAATAGGATGTAGATTCTAGATCCCTCGGTTGTAGACGTTGCTCATAGTTAGAGCACATATGTAGGTACAGGTGTGGGATGGGCTTACGGGGGGCTTGGGAGAATGGAAGCTTTTTTCTTTTATCACTTAAAAAGAAAAAAATTCCGATCCAAGTTTGTGATAATTTTACTCATGAAAGAAAAACCAAAGCAAGTTTCTAAGTACTAATGTTCAGAAGAGTCAGGAAAATATGGTTATACCCTTTACATTATTTTTGCAGTGAATTTGTTATTTGAATGTTCTTCAGTTATTAGCATTTTTAGCCCATTAGCAGTGATAGCACAGTCCTAAATAGCTATAACAGACTTTGTAAGAACCAGACCTCTTGACCTAAAGGTCCCCTTGTCCCAGTACTTTCTGAACTCTTCAGACAAATGTTAGCATATAGAAATGTTATTTTGCCAAGGATGCTTTTCCTTTCTGTCTGGCACATTCATCTCCCAAATGATGTTGATTTTTAAGAAGTGGTTTGTTTTCCAATTAACCTTCATATACTGTTTTGTTAATTGTACTATAATAGTTACTTAGTAAATATATGCTTAATAAATATTTGGCACTGACATTCAACCAAATATTTGTTGAATTAAAAAATCATGTTAATGTTTCCATTTCCATTACATAATACTAGTAAAATAATAATTCTGGTCAGTGGGCGTGACTGCTAGATATTCTTTGCAAATTCTGTGGTTGGGCATAGCTTCAACTAATTCAGGGTTCTCAGCCTGCTTGGCTATAGGACTCATCTGGGAAGCTTATAATACTTATAGACTCCAAGGATCCACTGCAGACCTGCTAGTCACAATCTCTGGTTAATTTGGAACATCAGATAAGTCAGAGAAACCTGAAACTAGGGAGTCTGACCTAGGAAGCTGGCCAGTGTATATCTGTATATTGGTATTTATGGGTCTGGACTGAGTTAGTAACGTTCATTTATTTCTAATGCTGGTCAGCTAAAATATCAGAAGAGAAAATTGCTCTGATATATTCTTTAAATATCAGCTTCTATGAGACTTCATTGAAGTAATTTTTAAATTTTCATAATTGATAAAGATAAAATTATTATTCCCATATGTGAAACACTCTTCTAATGTTTTTCATATGTTTATTAATCGTTAGTACAGAGAGGTGAAATAATTTGCTCAGGGCCAAATAAGTAACAAGTGGGAAAACTTGACTTTGAACCTAAAAAGTTGGATTTCAGAATTTTTACAATTAACCCCTGGAATTTATTGCCTGTAGCCACCAAATACTAATGTGTTAAGCACTAATATACTAAGCACTTAATATACTGTTAAAGTCACTTACCAATCCTATAAAGTAGGGTTAAGAAAGGGAAGTTTAGAGAGATTAAGTAATTTGCCCAGAGTTACCCTGCTAGTAAGTGGTAGAACCAGTGTGGTTTGAAGCTTGGTTGGCTCAACTCCAAAATCTGTGCTTTTAACTACTGCCCTATATGCAAGAATGACAGGCTTGAATATGCTGTCTTGTTATATCTTCAGTATACTGTACAAATAATGGTAGTTATTTGGGGCTTTGGGGAAGGTAATTGTGTAATACTTTAATGTCTACATTAAGTAATGCTTTCACTTAATATTGGCAATATAAAGGGTCAACATTGAATTTTAGAAGAAAATCTGTGATATATTATAGAGTTCCTTGTTCCAAAAATATTTTTAAAGAATAATTTGGTTCCTCTGTCACTAGCTTGAAAGTAGAGTGCTGATTAACATACTTTTCTTAAAGAGTCAGACAGGACTGAGACAACGGAGCACACAGAGGTCCTTAACGCTGTGTGTTTTAATGCTGTGCCTGCATGCTTAGTCGAGTCTTACTCTTCGTGACCCCCCAGACTGTAATCTGCCAGGGTCCTGTGTCCATGGAAGTTTTCAGGCAGGAAGGCTGGAGTGGGTCGCCATTCCCTGCTCTAGGGGATCTTGCTGACCCAGGGATTGAACCCGTGTGTCTTGGGTCTCCTGCATTGGCAGGCAGATTCTTTACCACTAGTGTCACCTGGGAAGCTGTTTTAATGTTACAGGATAGAATAGTTGGTGGAAAATTATGTATTTGTGAACACTGGGAAGATGTTACACTTAATTTCCTTCATTTGATCATTAAATATTTTACATATGTGCATTTTGTCATAAGTAAATGTTTTTTCTCTAATTTGGAATAATTTATAAATATAAGTATTTATTAAAGATTTAATAAATCTTTAAATTATTATTAGGACAAGGAGGTCTGGCATGTTGCAGTCCATGGGGTTGCAAAGAGTCAGATATGACTGAGCAACTGAACAATAACAACAAAGGATTTAATTTGAACTGCTGCTCTTTTCCCCTCTTTTTTGTCCCAAAAGGAAGGTGAAGTGTTAATTGGTTTTAATGGCTCCTACTGCCATCTCTCTGTCTAGGACTTGTAAGGAAAGGGGGAAAATTGAAGAAGAACTTGTGAAATGTGTGTGGGGAGGTGAGAAAGCTTAATGTGCTTGTGAACCAGCACACTTGTTCTAGGTAGTACTATTGCAGTGTAATAAATATTGAAATCCAATTTTTACTTTTAGCCCTCACCCTTTAAATGTAATAGTTAACATTCAAAGAGGGATTTTCTAAAGAAGCATGATAACTAAACTCCTGTACCTGGAAAATATCAGTGCCTAATAAACTAGGAAATAAGAGTGTCTTGTTTAAACGTGCTTATAAAACCAGAGAATAGACCTTTTTTACCAGAGCAAGGGCATGCTAATTTGGGTTCACAACCAGAATGGAGTAGTCTGGGTTGTGCAGTTTGCTGTTGCACTTCAGCAGAAGACTATAGTTGCCTGAGCCATGTATACTCTCTCTTTCCCAGTAAAAATGATTCCCACCAGCAGGGGCTAATTCATCCAAAACACTCTGCCAGTAACTCTGTGACTTTAATTTAACAAGTAACCATCTAGATACTTGTTCTTATATGGCAAAAAAATTTTATTGGGGTTTTAGAATACATAAAGAAGACTTTTATCATTTTAAAGATTAAGACAGTAAATCTTTAAAAATTTTGTTACTCCTGCCACCTTTTAGCTTGCCAAAATATACAAATAGCTCATATAGCTAAATATTAAAAAAGCAAACAACCTAATCAAAAAATGGGCAGAAGATCTAAATAGACATTTTAAACTTTTACCAAGGGTCGAAGAGTAAGATAATGAGCCCCATCCTGTGTTAGAAAGAAAAGTATGCCTTTGTTAGCGTTGCTGCTGCTGCTAAGTCGCTTCAGTTGTGTCCGACTCTGTGCGACCCCATAGACGGCGGCCCACCAGGCTCCCCCGTCCCTGGGATTCTCCAGGCAAGAACACTGGAGTGGGTTGCCATTTCCTTCTTCAATGCATGAAAGTGAAAAGTGAAAGTGAAGTTGCTCAGTCGTGTCCGACTCTTAGAGACCCCATGGACTGCAGCCTACCAGGCTCCTCCGTCCACGGGATTTTCCAGGCAAGAGTACTGGAGTGGGGTGCCTTCTGTAAAATCAGTACATGTTCAGAGGAAAAATAGAAATTGCAGAGAAAATCTGTTGATTTTGCTTCCCCACTTTCTACTTTTTGTCACCTTCTCTAATCATGATGGTGTGATCACTCACCTGGAGCCAGACATCCTGAAATGTGAAGGCAAGTAGGCCTTAGGAAGCATCACTACGAGCAAAGCTAGTAGAGGTGATGAAATTCTAGTTGAGCATTTCAAATCCTAAAAGATGATGCCTTGCAAGTGCTGCACTCAGTATGCCAGCAAATTTGGAAAACAGCATTGGCCACAGGACTGGAAAAGATCAGTTTTCATTCCAATCCCAAAGAAAGACAATGCGAAAGAATGCTCAAACTACCGCACAACTGCACTCATCTCACACGCTAGCAAAGTAATGCTCAAAATTCTCCAAGCCAGGCTTCAACAGTACATGAACCATGAACTTCCAGATATTCAAGCTGGATTTAGAAAAGGCAGAGGAACCAGAGATCAAATTGCCAACATCCGTTGATCATAGAAAAAGCAAGAGAGTTTCAGAAAAACATCTATTTTTGCTTTATTGACTCTGCCAAAGCCTTTGACTGTGTGGATCACAATAAACTGTGGAAAATTCTGAAAGAGATGGGAATACCAGACTATTTGACCTGCCTCTTGAGAAATCTGTATGCAGGTCAGGAAGCAACAGAACTGAACATGGAAAAACAGACTGGTTTAAAATTGGGAAAGGAGTACATCAAGGCTGTATATGCAGAGTACATCATGAGAAATGCCGGACTGGTTGAAGCACAAGCTGGAACCAAAATTGCCGGGAGAAATATCAATAATCTCAGATATACAGATGACACCACCTTTATGGCAGAAAGCTAAGAACTAGAGAGCCTTTGATGAAAGTGAAAGAGGAGAGTGAAAATGTTGGCTTAAATAGCATTCAGAAAACGAAGATCATGGCATCTGGTCCCATCACTTCATGGCAAATAGATGGGGAAACAATGGAAACAGTGACAGACTTTATTTTGGGGGGCTCCAAAATCACTGCAGATGGTGCCTGCAGACATCAAATTAAAAGACGCTTGCTCCTTTCAAGAAAAACTGTGACCAACCTAGATAGCATATTTAAAAGCAGAGATATTACTTTGCTGATATTACTTTGACGTCTAGTCAAAGCTATGGCTTTTCTAGTAGTCGTGTATGGATGTGAGTTGGATTCTAAAGAAATCTAAGTGCCAAAGAATTGATGCTTTTGAACTGTGGTGTTGGAGAAGATTCTTGAGAGTCCCTTGGACTGCAAGGAGATCAAACCAGTCCATCCTAAAGGAAATCAGTCCTGAATATTCATTGGAAGGACTGATGCTGAAGCTGAAACTCCAATACTCTGGCCACCTGATGTGAATAACGGACTGACTGGAAAGACCTTGATCCTGGGAAAGACTGAAGGCAGGAGGAGAAGGGGACGACAGAGGATGAGATGGCTGGATGGCATCACCGACTCAATGCACATGCATTTGGGTAAACTCCAGGAGTTGGTGATGGACAGGGAGGCCTGGTGTGCTGCAGTCCATGGGGTCATAAAGAGTTGGACATGACTGAGTGACTGAACTGAACTTCCAATGCTGCTTCTAATATTAGACACCAAGAAAGTATTTCTTCCATCATCAAAGGTGAAAATAAAGTGTTCTGATTATTTACTAAGAGCCAGGTATAAGTTGAATGCCTAAGTTGAAATATATAATTTATTCTTTACAATTAGGAAGCACTATTATTATCCTCTTTTACATAATGTGAAACTGAGGCTTAGAAAGGATGGGTAAATTTCTCACGGCTAAATCCCAAGTAGGTTGTAGAAACTGGATTGAAATCCAGATTTCTCTAATTAAAAGACAATACTCTTTATCATAATCTCTAATATCAGTTGTACATAGAATTTAATAGCGTGTTCTTGTACGTTTAGTTTTACACATTTGGAGTCAGCATATTCCAGTGAAGACAGCAATGTAGAAAAGACAGGAGATCAAGAGTTAAGATCTTTGCAGCTGCATTTGGAATCAAGTTGTTTTTTTGAATTTTAATTCTGCCATTTACATTGTGTGGTGTTAGGTGAGTTGCAGAATCTGTTTGAACTTTACTTTCTTTTGTGAATTGGAAAGCAAAGGAGATATTTAATGTGGAATACTTTGTAAATGGTCTAAGTAGTTATCATGAAGTTGATGTTGATACTCTTGTGTTTGTAGAATGGTTTACAGTTTGCAAAGAGCTTTCAGAAAAGTTGTCTCAGATGATACTTAGTGATATATCCCTTTGAAGCTTATTCATTCTTTTACTCCTTTATCAAAGAAATATATTTTTGAGGGTCTATTAAGTGCCAGGCATTGTTCTATATGTTGGGGTAATTTAGCAGTGAGGCAGCAGGAGAAAAAAAATTCTTTGCTTTCATGGAATTTGCATTTTAATGGGGAATATGGATAATAACACATACATAAATTATTCAGTATGTTTGTGGCCCCATGGACTCTAGCCCACCAGGCTTCTCTGTCAATAGGGATTCTCCAGGCGAGAATACCGGAATATGCCCTCCTCTAGGGGATCCGCCCAACCCAGGAATTGAACCCAGGTCTCCCACATTGCAGGCAGATTCTTTACTGTCTGAGCCACCAGGGAACCCCCTATATTACATAATAGTAACAAGAATAAAGGTAACATTTATCTCCTATATGTTGAATACTATAAGCCATGCTCTCTCCAGTAGTTAGAAGCATATTTTGATTCCTAGGTGTGCTTTTCCATTATGGACTTCTTAAACACTGTAAACAGGTTATAGTTCAACTGCAAACTTTTTTTCCCCAAATTTTGTTTTGTTTAAAACAACAAAGGGATTGATTTTTCTATTTAATTGTTATTACACATCATTAAAATTTATGAAAGTTCTTTTAGGTAGCTCTAAGATTTTGTGACATATTGGCTAAAATTATGAAATTAAATGTAGATCTCTAATACCTGTCTCTATTTCATAAGTCTGGTAAATATACTCTGAATAAGGCATTTCAGTAGTTCAAAGATTATTTTTAAAATAATTATTTAAAAACCATTAAATAATCTTGGCATTTTTTTTTTTTTGGTAGATAAATTAGTAGTATTCATGGGTTTTATGCCTCAAATTCAGCTCCAAGCTTGGTGAAAATTCTCAGTAATCTGGCACTTCCCTCCTGGGTCTTAGAAGACACAAAAGAATCATGAGAAGGTGTTATAGTGAATTCAGACAGAAAGATTTGTCTGCCAACTCTGAGTTTAAATTTACTGAAAGCTGCAAGAAAGACAAGTGTTTTTCTCAGGATAGTTTCCAGCCGTTATTGACCACTAAAAGTCATCATTCAGCATCTGTAAACCTTGGGATGCAAATTCACATTTGCAGCATTGAAATGGTTTGAGATTTAATCCTAAAAAAGTCTTCTAATTGTTACCCCAGTAAAAGGAAATAATTTTTTTATGGAATGAGAACTCAGTTTTAAAGTTATTGAAGAAACATTTCTGCTATTTAAAGAGAGTGGTTAAGAGCTCAAGCTTCTGGAGCAGACAGGATCCTTCTACCACTTGCTAACTATGTAACTTTATGGAAGATTCTGTTACAGCTCCAGCATATACCTGTGTCTTTCCCCTCTCTCTTCTCACTATCACCATTTGGTTCCATATTACTCTTTCTCCACAGAGTGGCTAGTAACTTTATCACAACTGAAATCTGATAGTCTGATCCCTACGCCTCTGTCTTCCTCCTCCTCCACTGAGACCCCCGTTACGAACCCTCCCAGGGCTTCTCTTACACTAGAATGAGGTCCGAACGTTCTGCCATGGCCTCTGCCTACCAGACCCTTCAGGGACTCAACCAGGTCTGCATCACCGCTCTCACCTCTGCTCGCTCACTGAGCCTGAGCCCCCTGACATTTTTTTCAATCCCTAAATTCACTAAACTACTCCGAACACTACCTCATTCTTCGTGTGGTTGACTCTTTATCCCTTAGGTTTTATCCCTCACGACCCAATCTAAACAGGTTTTCCTATTATCCTCATTCAGGCACCATGTTTTCTCTTTCATGGCATGTATAAGATCATGTCATGATTTTTTGTTTTATATTCATTTGGTTCTTGATTAATACCTGAATTCCTGCCTCCTCCAGTTATAATCCCCATGTCTTTTTAGTTCATTGCTGTATACTCAGACCCAGGCACAATAAATCATCATTAATGTTGAATGACTAAAATATCTAATTCCATAAACTTTCAAAGCATTAATTTTCTCATCTGATAAATACAATGTAGTTCTGCCTTCTGCTCTCCTTTCTGTTTTGTGTCTCTTTCCATCTGAGGGTTTGACCTCCTCTCTGGCCCAGCTCCTGACGGCTTCCTCTGAGCCCATTGCAGCCCTTTACTTTTGGATTCCAACTTCCCATGCTACCTGTTAAGTTACTGTGTGAAGTAAACAAGATTAAAATATTTAAAATAGCACCGTGCTTGACCAAATCTGCAGCATCTACAGCAATGGTATGGTCACCAAACATTCATTAAGAGCACTGTATGTGTGAGACATTGCTAATGTTTGTAAAACATATTTTTAAAAGATAGCTTTGTTAGGCTTTTGTTTTACCTTATCTTTACCATTTTATTACTGTTAGCATTGGTCTTCACATCTCAGAAATTAAAATGTAGAATTCCAGCAGTGATTCCATGCTTTTAAATGGAACCTTGATATACTTGAGCCTCAGCTTTGTAATGCCACACTTATTAGAGCCATGATGTACATTCAAAAGGGTAATTGCTTTGGGTAGTCATTTCCTAGACTGCACTCCCCACCCCCTCAACCAGCTGGCATTGAGAGAGAAGCACGGCTTTTTTGTGTGCACACAATGAGTCTCTAAAATCCCATTATCCCCAACCTCCACATGCTTCCTTTTGAAGTCTCTTAAAAATTAAAAAACAAAAAACAAACAAAAAAACATCTTTCAAGACAGTCCTAAAATTAATTTCTAATCTCATTTCACCCATCTAGTATAAAAATGAGATGATGGGTAGGAAGTGGGAGGGCTCTAGAATGTGATTTGCTTACCCCTGGAATTCTATGATATTTGTGGGAAAGCCTGGTAAAGTTTGCATGGGTGGGTAGACATACTTCTTCAAAAATACTCTGAGATAAAGTTAGATTTAAATCTATTTTGATGTCCAGAGAATAGAAAAATGTTAATTTGGTTATTCCAGTTCTTTTTCTTTTGTCTGTTCAGAATGTCTCTAGTAGTTTCCACGGACTTCTCAAGAGCAGCATCCTTTTAAACTCTGATCTTCTGTTAGAATCCTCCTCTGCGCTCCTTTTCTGCTTTGTGTCTCTTTCCACCTGAGGGTTTGACCTCCTCTCTGGCCCAGCTCCTGTTTGCTTCCTCTGAGCCCACTGCTCTCCTTTACTTTTGGATTCCACTTTCCCATTGCTACTCTGCTTCTCTTAGCATTTTCTACCACCTTGAATTAGTGGACATCTTTTCCATGAGAATGACACCTTCCCTGTTACCTGTTCCATCTCTTACTGTCACTGTTTGATGAAACTGGAAGAGGAGAGGGGTATGGAATAGAGATAGTTTCAGAACAGTTTCCCTGCCCCTGAAAGACCTTTCCTTACTGTGTTTTTTCCCACCACTATTCAAAGTCCTTTCTTTTGAAGTTCTTATTTTACATCAACATCATCTAATTCCATCATCGTCTCCTCCTTCATCTCTAGGCTGTTTCCCCATCTTCCTTAAGGCTTGTTCTAAAAGCCTTCCCTGCGTCCCAGTCCTTTCCATCTCTGAGTGGTTGTTTCCTCCTCGCTGGTGACTCTTCCAAAATGGCAGCTTCTCAGTCACAGGCTTTAACTTCCAGCATCTTAGAGTCACAGCTACAGCTTGGACCACACCTCTTGTCCATCTCAGTTTTCTTTACTCCTGTTAAATAGGCTCTCTGTCCTCATTGTATGTTCCAAACTCCATATCCCATCTCATTCCTGAGGTCAGTAAAATCTTCCCGTTATTCACTTCCTTTTTCTCTCTCTTGATGGATCAAGATCCCTTTACCTCTAACGTTCTTAGAGTAGAGTTAATCATTATTTCTGTTTTCTTTATCTCTCATTATCCTGCCAACATCACAGAGGCTTTTTGCCTCCTTACTCTGCTGACACTGCTTGAGGATCCCTGATGGTCTCCTTTTTTTCGTATTCAATTTCCTCTTCCAAGTCTATATTCCTGACTGCCTTTTGGACACCCTCCTTTTTAAAAATGTTTCTAGCTCCTTGATTTCATTATACTCAATATTTTCTCATGATGAATTCCCCGCTTTGTAACTCATCTTTTCTGTTTTTTGTTTTTGTTTTTGTACGCCTCTTTCCTCTTCTGTCCCTACAAAGGGTAGGTGCTCCTTTGTCTGCTCTCTGCTTGCTTTCTGTTGGTGATCTCACTCATCCTCTTAACTTTGGTAATCAGCTGTTAGGCATGGATTCCCTTCCTTGCTGCTGAGGGTCTGTCCGTCCCCACACCCTCATTTCCAGAGGAATAACATAAAAGCACTTTAAACCTAAGGCAATTACTATTTATTGTCTAAATAGGGGCACTATCAAAGGCAAAGATGGAACTATTCACAGGCAGCCGGTGTAAACCTGTACTGTGCATATGGTCACCTATTCAGACTCATTCCTGTTATTCTAATCAGTGTCAGTGCTCACCAGCATTTAGTTACTCAGCTGAGAATTATCTTCAGGTTCAGTTTTTATTCTTTCTTCAGTTTCCAGTTCCTATAAGTTCTCCCTTTCCTGTGTCTTTTGAATTGCGCCTTGTTTTAAGACTCCATTTCACTGTTCAGGCTCTTATTTCCTCTCACCTGGAATGTTGCATTGATGTCTAACTTGTACTCCCAGTTTTTCCTTTTTTTTTTTTTATCCTTCATGCGATATTTATTTCTATAAAATGTTCCTAAAGCACATTGATTTTTTTATGCACTGCTTAACAACTATTGTCAGAGAATGCTGTGAAGACATCTCAGCTTGGAATTTAGCACGCTTAACTCAGTTTAACAACATAAAACTTGTTCAGCTTCATCTCCTCCAAGGACTGTGTGTTTCAGCTGGACTGTCGTCTTTTCCCCCAAACATCTCCTGAATCAGTGGTCCTCAAACTCAGCAGAAACACCTTTGAAATGAAAAGTATATATAAATACTCAAACTTAACCTGAGAGATTTAAATTTAGTAGGTCTGTATTGAGGCCTGGTTAAATTAATAAAGAGCCTCCCCACGTGATTCTGACCAAAGCCAGCTTTGAGAAGCACTGCCTCTGTTTTCCAGCCTCTGTGACTTTGCTCCATTTTCTCTCCAAAACCAATATCTGTTTTTCTTGATTTCTCCTTAAATATTTTCCTATCTTCTAATACCAGTCCTGGTTTTACCTCCTTCATGAGGTCTTCTTTTATCCATCCAGATAGGTGCAATAGTTTTGTCTGTACTGCAGTCACAGTAAACTTTCACTGGATTATTTGTTGTCTTAGGATCTCTAGACAGCACACTTCTTGAAGGCAAGGATCCTACTATTTTATAATATGCAAGCCACTGAGTAAGGTCATTGGCTGTTGAGAGTTTTTTTTTGCAGAGACATTGAAGTTCTTAAGAAAGTGATTGATAACCATGAGTTATTATTATTATTTGCTAATTTAACCCAAAATCCCAAAGCATAAAGTGCAGTAGTTTTAATTCCTGCTGCTGCTGCTAAGTCAGTTCAGTCGTGTCCGACCCTGTGCGACCCCGTAGACGGAAGCCCACCAGGCTTCCCCATCCCTGGGATTCTCCAGGCAAGAACACTGAAGTGGGCTGCCATTTCCTTCTCCAATGCATGAAAGTGAAAAGTGAAAGGGAAGTCACTCAGTCGTGTCTGACTCTTAGTGACCCCATGGACTGCAGCCTCCCAGGCTGCTCCATTCATGGGATTTTCCAGGCAGGAGTACTGGAGTGGGGTGCCATTGCCTTCTCTGAGTTTCAATTCCAACCCTATGCTAAATTAAGATTTGCTAATCATGCTAAGAAGGAGAAAGGAATAGAATTTTAAATGCCACTTCTGTTTTCAGGGGCAGATGAGCTAATCTTAAAGAAAATTTGGTGGTGGATTGGTTCCCTTTTAATACCCACTTTTCAGGTGCTTTAAAGCATGTGGGTCTCTTTGGATTCCTCCTGAAAACTGTCATGTTGGCATACAGCTATAAAATGTGCTTTACTCAGAAAATGTGGTAAGTAAAACTGACTTTTTTACTAGTTCCTTTGGCACAGGGGAATACTTTAATAAATAGGGCTCACTGAAAGATAAAGCAGTGTTGTTTTTAATAGGGAATGAGAGTGTAAGTATAGTGATTTAATGCAGTTACAAATGCCTGCATCCAAAAACAAAGTTTTGATTTTTGTCATACATTCAGCAGGGGAGTGATTTTTTCCCTTATTTTATTTTATTTTTTGGTAGCTTCCCCCATTGTACTCTTGTTAACTGTGTATGGTGTATATTCAGAATTTTTTCCTACATTTTTCTTTGTTAGTACCTGATCAATAAAAATTGTGAACATTCAGAATAGATGCATATGTTTCTATTATATAATTAGTGTCCTTGAGGTGGAGATTTGTATTATTCATTGAAAGTATATATATATATATATACATTTCAACAAAGTAGTTGTATTTCATAGCAAGCTTAGGTAAAAGAATAAACTTTTACCCTTTCAATGTTTTCTTTACTTGCTAGTGTAAAATGTATTTCTGATTGATCCCAGGTAAAATAATCAAAACACATATTCAGTTCAGTTCAGTCGCTCAGTCGTGTCCGAATCTTTGCGACCCCCATGCACTGCAGCATGCCAGGCTTTCCTGTCCATCACCAGCTCTTGGAGCTTGCTCAAACTCATGTCCTTTGAGTCGGTGATGCCATCCATCTCATCCTCTGTCGTCCCCTTTTCCTCCTACCTTCAATCTTTTCCAGCACTGGAGAATGGAATGGCAAACCACTTCAGTATTCTTGCCTTGAGAACCCCATGAACAGTATGAAAAGGCAAAAAAATGCATATATACATAGAACACATAAATTTTTCTGTGCTCATGAAAGGTATACTAACTAGAAAACAGTTCTTGGCTTTTGGCTTTTTATAAACTCACAGGTTTATAGGGACTTCATGGAACCATGCAGCTTTGCCCTGACTTCTGACAGAACTGTAGCTAGACTACTCAAAACCCCTTAAAGCAAAGTCAAACTTCCTTCAGATAATGTTCATTGTATTCAATGTTAATCACATTTTCTTTGCTAGGTTATTCCTAGAAAACAGCTACCCTTCTTAACACTAAGTCAAAGGAGAAAGAATTGAGATACATTTGAAGATGGCAAATGGATACTGAATGAGGCTTTATAGGCAGCTGGGGATAATTCTTTGCAGAGTAGTAGGGGCAGTGATACCTGGCAAAATACATGGGAACACATGGCTCTCTGTGCTCGACCATCACAGTGTGTCTTATGTGTTGTTGACCATTGTACCGTTTCCAAGCCCTTCATCTCATTTAGTCCTTACAACAGCCCTGAGAGGTGGGTGGTATTAACAGTCCCAGTATATAGACAGTATAGACAAGGGCACTAAGCTAAGGAGAGTAAGTGGTTTCTTTTTACTTACCTAGTAAGTGGCGATCTGAGATTTTTGGATCCTCTGGTGCCAACTCATACTACCAAAAAGCTATTTTAAAAAATAACATTTTTCAAAAACCACCTTAAAGTATCAGCCAGGACAACAGCAGCAGTGTGCAAAAACCAAAAGGTTACAAAAGCACTTCTGAAGTTTTCTGTAAGAGTGTTCCAACAGACTGTTAGGATATTTGTTTATGCATGAAACACTGAAGTAAAATGATACACAAGCTCAAGATACTGCTATTTTTTTTATTGGTAGCCAACATTTATTTTTTTTTTTGCCTAGAAAAATACATGGGGATATTTAGGACTACTGTGCTGGGCAATTTGCTACTTTAGTGATAGGAACATAATCTTGAAAAAGCAAACACGATTATTTTGTACTTTTTTTTGTTTTATTCAGCAATAAGACCACAATTTTTCATATTTAAGGAAGTATGAAAAATTTGTCGAGTTTTAAAAGCTGAATACATGTAGCGTTGGATCAAGGCACATACAAGACTGGCCAAAGGGCGTACAATGCACTTTGGTTTTTTGTTGGGAAAAAAAAAGTTATGGCAACGGAAAAGTGATGAGGTTTTAAACAAGTCATAGCTCACAATTCAGTAGGAAGCTGGAAAAAAATGTTACAAGTTCATTACATAGTATCTGGAAAACTGTGACAGTAATGGGCAGTATTCTTGATCATTGTGAAAGTAAATCGAACATTTATGTACAGTGTTAAAACATTTCACATAAACCAGATCTAAATTTGATTTCCAGTATTTATTTTTCTTTTAAATTCTCACTTATTTAAAGTACTACTTTCTCTTCACTGTTGAGGGGAATTGCTTGTAGTTAGACTACACTTAAAATGCATTTAAGCTTTTTAACTTCCTTTATGATAAAAACATTGTAAACACTAACAAATGTGTCTTTAAAGTTGACATTTCAAAAATCAAGATAGTATAGGCAAAACCAAAATGGAATTGATACTTGTGTTTGTTACGCTATGTGAGTCTAAGTTTTCATGTTTTTTCCTAAGTACAAGTTTCCCCCACTTGGAAGCACGCTTACATTATTGTTTTTGTGAAGTCCTTTATTATCAAAGCTTTGTTAACAATGGCATTAATAACAGCAGACTTCACCCTCCTTTTATGCCAACTGATGTATTCAGTTCAGAAGATAATGTTTACTTTCTTAAGGAGGTCTAATTTACTTAGCATAAAAATGGAGCTATGCAGCAAGTCTGATATTGCCCATTACTTCACATATTTTGATTACTGAATACCACTGGAATACAAATTTAATAGTTGGAACATTATTTCATAACTACTTTTTGAAATTTAATTTTTCTCATTCAGCCAGTTTTTTTTTAACGTTTTATTAATACCAAAGTGAAAAATGGCCTGTGCTTATACTACAAGGATCTCATGTGAATGCAGTCCTGATTGTTCAACACAGCAAGAAAATTCACTTTCACAGTCAACAAGTCATCTTACTCAGTAGAACACAAAGTAAATGGTTTATAACTTCAATATTTGCAAGGAAAATACAGTACAAATTACTAAAAAATACTAAAATATAGAATTGTGTTCAGGCATCTCCACTACATCAATCGCAGCAGTAACCTGAAATTTGAAACTTTTAATAAAAAGTTCTTAAATATAAATTATATGGCAAATGTACAGTACATTGCTTTTTCTCAGTCTCTTTTTCCAGTGTTTTGCAGTAGAACAGGGTTCCTACCATCACCTCCCTTAGGTTTAAAAAAACCAAAACATGGTCTGCTGCCCATCCTCCAGCATCATGAGTGTGAGTGATCTGAGTCTGGAATACCGCTGTCTCTATAGCTTCGGTTACTACTGCTTTCACTGTGATTGTTTTTGTACAGATTCATCCCATTAGGAGGAAATATGGTGTGTATTACAAATTCTTCCTTTGAGATGGGTTCATTGCTTATTGGTAACATCTGAAAAGAAGTCTCCCTGATTTCCAGGATGGAGTTGTCCTTCTTGGTGCCAGCTTCCGCATAGTCGTCCTTTCTTCTCCTCCCTTTGCTGTATGCACAGTTCCGTGAGAAGAGGGATCCATTCCTATGAACGTACCAGCACACCAAAGCAAGCAGGGCGATGGTCACCAGGGCCACAGCCCCGCCAATGATGGCAGCCAGTGGCAAATTGGGGTTTTTGTAAGGTTCTTTCTCTTGCTCTCGATTAAGGGTGGTTGTAGGGTTGTACATTCGAAGGGGTGCAGTTTCAGTCTCAATACAAACAGGAGTTTCATCGAATAGATAGAGGTTACTGGTTTCCATGGGAACCATGCAGACTCGATAGGGTGAATCAGGCTCCAGGGCTGTGACCAAGTATTCGCTGCGTTCTCCTGTTACAATTGTTTCAGTTATAGATCCAAACGCTGGGCTGTGGTCCAGTTTGAGCCAGCTGAGTCTTAAAGCTGTCATAGGTAGGACAAGTTTCCAAGAGATATGAATTGTGTCAGAGGTGACAGATTTCACAGTAATGGTAATTGTTTTTCTTGATGGAATCCCTGTGGTTCGCTGATCCTTAGTGAGTTTGGGGTTCTTCGTGTCTGGTTGTTTGGTCACAGGAGCTGGCCACTGTCCTTGAGCAGGATGCACTGTATTGGGCGTCCCGGTGGTTATCTGAATGGTGCTTACAACCGGGTTGTCCTTACAATCAAATAGTTCTGCATTGAGGTCCTTGATAGCCATCCCTCGAACCTTTTCTGGGGCTTGGCACATGAGCCCACGCACATTGACCTTCACAGGTAGTGATTGTAACCAGTCACGTACCCATTTCATCTTGCACCCGCAATACCAGGGATTGTTCCGAAGAATCAATTGTGTTATATTGTCCAAATCATCAAAGATACCCTGAGGTAAATTACTTAGGTTATTATTGGACATATCAAGTCGATACAGCTGCCTCAGATAAGAAAAAGCATTTGGGGGCACCCTATTGATATGGTTATCTTGAAGATAAAGCTTCCTCAGGTTTGTGCCTGGAAGGTTTACTGGTGCAGCAGTCAGGGAATTCCGTACCAGTGAGAGTTCTGTTAAGTTGACTAGGTTGAAGAAAACTTTATCACCTAATCCATGGTTGTTCAGCAGGTTTCCATCCAAAACCAGGCGTTTTAGGCTAGTGAGACCTTGAAGAGATGGTGATGAGATGGTGGATATACGATTATCATCCAAGCGGAGCTCTTCTATAGTCCTGGGCAAACCCCAGGGGATTGTGCTAAGGTGATTACGAGACAGGAAAAGCAGCCGGAGATAGTTGCTGTCTCTGAATGCCCCCTCTTCAATGCTAACAGCTGAGACAGAGTTATCATCTAAATGTAATTCTTCCAGATAGGGAATTTTTGAAAGTGAATCATAAGTGATGGTTCTTATGTTATTTTCTTGCAGATGTAACTCTTTGACGTACTTTGGTAGATTGGTAGGAAATTCATCTAAACTGTTGTGATATAGGTATATTCTTTCTACTTTCAGCAAGTTTTTCAAATCTGATGGAATCCCAGCATTATTTATTTGGTTGTTCTGAAGGTAGAGAGTTGTAGCATCCTCTGGTATTCCTGTTGGAATGGATGTCAGAAAGCGATCGTTACAGTAAATGAAACCGGCATCGCAGCGGCACACAGATGGACAGGGTTTAGCCATAACTGATAGCGGTGCCACCTGGAGGAACAGCCCAATTTTAGTCCCAATGAGGAAGATGCTCCAGGCTGGGCTGATCATGGTCAGCAGTGTTGAGGTCTTTACACAAGGTAGTTTCAGAGCCCTAAAGTGGGGTGAGTTTAAAAAAAAAAGGCAACAGAAAACCGTCAGACCAGTATACTTAAAATAGAATTCAAAATAGACGTGAACATTGAAACATCTAATAATCACTTTTATTAGTTAATTTTTTTCTTGCATGCTGAGGGTTTTTTTTTTTTTTTTGCATGCTAGCTAGCCATGAACATAATCATACAATATTTTTACCTTAAATATTTCTGGTATTAGAAGTATTTTGTCCCAAATCTATTTGACTTTGAAAGTTTAATATAGTTTTATTGAATGTTTTAAAGCGTTCTCATAGCACTTTATGTCAATTTTGTGACCATTGGCCAAGCTAGTCTGATTTCTAATTTTTCCTTAATATTCATAATGAATTGACACATAGGAATATGATTTGTTATATTTAAAGATAATAATGTTACTATTCTTAAAAACCAAAATTTTATATCTGCTTTTTACATGGTAGACTGTACAAGTATAGAAATGTGTAGTAAAAAAATCTACTCTCATACTATTGAGGAATAGTTACACACTTCTGGAGATCCTGAATCCCAGTTAAGTCAATTGCTTGCTTTGATTATTGATGTTATTTTTCTTTGATTATTAATATTACACATTGTGAGATAGGCATTTCCAGCACAAAAATAAGAAGGAATTGTTTTCATTTACTTTGGGGAAGGAAAGATTTATATAGCTAATACATCTATCTTATCTAAGTGGAAAATTCCATTTCATGTTAAATTCTTTTTTTCCTATTTTACTGTATGTTTTGTAGTACATAGTTAAATGGGTTTATGAACATCTTTCATTATATTCTAGCTCATAACATGTTTTCACAATGTATTTATCTTTCTTCAAGTTCTAATCTAAAATATGATTCACCTTTCTCCATGGGTGGAGAATTATAGATTTATACTTATCTAGTATGTAATATAATTTCTTCTACACCTTTAGGTATTAGTTAGCCTTTATAATTTCAGGCATGAAAAGAAAAGACTTTAATATTTTTCCTACCTTATTGAACGATGTGAGTAAATTTTGCGTGAGTGAAAATCCAATGCACATATATTATTTTCTTGGTGAGGGGCTGGGACTTATAAACTCTTGTTTAGTCCTTGGAAATGTTCTTCACTGTTTATTCTATGCCGCACACACCTCCAGATCAGGCTTGCTGTTGTCAATGAACATTCCAGCTGTGGTTCAGCATGGTGGGCAAGCTCATTAAAGTAGGGACCAGAAACAATTCAGTTTCCTGTTACTGTGTAGAACACATGGTTTCCTATTTTTTTTTCCTTTCTTATAGACTTTCTGTGTGAAGGTTCCTTTTGTGTAGCTTAATTCCCTTAGTGGAAATTGCTCTCTTTGAAATTCTTATTGGCTCTTCTGTGCAATGTGGTCAGAGATAGTAACTTCAGATCCTCATGAAGAAAGCCATTCATGATGCTAAGGCCTGTACAGTAATAGGTTTTTCAGGCAGTTACCCCCCACCTTTATTCCCATCCAGGATTATCCAAGTATAAACTTTGTACAGTAGCTACATCCTGAGGTATGATTACCTGCTGTGAAATAGCTATTTCCAGCTTTTGCTTCTTGCTGCTTTCTCAGAATATCTGGTGCAGTCACAGGTTATGCAAGAACAGGTATTCTTTCAAGAGGTAAAGAAAACTTAATTCAAATATTCTTCATGGGAAAAATGGAAGCATACTAGATTTCCTTTATATTTCTGTTCCTTGAAATACAGTGGACCTGAGCATCTCCTGTGAAAGTAAAATGTTTTAATCAGCTATTAACAAAGAACTTTAACATACTAGAGACATTTCCTAGAAATTTAGCTTCAATTCTTTCTTTAGGCAACATCTTTCATCATAGTAGTTGTTGAAAAGGGATAAGATGACCTCTTTCTCTTTTATTTCCCATTTCTCTATATAAATAAAGTGGGAGCCAAAGTTGAGTTTGTCACAAAATAATTTCAGTTGTAAACTGACTGCTAGTATGACTTTGAATTAAACACAGAAGCAAAGCTTTATGCAAAAGACAATAAGCCTCTTCTATGGATTTTGAATTCAGGTCAGGCCAATCTTTAAAATTTCTCTTTTATATCTTATATAAAATGATAAAGTGTGCAAAAAAAAGAAAATAAGTACATGAAGGAGGTAAGCAAAGCCACAACTAGGATTGTTTTTAATGAAATGCCATAACTTTTTAGATATTTCTGAACATAGTTTTACAAAGTCATATAGTCTACAATTTAAAGAGTTGAAAAGGGTTAGAAGTTTTCTTTTGATTTGCTCAGTGTCTTGTTTAATTCTTCCTACAGGCCTCAATTTTCCCTATTGTGGAATATGGGCACTACAACCTTCCTCCTTAGAACTATTTCTAAAGGCTAATTGATGATCTTGAAACTCCAGTTACTCAGGTATTCTTGGCCGAAGGCAGTGTAGAAGTTCAAGTCATAACATTTTTTGAGAAGAATACAATTTTTAACAAAGTAAACTTGAGAAACTGTATTTGGAACAGAAAGGACACTATTTCAGTCTGTCTCCTTGTAATGACCATTAGGAAAGCATATCAAAACCTGACAAGGCATTTCTCTCAAGGTGCAAACAAGAACGTGTCAGTTTCCAAAGATTATCTTTTTAACTTCTGAAAGAGGCTTACAGCTTGACCAAAGAGACTCATGAGTTTAAGGATGGCTGCTTTGTCCATTATCTAATATGCATGAAGATTTTGGGGGGTGAACAGGGGAGGTGGGTAGTTTCAGTATCTGTTATGTAAAGTTACCTACTCAGGGACTTTCTATACAAGTAAGGTACATTAGGGTATCATGGAAATATTTGACCCTAAAAGTAGAAGCGATTTGTTTCTCCCTCAGTAATTACCTTGCATCCAACAAGGATAGCATCTGTTCCAGAATTCAAACAGTACTCAAAGTGAATTTTAAATAAGGCCAAGATTTGTGTTTCTGGCTCTCATTAAAAATTCGGATTCTTTTAATTTGTCACCAGATATCAAGACTATCATAGACTGAACTAACAGAAGGATACTGAAAAAAATTACAGATACATTTAATTTATTATTTAGGAAACGTGAAGTAGAAATAGCAGTTAGCAGATGGATAAAGTAGTCTCTAGTGAGTATTGCAAAGTGCCCACAGAGGAAAGTTTAAGTGATGTATTGCTTAATGTGAGGTTTTACAAGTAATGCCTTTAGGGCTTTGCTCATTATTGTTGAATTTCAGTGGAGTATTTTCTTGAACTCTTGCTTTCTTGGTAAGTGAAAATGGAAAACCAAGCTGTGAAATTAATAATTACAATGTTATTTTAAAAAGTATCTTCTGTCAAATGTTTTCTAAGCTTGAAAATTATTCAACATATAAAACAATTTGGTAAATTTAAGAAAAAAATTTAAAGCAATTTAGGAAACAGTTACTTTTGTTAAATTGCATTAAAAACTAATTAAAACCATTATAAAAATCGCACAGAGAACCTGCTTAAACGGTTGCCAGTAGGCAGGCATTTCTCCTACCCCAGGACACACTTTAAAGTTGAGAAGATGAATCTGATGAATGGAAGTTAAAAGTTGTTGGTCAGCCTAGAGTATGTACAAGGTGATGATCATAATAAGCAGAGATAAAGCTGGTAGCTGAAGTGTAAAGTTTTTACCAATTCAAAATCTAATATGTATTGGTTTTTACATTTTCAAACCAGAGAAAGAAAAAATATTCTACACTGGTATGAAAAGGAAGATTAATTTATTTTTGTTTGTTTAGTTTTACATGTGTGAAACTGCTTCCTCTGCTCTATTTGATGTGCAAACTCACATGGCCATGAATACAATGGCGGTAATAATGTGGGATTAACAGAAAGCCGAAAATCTCATTCAGTTCTTGGAAAATGCCGTTCTCTTCTCCCCAGATTGCATTAAAACAAAAGGCAAAAATACAAAACATATTTCTCTGGAGAGGATACTCGTTCAAAAATGAAGATTCCTTCACAAGTTCCTACTCCCTTTACTCAAACAGTCCAATGCATGCGTGATTTTGTTTCATATTTTATATCTTCTCTTGCCTTTTTATATTTAAAAACTATAGTGCTAAAGAGATTTGTTTTATTTTGCATATTAGAGGCTGTAATGGTCTTTCCATCTGAAATAAGCAGCTCTGCTCCCATGTTTAGACTTCCCTCTTTCTGAGCTGGCTCTACGTATTCATGCATATAGAGACATTGTAGTTGAATGTGACTGAGGAAAAAAAAAATGACCCCCACTGGCATGAACACTGTGGCCAGGTTTCCACAACGTCGACTTCAGAGGCTTTATGTCTGCATAGGCTTGAAAGAGGCCATTACTTCTGAACAAAAAGGAATCGATCTTTTAGAAAAATATTGTTAATGGGGTAACTTGGGGGAAAGCATAAATGGAGCCCTGGTTACTTAAAGGAATGTTTAAAGTTAAAAAAAAAATCATATCATTACTTAAGTATATAGCATTTAGAACTGTAGCAAAAAGAAAAACATAATCACTGTACTGGTAAATTAAACTTATAATATGGATCTTCCTATCAATTTCTTTTTATAAATTAAAAAAATATGGATTTTTAAAAATGCATTTATAATGTAATCACATCTATGAAAAGTCACCGATTTCCATGATACACTTAAAAGACGTATGTAAATAGATAAGGATGCTGTCATTTTGAGATATTTTAAGAAAACTAATATAATTGAACAAGTTGTATCTGAATAGAATACTGGTATTTATAGTCAAGAACATGAGGCAGTCTATATGTTTATATGATTCCTTCTCTGTTACTATTTTGGAGGTGGGAATGTTTGAGATGGAAAGGCATTTGATATTTCTTATGTTTTGATCATTTAGATTAAGATTATATGTTGATAGTGCTAACTTCCTAAATCCTTTATTTGTCCCTTTGATTTAAATTGATTTTTGATATGAAATCATTGCTCTAAAATAAAATCTTAAATTGAGTAGAGAGTTTGGGGATTTTAGTTTGTTTTTAATGATTTGCCTCATATCATGGTCTCTAAACTATCTGGGGACTTTTAAATATATTAAATTTAAAAGTGGAAAAGTATGTAGAACTTTTAATCGAAGTTAACTGCATTATTTTGAGTAAAACCTTGAGACTGAAGAAAATACATGATTCCTCAAATTTATGCAAGTCTGTGAATATTTCTGGGTACTGGAATTTATACAATCATAATTTAAAGTATTAGGAAAGTAATTTATTTATGAAGGCTTAAACTGCTGCTAGAAAGCTCTACAAAATGATCAACCTCTGAATGTTAAGTCTTTGCAACGACAAATAGTATTTCAAATAACCTATGTGTATGGTTAAACTGAAAAACTGGAGTATATCAGATTAGTTGGTAGTGACAGCAAAATGCTTTCTAAGCAGCCTGTCTGGTAGTTAAATTTTCCACGATCATCAGATTTCAGGAAA
Organism: Bos mutus; assembly: GCF_027580195.1. Classification (NCBI taxonomy): domain Eukaryota; kingdom Metazoa; phylum Chordata; class Mammalia; order Artiodactyla; family Bovidae; genus Bos; species Bos mutus. The sequence goes on along the minus strand of NC_091629.1, from coordinate 74,059,544 downwards.
GTTCCAATTCTTTTGTTTAATGCCAGGCAAGCAGAAGGACCTCTAACTCTCCTCTTGAGAGTCATGAAGTCTGAAGGGTTTGCTGATGGGAGGGAAGCAAGTGTGCCTTTCCTTACTTGGTTTTATCCAGACTATTTTCTAGCCTAGAAGATTTGTTTCTTTTATGCAAATAGGGGATGAAAGTTCTAAAACAAAGGATTTTCACTTTCTCCTTTTGTGTTACAGGTTCTTTTCCCCAATAGGTTTGTGATAAATGAATCTAATTCTGCTTCATTTATTTTGGCTTGTAAAGTTAAATCAAGCATCCTTAAAACAAAAAGGGAAACTGGGATGTTATCTTTCATCATAGTGAAGCCTGTTTCTTTACATGATATTAAGCCAAACTAAATAAGTTAGAGAACCATGGCTTGTAAGAATGAATAAGAGATTAATTTAGAGGTTGGTAAAGGTGAGCAGTTGAGAGCTTGGGGCAGGGAACAAGCTTTACGTTTGCATTGACTTTTAGGCAATTGCAATTAAAATTACGCTTATCCTTGTTAAACTGCAAACATTTTCCCACTGTGAGCCTGATATTCCTTCTTCAGTGTGGTGAGTACAATTTGCTTGATATGCTTTAAGTTTCTAATAGTCAAGTTTCCATACTCTAGTACAACAAATATTTAGGTCTGCTGTGTGCCATGCACTGAGCTGGAAAATGATAACATCCATAATCATAAAAAACATCCTTTTTTTTTTTTTTTTCATGACAGAGTTGCGTATTGCTGATTTAAACCATTAAAGAGGACGAAAATCATCAGCACATAAACTGATCAATCCACAGTTCAGTGGTGCACTTTAAAAATGGGGTTTAACCAAATGTGGTCTCTGGGTTTTCTTTTCAAAGTTGCCACGGTAACTTGTGCACGTGAAAAGTGAAAGAATAAAGAACAAAAGCTGTCATTGTCTCATCAGAGCAATTTCTCCTTTCTTGCATTTAAGCAGACTAATACCTGGAGAGAGCTTTTTATGCATTCCTGACACTTGATTTGGGGGGCTAGGAAAGAGATTATGTGTATGTTAAACAAATGCAACTTTAGCTGCTGCTTAAATTACAGTTTTGTTCTTTTTTTACTTAAAATCTGTTTTCTCTAGCTCTCTTGTCAACAGACATCAAAGTCCTGAAACCAGCTCTCCTATGCAATATAAACATGGCTTTCAATTTGTTTTTTTAATGTGATGTTTTACCAAAGTCAGTGATGTTGATCTGCATCCTGAAACTGGAAAATGCTTTCTGAAATGTATATTTCTGTTTTGGTTTTTAAGAGGCAGAAGGCTTTTTCCAGGAGACATCTACAGACTATCTCTTAGTTAGAAATTTGTTTGTTGACTTGTGATAAATTTTTGAAATGGTGGAATGTTAGAAAGAGTTGACAAAAGGTCCTTTTTATGTTCTGAAGAGAAAACTGCACTTTGGAGAATTAATACTGCTGAGAGATTTACTGTAGAGTTTTTGCCCGCTGGGGGGTGGTACACTCTACCAGAACACAGCTTTCAGAAGCCGCAAGTCAGATGTTGGCTGCTGCCGGCCACTTTTCCTCTGGTTTAATTACAACAAAGCCTCCCGTTGAGAACAGTGAAGGCCTCGGGGGCACAAGGTGGGGGTGGGAGGGAAGAGGGAGTGAGGGGAAAGAAGGGGAGAAATTACAACCTTTGAAAAATTTATTGAATCTTATTTCCCTCGTTGGCTTCATTTATGCTGGCCTTCATTTGACTTTCAGCAATTAGTTATAATGCTATTACAATGAACTGATTGAATAAAAGAATATTTAAGGGAGTTTATTCAGAATTTTTAAGTTAGTCTTGGATCTTGGCATTAAACACATTCTTTGTTATGTAGCCCACCCACCTTAAAAATAGGGGGAAAAGTTAACCACTGAAATGGCTAGTTTTAAACCTTTTTTTTTTTTTTTCTGGATCAGATTTAATCTAATACTGGTATGAACATTGGCATATCAAGAATAAAAACATAAAGAAGAAACATTCATATAATATTAATACAAGGCAAGTCCTCTGCTACTGATTTTTGTTGGGTTTAAAATTGTTCAAAATAATCCAGAAAGAGGAGGAAGCCTTAGGGTATGTGGCCAAGAAAAGCAGAGACAAATCTGTCTGCAGTACACTTGTGTGTTTAAAGCTGATAATTGTATTTTTCATCTGGAGACACTGAGTGTTCATTAGGGTCTTGTGTCCCTAGGCAAGAGATGCTGAATGTAATTGGAGTTTCTATTTGATTGGGCAATATAGGCTAGAGAAGAAACTGGGGTAAAGATAATTAATAGCTTGCTAACAAAGTCTGACAGCCACAAGATTTCAACCAAATTTATTTCACACCGCTTCATTTAGCTCTGAAAAAGTTTTGATAGAATTGGAGGCTCCTTAATTAACACTTGGAAGCAAAAGAAACATACCTTCTATTTTACTGCCACGTTCAGTTATGACAAATTTTCTTACTGTTTTTCTTCTTTTTGAAAAAAACTTTACTTGCTGCCCAGTTATATATTTCACAGATGTTAATGTTTAGGAAGTGTTTAATTGGGCATTCTGAACCTAAACATAATCGATTTAAAATGCGGGGGCGGGGGGGGGATGAAAAGCCCAATTAATAACATAGTATTATACAGCACAATTAATAACTGATAATTAGTATTATACAGTATTATATACAATATTAATGAATTCATTATGTTTATTCATTCAATAATATCTTTGCTGAATCTTGGGTTTGATGTATTTTTGGCAGCATTCTATTTAAAAAAGAAATTAGACATGATTTTCCTGTTTAAATACATGCAATCATGTTTTTGTAACCCTGTTTTTTTATTTCAGGCTAATTAATATATCTAGATATGTGTGTGTGTGTACATTGTATACACACATATATCTGCAAACTAAGTGGCGTATCTCTGATTTAATCTTACAGATTAAAACCTGGCATGTTATTATTAATATTGGTAGTAGCGGTAACATTAATATTTTGTAGTACTTTTAAAAGGTTAATTTCTTTCTTTCCTCATTTCAAAAGAGATGGGTATCAGTCATCTGTGACTCTGAGGTCCTGTCTGAAAACAAATTCATTCTTTATGTTTATGCTGGTTAGGATATTCCTGTGTGACTGGGGATAAATGAAAGGCATAGCCTCAGCCTATGCACTATGATAGTGTCTTTATTCATATTGTTTCCCTAATGAGGGAACATACGTGTGCATTTTAGAGCGGATCGATTTATTAAGAAAATTTAAAATAGCTAATTGTTAAAACCGTTAGAGAATTTGGTTCTATAATTGGCACATAACAAGGCTTTTTTTTCCTTTTTCATTCTCAGGAAGTAAATAACAATCAAACCCCCAGATGTTGAGAAAATATAGGCCTGTTGCACTCTTTATTTCTATTCAACCATTTTGTTTCAGATCTAATTCACTGAAAAAAATTTTTTTTGAGTAGATACATTTAGGTAGTTTTTGAAAGCTTTGTGGTATGAAATATTTCTTTCAATGTAAGATTTTCCTATTATAAGTTGCAAGTGAATGGATACTCTTGAGTATCCCACTTGATGAGGCTCTACTCATTTTTCCCCCTGCCACCCTGAAATCCCTGCATACATCAGGCTTAGCTTCCAGGCTGAGCTTTGTTAGTTTTTCTGAGTAGACTTTGCCAATTACTATGCTAGTCACATACCACATTTGCCCGAGCAATGGATTTTTGGCGTTCTGCTGGAGAGGGGATATGGTTTGTAAGAGAGTTTCCCCTTCCTCTGAGTTGAATTCACTAGTTGAGATTTGCAAGCCTGGAATGCTTGAAGCAGCTCTGGCAGGATAGCAGTGCAAGCTTTAAAATCTAGGTGTAGCTGTTAATCCTTGCAGAGGCACATAAGTCTCCAGGAGTAGCTGGGTTAGCTGTGAGCAAGATGTATGCTTTTCATGTACTGCGTACTCGTGGGCTGAGGGATTATTGATTTTCTTTCACAGTTATAAAAACAGCAGTTGGTGATCATACCACACATACAGTACACGCCAAGTTAGCTAGACCTTTCGCTTTCCTCTCTGAAAAAAATCTGCCTTGTGTTCTTTAACATTTAACTTTCCAACTTATCATTTTCCATAAGCCTCTTTTCAAATAGCAACTACACGAGACATAAGATAGCCATTTATCATTATTTTTCTTTCTTTAATGAAAGAAAGGTTTCAAGAAACTTCTTGCATTTGGCTGTTACAGTCCAATTTTTCCTTGCTGGCTTGCATGCACACACACTGCTCGTCCTGGTGACAGAGCAAACGTTCGTATCTGGATGCCTCATGATACCAAGCCATTCTTTTCTAGAGAGTAAAACCGAGCAAACTTTCTGGGACCAATCATAAGGAAAAACATGGGAAACACTTACCAGGAAGACGAGAAAAAGCAATCCCATATATCCTGCTGCTCTAGCTGTAATTCCACTGCCTGGGAACTGGAGTAATAACCCTCCCCCTCTGCCCAGCTCGGAATCCAGTCCACACAAAGCCCACGGCAGCTGCAGGCTGAGCCGGTCCCGTTCGGATCACTCCTCCACTGAGGAGCAAGTGGGGGCCAGCATTTCAGTTTGCTGCACAGCCCACCTCCAAGTCTGAAGTTAAAGCTTCACCTCGCAGTGGTTGAAGAAGGGGGTGATGTCATAGATGGGCAGGACTTCGCTGAGCTCGCGCTCAGTGAGGTAACTCGGGGATCAGACAGATGAGCTTTGCCGACGCTAGAGGGGGTGAGAGCAGCCAGAATGAGGCGCTTGGCCTGGTGGGGCTGGGATGCCACTGGTTGGTAGGTGGCCGTTTGGGATTGCAGCCTCTGCTGAAGTTGACTAGAGCAGGGTGGTGGTAGCAAGCTTATGAAAAATGCAAGACTGCTAGAAGATTATGTGTTACAGTAGAAAGACACGGGTTATTTTTATTTCCAAGCTGTCTGTGTTAGAAAGGAGTTAAGCAAGATCATATTTTCATTGTTGACTAGTTATAATAATGTTATCAATGTGAAGGCTAGTAGCCCCAACAGTGAATATTTATTCAACAAATGAATAGAAAGCAGGTTCAAATAAATAACTGATTGATTTAAGGGAAGGAAACAGGAATTCCACAAGGGTAAAAGAAAAAAAAGATAACTAGTTTTTTTTTTTTCCCCTGGAAGTAATGAGTAAGTTATTGTTTGTATGTGTTGGTTTTAGAAAGTGAAACTATTTTTCATATACTCCCCAAATTATTTGTACATCTCTTTAGAGCCTAGTAGATAGATTTTTCATATTTAAAGGGACTCTTCCTAAACTAAAAAGGTTTTGAAAAATTAAATAGAGTAGTTTTCTTTCTGATATGTTTTTGCTTTGAACATTAGTTAAGATACAGACTTAAGATGCAAACATAGAAGAAAGAAAAACCTTTCAGAAATAGTTTTACTTGTATTCAAATGGTTGTATTTTAATTTATGTATATGAGCAAACTCTGGGCAATGCAATATCTAATTAGCAGAATTATAGACTTTCTATTTTCAATTTTGATTTTCATAGACTGGTTTCTACTGTTTGAATAACAGTTGCTTTAGGCCTATACGTTTTCCACTAAGTGCATTTCATTTTTTAACGTCATTGGGAAGAATTTTGCTTTTCTATTTACCTGGAGGGCAGTATCCTTAAACTCATATTGTCTGCTTTATTCTCAGAGGTTCTCCTTTGTGCTTTCTAAAAGTTTCTGTGAGTGTTTGTTTCTGAAGGAGGCTAGCTAATTGTCTTTCCCAGGACTATTTGATTATGGTCTCTTCATTAGTTTAGTTTATCTATTTACATGCCTCTTTGATAGCAGTTTGGCCTTCTGAGTTCCTCTCTGAGAATGAATGATATCACAGTAGAAGGGGAACTCTTGATAAGAGGTATATTGACCTCTATTGTTCTATGATTGCACTTTTACTGGCCTCTGAGGGCAGACCCAATAAATACAGGAGGTTTAGAATTCTAACGTTTGTTGAAAAGCCAATTTCTTAGAAATGTTAGGTAGCAAAAGTTGAATTGAGATGCAGCTGCTGTATGTTTAGAGGAAAGGGAGGTGGCACTAAAGATAATCTCTCAGCTAAAGGATGGATTTCTTTTTCTGCTACTACAAAATAAACACATGGGTTAAACTGTTTTATGAAATAATTCTTTCTAGAAGCGATTTTCAGTTGGGAGTTGATTATATTTAAAAAGAACTTTTTGCCTAACCAAATTCCTATGGTTTTATAGCCATGTTTAATCAGTTTTATCTCTATTCAGGCAGACCTCAAACAGAAAAGAAAGATAAATGGACAGTTTTGGTAATCAGTATCCAAAAGAAGGTACCTTGGCCTGGGAGTTAGGAGATCTGAGGTTTCCATTCCCTCGTCTGCCATTCAGAATATGACTTATTATCTGCTCTGGGCTTTGGTTCACCACATGGCAAATAAAGGCAGCAGGGATTTATTGAATGCCAATTATGTATTGTTGCTTTTTTTTTTTTAAAAAGATGTGGATTAAAATGTAGAAGGGGCAAGAGATTATGAAAAAATGTAAACTGTACTAAAGGCACTAACTCTGAAGGCCAAGTCTTGGGTAGCTTCCATCAGCCTACCCCATCCAAAAATATATGCCCTTTTGCTGCTTCCATTTGTTTTCGTTTTTGTTCTTTTTTTTCACTTCTTGCTCTTATCAGCTGTCTGAAATTCTGCCAGTTGGAGGTGAACTTGTAATAATATGTACCCCTTTTGAAATAAAATGTGCCGCCTCTGAAAAGACTGAGTTTCTCTGAGTTAATTCAGGTTGCTTTCCTCTCCTCCTTCGTTACGTAAGGGAGATGAACTGCAGTAAGGGGAGGGCTGTCCCAGTAGGAGGGGAAGGAAGGCAGGCACTTTTCAGTGAGAAGCCCTTTAGGCTCACAGTCTAGCATATCTGGGCTCCATCTTGGCTTTACCACTTGACTGTAGACAAATTACTAAATCTTTCTGAAATCATTAGCTCTGTACTTGACTTACAGTAAGTACCAAATGAGTGGTAACTGCCAGTATTGAGATTAGGGCATCTGAGCACTTGGAAAAAGGAGACATTAAGAAGTGGTAGAAGGAAGCACAAAGAGAGGTCAGAGAGGACCAATGACACATTTTTTTCACACTTTAAAATCCCGCTTTGAGGTAGTAGTTCTATGTAGCCAGGAAATGAGCAAGGAAGTGAGCAAATAGGATATTTCCCTGTTGATTTTTTTTTTTTCCTGTTGTCTTCATGCATTTCACGGTCCCATGTCCCTAGGATTTAGAACTAGTAGATACTATGGGTTGAAAAGGCATTTGTCTTTTTTTTTTTTTTTTTTTTTGCATTTTGTTCAGTTTTATGGGTTAGCCAGTGAATCTAACACTGTACATGAGAAAATGAATTTCAGATGGTGAACAACTGGCTGGAATATAAGCTTAATTAGCATATTGCATTTTGAAAACTGTCGGATTATCTAAGCCGATCATGTCGATGAACTTTGCATTTTTCTGTTTTTTTGAAAGGTTATGAGATGTTCCCTGATGGAGGGCGGAGGAAGTTGGATTTGGAAATCAGGTTTCCCAGGCTCTGCTGTTGACTTTTGTATCCATGTGAAAACAACCACCACCAAAACTCTTTTATAAACAGCTCCCAGAGGAAATGGAATAATTCAGGCCTTCCAACCTGCCTAGACTTAAGCTACCCCATTGACTCGTTCCTTCATTCACTGTATACAAATTCTTTAAAATTCCCTGTCAAAGAAGCTAGTAGGACTAGATGACCCCCAGACCTCCAACTATGATATTTAAAATTTAATCTTAAAAAGTATTAAAGCTTCCTTAGGTCTTAGAAAGAAATTCTTGACGATTTTTCTTCCCCTCACCCTCTTCCTGAGAATAAAGTCTTCAAAGTTGTGTAAAAAACAAACCAACCAACAAAATCAGCTTAGGCTTTTGGTATATGAAAATGCCTTGTGCTTATTACCAGTAAAGAAGTTTTTGGTTGCAAGTGATGGAAAGCTCAAGCCTTACTATCTAATCAACGATTAGAAATCTGTTGGTCCATGAAACTGAGAAGTTCGAATGTATGGTCTGGCTTCAGGTGACTCTTGATACAGTGGCTTGAAATATGTCAACAAGAATACAGTTTTTCTCTAGTGCTGCCTTTCCCAGTGTTGGTAGCCTCCTAGGGCCATATACATCGGATCCTTGGCAGCTCCAGGCTTTCCCCCTAGGCAGTAACAATTCCACATGTCACATTCCCATATTGCAGTGCTCAAGGGAAGATAGGTCACCTCCAGAAGCTCCTACACATGCACAGATGTATGATTCACTCTTTGTCATTTCTTTAAACTTGATCACCCTATTCATTGCTGAACCTATTACAGGAAGATAGTGGGGTATGTTGGTGAGCTTAGTCCTCCTGTAAGAGCTATAGGTAGGGTTAACCCCACTCAAACATGTGGCTGAGAATGGAGGACCGAGTTTGATCTGGAAGACAATTGGATACTGTTAGTTTGAGAAGGAAGGAATGGATGCTGGGGATTAGCTCATTTTTAGAGGATTTGGCATGCTGAAACTTGGGCATGTTTTATAAATTTATAAACTTGAAGCCGCTCTTCTTCTTTTCTTTTTTTTTAAGCCAAAATTTCTATTTAAATTACCAAAACATCTTTAAAAGATTTTTTCTATTTGTAGACCTTCTCAAGTCTAGCCCAGTTTTTCCCGTCAACAGGTAGTGATGCAAGTCAGGACACATCAGTACTACATTTTAACATGAGCCTATGGGATGTTAATAAAATATATAGAGAGTGCACATTCAGCTATCTGTAATTCTGTGAAGTCAGGCCAGATGTTTAATGCACCAGTTAGAAACTGTACCACATTGTTCTGAACAATTCCAAAGGGTATTGGAGAAATAATTAGATTATAGCAGGTCACAGACGCCTTAGAATACTAAATGGTTTTAAAAATGCTAAATTAAACTGCTCTTCTGTTCTGATATTTGCCTTTTATTAGTCAATACTTAAAATGTACCTAAAAACAATCACATATCCCTTTTAAGTATGTTTCCAAAACATACTGCACTGGAGTGAGATCTGTCATTACAGGACTTGAAACAGAAATCAAAGCAAAACATCAGGTGGTTATTTCCCTGCCTGCCTGCCTGCCTGTCTGCCCACCCTCTGATCCACCCTTATTTTCCCCAACATCCAAGTTAGACTCTTACTACAGTTTAGGCTAGGGATTGGGAGAAAGACGATTGAAAAAAAAAAAAAACTGAGAAAAAAACACCCCTTTGACCTCCCATGAAAGAGGAGGACTTGTGGTTCAGAATAGATTAGTACCTGGCCACAAGTGATGGGCTGAGGCTCTTGCAGAACTAAAGCCTGCTGATCCTTACTCTCTTCCCTTTTCTGTGCTTCCATGTCTGGCCATGCAGGTGGTGCATGATCCAACTCCAGCTGATATAGGCTGTGTCCTTGACCCCTGCCACTCCCTAAGGCCCTGTCACCCTTCTCACTTTGTTTTTATATAAAATGCAAAAAGAGACTTCTAAAATGGACCTTGTAAGGAGCAAACTTGGAGCAAGCAGAGAGTGAATTCTTCCTCTGACACTCTGTGTGTGGCCCTGGGAAAAGAACTTCAGTTCTTTCTCTTATGAAGATGGAGATATGAGACCCATCTCGTTTTCCTATTATGGACTTCAATAAAGTAGGGCATTGTAAAGGTTCATTAAATCTGAGAAAGCACTTACTTATCAAGACAGAGCTGAAACTTGTACATAGTTGCTTTTTATCTTCATAGTGATGAGTAGGGCCAGGATCACTTCAGAAGGTGCAATCCACTACTGTTAAATTAAGCTATGTTCTTTAGCAGTTTATCTTTGGGAAAGAAGCAATTTGAGAAATGCTTCTGTGTACTGTTCTGGAAGCTCAGACCTTAAGATAATAGTATCTAAGTCTTGTTCTGAGACTTAATTACAAATCAAGGGACAAATTCCTTATTCTTAGAAATGACTTAAAACATAGCTTTGGAGAAATGGCTTACAGTTACTAAGAGCCCAGATCAGTTCAGTTGCTTAGTCATGTCTGACTCTTTGTGATCTCATGGACTGCAGCACGCCAGGCTTTCCTGTCCATCACCAATTCCTGGAGCTTGCTCAAACTCATGTCCATCGAGTTGGTGATGCCATCCAGCCATCTCATCTTCTGTCATCACCTTCTCCTCCTACCTTCAGTCTTTCCCAGCATCAGAGTCTTTTCCAGTGAGTCAGTTCTCATTGACTGAAAACAGATCAATAGTCAGTTCTCACTGACAATTTACCTCTAATTGTTGAGATATGTATTTATTAGTTATCATACATGTGGATTGGAGAAGGCAGTGGCACCCCACTCCAGTACTCTTGCCTGGAAAATCCCATGGACGGAGGAGCCTGGTGGGCTGCAGTCCATGGGGTCGAGGAGAGTCGAACACGACTGAGCGACTTCACTTTCACTTTTCACTTTTATGCATTGGAGAAGGAAATGGCAATCCACTCCAGTGTTCTTGCCTGGAGAATCCCAGGGATGGGGGAGCCTAGTGGGCTGCCGTCTGTGGGGTAGCACAGAGTCGGACACAACTGAAGCAACTTAGCAGAAGCAGCAGCAGCAGCAGCATACATGTGGATTACCCTGGAGCCACATGATCCTCTGTATATAGTTCATTGTTAATATCCACTAAAGCATGTCAGAACTTGCCAACCATCTTATTGTTTCACTGTTTATGGAATATTGGTACTAATTTTAGGTACCCAAATAGATTTTCTGAGAGGAGTATTTTCTGAAATTGTTGTGAGATTTATCTTATTTCTAAACCATCTCTGTATTTTCTTTGTGTTTGAAGTTACCTCTTTTAAGACTGATATTTTCCTAAAGTCCAAGTTACTTGGGTACATAAATATGTTTGGTGCTTCCCAGGTGGCACAGTGGTAAAGAATCTGCCTGCCAATGGAGGAGACACAGGTTCTATCTCTGGGTGGGGAAGATCCCCTAGAGTAGTAGGAAATGGCAACTTGCTCTGGCATTCTTTCCTGGGAAATCCCATGGGCAGAGGAGCCTGGGGGTCTACAGTCGATGGGGTCAAAGAGTCAGACATGACTGAGTGACTGAGCACATAAACATGTTTAATGTTGAAAGAAACATATTTAAGGTAGAATCAAAAACTGAGGGGGTGGCTCAGATGGTAAAGAATCTGCCTGCAATGCGGGAGACTCGGGTTCAGTCCTTGGGTCTGGAAGGAAATGGCAACCCACTCCAGTCTTCATGCTTGGAATGGACAGAGGAGCCTGGCAGATTACAGTCCATGGGATCCCAAAGAATTGGACACAACTGAGCCACTTACACTTTCACTATACTCAAAAACTGTTTTATATAAATGACCATGGAAACTGTTCTTCCTTGGCAGTGTCTGGGAGAAGCAGATGTACTACAATTGATATTTTTTCCCTTAAGAATTGGTATGTATTGATTATCTGCAAAATTTTTTAAGGAATGAAATATTATTAATCAATTAGATTTGGACTAAGTGAATGTTTTACAATACCATCTATTTAAAATAAGTTAAAAATTATCATGGGAAATTATCTTGAATATAAATCTACTTATTTAATAAATTTCCTGACCATTTTTTATGACAAATATGTTATAAACGATGTCTGTGGTCCCCTCTGTTTCACTTCCTTCATACTCTAAGTGATTAACCTCAAATTTGGGGAATTTAAAAACATTTATAATTCTTTCATGATGTAAGTTTTTATTCCTTTTGTTTGACATTTAAAATATATTAGTGCTACAAAATTGTAGATACTTTGCTAGGTTTCATGTGTGTGTTTAAAAATTAAGATCTAGAATTGATGAGTCTTGTTAAAAGTACAGAGATATTGCCAATATGTTTTAGTGGGCTTTTATCCTTAATAAATTTTTTTTTTTTAATGAGGATAGAATTGATATGTGATTTTAAAAATGGTACTTTAAAAAATTAGTCAATTTTGTTTGGGAGGCAGCTTTCTGGTAGTTTAATTCTCGTGTTTACATAGAAGCAAGACTGTGAGTCACTTCCCAAGCAGCCCCTCTTTGTCTCTTCAGTGGCCTAGGGAACAGACTTGTCACTCTGAAGTGCTCACCTATAATTCTGTCCTCCCCTACTTCCCTGGGGCGAGTCTGAAATAAGCTTATCAGATCATATCTTATTGACAAAAAGCAAAGCTTACTGGTTGACAAAAGAAGAGAAGAGAACAAGTAAAATGTAAATGACAGAGGTTTGATGTAAAAAAAAAAATCTGGGTTAACGTTTCTAAATATTTTTTGAAAGTGGGACATACATCTTTTGATATTTGCTTGATTTTTACTTTATGTAAAATTTTGAGTGCAATAAAAGCTAACGGTTTTGTTTGTTATAGTTACATGTTCCTTGTAAGCAAATCTTTCTATCATATTTTTGAAAGAACTTAGAGAAAAGTATGTTGCATCTTATGTACTTTAAGTATAATTTTCTAATAGAAAATAGATATGGCTTTCAGACAGAAAGTAGACAGAGCTTTCGGATAGGAAGTAGAAATATTATAAATATTGAAATCAATTATTATAAATGTTAAATAATTATAAGGATTTTATATCATATTTAGGCTACCCTTTTAGTTCAGTTGGTAAAGAATCTGCCTGTAATTCAGGAGACCCAGGTTTGATTCCTGGCTTGGGAAGATCCCCTGGAGAAGGAAATGGCAACCCACTCCAGTATTCTTGCCTGGAGAATTCCATGGACAAAGGAGCTTGGCAGGTTACAGTCCATGGAGTCACAATAATCAGGCACGACTTAGTGACTAAACCACCACCATATCATATTTATATTCTGTCTTCTTCACTAAACAAAAATAGTCTTACAGAACTTTTAAATCATATTTATTTCTTGTCTTCTTGATCATATAAAACAATATTACCATCTCCATTATAATGCAGCTGATATTTATTAGTTGCATAGCAGATGTAGGAACTTATTCTGGGTACTCTGAAGGTGGTATGTGCTGTAAGGCTGGTCACTTTGATTCATTCTTTGTTTCCAGACTCTTTAACCAACCTTCTAAAGTTGCTCTATCTACTAATACACATAGATGAGTCAACATCATCTCCTGACTGCTAGATACTGGCTCCTAAGCAATCCCAGAGAACAAAGAAATCTGACCTTGGTCCATGATTGAGAAAGTCAGGAGAAATGTAGCCAATGCACTCTGGGCCACAAAGAGAGAAAGAGAGAAGTCGCTTAGTCCTCTCTGACTCTTTGCAACCCCGTGGGTTGTAGCCTACCAGGCTCCTACATCCATGGGATTTTCCAGGCAAGAGTACTGGAGTGGGTTGCCATTTCCTTCTCCAGGGGATCTTCCCAACCCAAGGATTGAACCCAGATCTCCCACATTGCAGACAGACGCTTTACCCGCTGAGTCACCAAGGAGTACAAAACTATATTTGAAGTGAGACTGATAGCAGCTAAGTAGGGAAAGGTTTGGAAGAGACATTAAGGAAAGAACTAGAGCTGCTAAATAGCAACAGTTTGAGGGGAAGAGAGCCACAATAGGTAGGTTTTTTAAGTTTTTACCAGTTACTATGGTGGTAAGTGCAAGCAAGAACATTCCTGAAGCTATCATGAATTCATCCTCAGTCATCCTTGTTATGAGTATTGGGGAAGGATAGAAGAGGTTGCTGAAATAGAGACCAATGAGGAAGAAAAGAGAAGTTCATAGACTTGAGGAAACTAATAGTAGCAATGTAATGAGACTAGTATTCCGATAATGGTGATATTATGAAAAGACTGATGGAAAGCTAAGTGGAGACTAAAATCCTAAAATTTGATTGCAGAGGAGGGGAAAAGGTATTGAGATATGGAGATATGTTACTAACTTAGGTTTTTAAGGAACATTACCTTGCTTAGCTCATACCCTCCCTCGGCTCTTCCAGGAAAGACTGTTGAGGCTTTCCAAAAGTTTCTTATAAGTTTACAGTAGGGTCACTGGGATTCCCAAGTTATTATCTGTCTACATTCAGGAATGTAATCCCTTCAATAGGAAGGGTCTTCTCTACATGGAAAGGAAACCACCTGCTTTAGGATGGTGAAAGCCGACATATGCTGAGAAAGTTAGAATGGCCTAACTAAGCCATGCCCATTAAATACTGCAAGACACAATAAATCATCCACTTGTCCATTAGGAATACGGGGCAGCTCTCAGAGTCTTCTGGTTTGTATCCAGATTAACATCTAGTAATGTTGGTGGAGACAACGAAGTCATTCAAAATATGAAACCAGAATATATAGGTTTTAGAACCTGGAATGAAAGTACTGTGTCATTAAGAGTTCATTATAATTTGTGTCAGAAAGTACAGGAAATAAAGCATTCAGAAAAAAAGTTATACCAGTTCAGAATGTGTCACCTATCATGTTGTGTGCCAAAATCCTAACAGGCATTTCTGTTTACACATGGCTCTTCTGAACCTCATTCCTGCCTTTGACTTATCCTGTATGAACAACATCCTTCATTAGTAAATAAATGAACACACTTCTTCACTCAGCAGTTAAAGAAAGCCACTAATTCACCTGTAAGTCTCAAGGATTGATTTTGGTGGAATTATGCCTCAATTATATATATATATATATATATATATATATATGTATATAGCCTCAATATCTCTAATATGGGATGCTTACAATCTTATATAAAAATAAATGAATGTTGTTTGGGAGGAGACAGAATGACTCTGAAGCCTATGCTGTTAGGAACCATTTATTACATTTTAATTTAATTATGCACTTTAATGGTGGTAAGAATTGACCACCATTGCCTGTTTCATCAGACTTGTTGCAATCAAGTGTTACAGTTCACTTTACAGAAGTTAGAAAAGAGCAATAATAACAACAGGAAAATAAAAATGAATTCCAAGTATTCAGTGTCAATAGAAGGTAGTGTAAATCTTTTAAGATGTTTATAACATATCTATATGCAAACAAAATTAAGAAAATATGTATTATACTTATTGATTTTATTTTTATTATTGTAACTTTTTTCACTTAAGAAAATTGTCAAATTGTTTCTGCAGTATCAAATATGCCTGGATAGTATCAGTTATAATGGGAGCGTAGTATGCCATTGTTTGCACAGATAGCAGTCACTGTAACTAGTCTGTCTCTTTGGGCATTTGTGTGTTCTTCCGTTTTTTAAGATTATAATCAAAATTATGATGAAAATCCTTTTAACTAAATCTTTGTGCTGAAATTTATTAAGATGACTTCTTTGAGGTAAAACTGATGCTTCATAGAGCTGACATTTTTTAATTAATTTGCTTGTAATCACAAGATTGCCCTCAAGAAAGGATGTATTCTCCCAACCCCTGCATCCTTGACAAGTCTGGGTGATTAATCTTCATCTTAATAGGAGATAAAATTGGTCTTGATATTGTTTAAATTAGTATACGTAGAAGGGAGCACATTTTCTTTCTTTTTGGGCCGTAAGGCATTTTCTTTTACTTCATTCCCTCCTTCCTTCCTTATTTATTTATTTATTTTTGGGTAATTTTGTCTACATAACGATGTCTATATCATCCTTTTTTTTGGAGAAGTTAAACAAAGGGAAGTACAGAGAGCAATGAAACAGAATATGTAGCACCTAAAATCAACAAAGGTTTAACTTTCGTGGTGGCTCAGGCGGAAAAGGAGTCTGCCTGCAATGCAAGAGATCTGAGCTCTATCCCTGGGTTGAAAGGATCCCCTGGCAGCCCACTCCAGGATTCTTGCCTGGAGAATCCCATGGACAGAGGAACCTGGGGGGCTACAGTCTGTGGGGTCACAAAGAGTGAGATACTACTGAGTAACTAAATGCACATAACATTTCAATTATTTTAATTATTTATTGCTTTAGATCCTTAAAATAGAATATAAGAATATATATTCTTAAAATATATATTATATATATAGATACATAATATAAAGTTGAAATATCATTTTCTGTCTAATCCACTTATCTCTTTCCTTCCCCAGAAGCATCCACTGTCATGAATTCGGTGGTGTATTTTCCATCTATGTTTTCTTATTCATTTAATTAAAATTAGGGCCAGCTGTTAGTCATAAAAAATTAAAAATAAGAGTGACTTAAACATGAAGTTAACTTCTCACTTGTGAAGAAGTCCAGGTACATAGTCCAGGGTGGGCATGGTCCTCCACCCAGTGACCTGGGATTTTTCTAGTTTCTTGCCTTATATTGGGTGTCTTTGATCTCATAATTCAAAGTAGTGACATCCTCATTCCAGAAACGACAGAAAAAGGTATTAAAAAGTATTAACAATTACCTACCTGTTACAAAAATTAATACTTATTTTAATGAAAATTAATCAGTAATAAGCTGCAACACTGCGTTCAGTTGTCCCCCTGTACAAATAAGAGTGCAAGGAATATTCATTTACGTATCTCCTCTTCTGCATGGGTGAGCTTCTCTGGCTTATGTACCTCGAAATGGAATTTCTGGGTCTTAGGGGATGGCTCTCGGTACACAATACTATACTAGATATTGTGAAATTCTTCTCCTTGTTAGGGTACTTTCAGCTTCAAATAACATACAATGGACTTCAAAGCAGCTTAAATAAAGAAATTTATTACCTCACATACCAAGGAGTCCAGAAGTAGGGATGCTCTAGGCTTGGCTTATTCATTGACTCAATGGCTTGCTGTCTTCTCTTGGCTGCAAAGAATCAAGTGCAGACAAAACAATGGCCAAAGTCATTGTATTGTTTTATTTCCTTTGAAGAGCAGGAAAACTTGCTAGAATAGCTTTCTTTCATGTCTTATTGGCTAGAACTGAATCACATGTCAATGACTAAATTGATTACTTACAAAATAAAACCATGATGACTGGGTGGCGGAAAGGGCCAGTTATCCTCGAAGAACATTATCAGGAGGAAGGAGATGCCAGCACAAAATATGCTGTTAGGATGGAAGACAGGGATGGTGGATGACAAGTAGGCAGAAAGCGATGTCTGCTTTATTCCTAAAGAGGCTGCTACATTCCCATCAGTAGCAAATGAGTCCTTGATTATCAGAGCTTTTGTTTGTTTTTGCCAATCTAATGAGCATGAAAAAATACTCTTTCTTGTATTCCTTGGCATTTTTTTGCTTCTGGTGGGTTGCTTACCTTTCCAGACATTTATAGGCCTTCTGGGTTTTCTCTTCTGTGAAAAGCCTTATTTATGTTTTTGCCTAGTACTCTCTAGAATCATTTGCGTTTTTCTTATTGATTTGTAACAGTTTCAAAAGTATCTTCTGAATAATAATTGTCTATAAAATTGTGTTGGAAGTGCCTTCTGCCAATAAATGGCTTGTATTTTTTACTTTTAATTTAGAAAAGAAGTTTCTATAACTTAAAGGTTTGTACTTTTTATATCTAGTCCAAAAATTATCTTCTATGTGAAGGTCATACAAATATTATTCTTTTTCTTACTAAATGTTAAGTGACTAGCAACTTTTTGTATGTGTATACTAGCAATTTTTAAAAGTTATCTGAGGACTCTTCCTTAGAATCTGTAAGATCAAAACCGCTTTTATGATGGTATTAAATGTTGTCTTTTTCACTCTCAATATTTTATACATGTAAAGTGGAGTCTATCAGAGGCTATATGGCCTGTAATCTCACAGCAACTTGAAAATATCAAAGCAGAGATGGGACCCAGTTGTCCCTTCTTATATCGAATATTAAAGTGATTTGTGAGACTAACAGTGATATTTTTCTGAATAAGTTTTTTTGTTTGTTTGTTGGAGATAACTTTTTCCCCACAAAATATTTATGTAAATATATATGTAATTTATTCTTTATTGAATTTATAAGTATTTTTTAAAATTCTGTTTTAATTTCTAACGTATTAAGCATTGAGAAATATAATCCACATAAATGAAAGCTATTTGGGATACTCAATAATTTTTAAGAATATAAAGGAGTCCTGAAACCAAAAATTTGTGAAAGTTTGCTCTATGTGAACAGTAATTTTTAATTCAGAAATTCACTTGCCTCGTAGCTATGTATCCAAAATTAGAACATTTATTTCATTGTCCTTGGGAAAATATGATTTGGAAAACAATTCTGTTCCCATATACATTGTGTATTAGCTAGAGTAAAGATAATTAACGTGAATTTTTATCACCCATCAACTGCAATCATCCATTAGCCTAATGGGTACCATAAAATAATAGAAAAAGGTGAATTTTGGTGTCAGACTAGGGTACCATAAAATAATAGAAAGAGCGTAAATTTTGGTGTCAGACAGACCTGGCTTTGGATCTCTAGCATGGACACCGTAGCTTAAGCTAATAACTCAATCTGTCTGAACCTCGGTGTTGGGGAGGGAGTAGTCCATATGGTAGTGAGTGTGTCTTTCTCATTAGGAAGAGAAGAATGTGGCTGAGCAGAGAGGAAGCAGATCTAGGGAAGCAGATCCTGACTCAGCTGCACACTATCGGATCTTAATTAGATAGTAGTGCTCCCACTGCTCAGTGTTGTGGTGAAGGGCATCAGCTTTGTAGCCAGACCTCCTGGTGCATAGCCCAGTTCTGCTTGCTCAGTTAATTAATTTGTAGGTGAATTACTTAATCTGTGTGTGTGTTTGAATATCCTAAAATGTAAATTTGGAGTAATAGTACTTTAATGCCATAGGGTAATTGTGAGAATTAACTGAGTTACAATGTTTAAAACCCTTTTACAGTTTTGCCATGTAGTATTAATAAATGCTTACCTTTTCAGTTGTACTTGCTCTTACTATTAGCTATTAGGTGGAGTATTTCTCTGTTGCCTCATAATAAACCACCCCAAAACCATAGTGCCCTTAAAACAAAAACAATAATATATTTTGTGTACAAATCTCAATAGTTACAGATCATCTCTGTCTACAATGGCATTAGCTAGGGTGGCTGACCTGGGGCCTGGAGGATATACCTTCAAGTTGGATGACTCACACAGTCGATGTTGACTTCTGCTTAGAGCGCAGCCGGGGCTGTGTGCTGGGGACCTCTGTATTCTCCAAGTTGGCCTCTTCACAGGCTTGGTGGCTGGGTTTTAAGAATGAGCATCTCAGGAGAAACGGGGAGAAGTCCATCAGATTTTTATAACTTGTCCTCAGTAGTCACCTACTTATATGATTTCCATTAGTCACAGATCCATCCAGATTTAAGAGGAGGGAACACAGACACCCTCCTCTCCATGGGAGTAGTGTCAGAGTCACAGAAGACTGTGAGGACTGGGAAATACTGTTGCAGTCATCTTCAGGAAGTACAGTTTGCCACAATAGTAGTCTACTGATCTATGAGATAATGTAATAATCTTGTCATTCTTAATCACCAGCAGCAACAGTCTCAACTCTGTGTATCAGAACTATCTTAGTACATTTTACAAAATGTAGATGGTGGGCAACTTTTCATTTCTTTTTAGTATTTTTCTCTATTTCCTGCCTTTTTTTCAGTATTGAGCACTTAATAATATAATAAAAATTTAAATGAGGATTAACTATTTTGACAGTATATCTATGTATTCTATATTCTGTGAATATAGAATTTTTTAACTTGAAAATCTGTTTTACTCCTTGTTTCTCAGTTTGGTCATACTTCTAGTGGCAGTGACCTCTAGATAAAGGAAAAGGAAGACAGGAAAATGATCCTGTTCACAAATATTTCTAGGTTAAATATTGGGTTCCTTAGGGCAAACCTCAGTCACCAAATATAGCCCATAAAGCCATGAAATGTGGTTCTCACTGCCTTATCCTTAGAACTGCAGGTTGCAGACCAATGATGAACTGCTGGAGAACTTGGGCAGAGACCAATTTATATTAATCTGTCAGGAAATTCATACACACAGTAAATATGTGAGTGCATTTGATAACGATGAGATACACACAAATGAATGTGTAAATAAGGGGGCGCTCTGGAGATTTTGGGAAATGGCCAGAAGTTTTATCCCCCACTAAAACCTTGGATCTGCCTCTGATCTCACCCAAAGCCATCTCTTTGACTTAAATGTGTCTTATTCTAAAAGATGCCAGGAATAGTTCTTTGAAACATTCAGCTTCTCTTTGCAGCTGTAATATACTTTTCCCTTCAAATGGCAAAATTATTCATTTTAAAAAGCAAAGACCATTTCAGGTTTGAGGTGAAAGCAGAGTGAAATATGGAGGTAAAGGATCAGTTTCAAAGAGGAACAATTCTTTTTAACAACTTTGAAGTAGCAGGTGTTACATATATAGGGAATAGTAAAATACTCGGAAATAAAAAAAACGTGCTGAATGTCACTCTGAGGACTTAAAAGGAGTTCATGCGACTTCTTGAGATTAATTTACTCCTGAGGGTAGTTTACAACATAGTTGATTTTTGACTCAGTATAGTTTTCATTTATTGAGCACATATTATGTTCCAAGCCCTCTCCCGTGCACTTTACTTACTGATACTAATTCCTTCAATTCTCTCAACACCCCTGTGATGTAGTTAATACCATTATCCCTTGTTTATAGCCTAGGAAAAAAAGGTGAAAACTTGCCCAAGATCACAAAGTACAGCAGTCAGGCTTCATACCCAGGTTGACTAGCTCTAGTATCCAAGGTTTTATGTGCTTCTTCTTGTGTTGCATATGAGTTTTGGTTTTGTTTGTTTGTTAGATTATAGTACTTGGAAATTTTGCATTCAGTCAGTCCATTCAGTCTCTCAGTCATGTCTGAATCTTTGCGACACCATGAACCACAGCATGCCAGGCCTCCCTGTCCATCACCAACTCCCGAAGTCCACCCAAACCCATGTCCATCGAGTTGGTGATGCCATCCAACCATCTCATCCTCTGTTGTCCCCTTCTCCCCCTGCCCTTAATCTTTCCCAGGATCAGGGTCTTTTCAGATGAGTCAGCTCTTCACATCAGATGGCCAAAGTATTGGAGTTTCAGCTTCAACATCAGTCCTTCCAATGAACACCCAGGACTGATCTCCTTTAGGATGGACTGGTTGGATCTCCTTGCAGTCCAAGGGACTCTCAAGAGTCTTCCCCAACACCACAGTTCAAAAACATCAGTTCTTTAGTGCTCAGCTTTCTTTACAGTGCAACTCTCACATCCATACATGACCACTGGAAAAACCATAGCCTTGACTAGATGGATCTTTGTTGGCAAAGTAATGTCTCTCCTTCTGAATATGCTGTCTAGTTTGGTCATAATTTCCTTCCCAGAGTAAGCGTCTTTTAATTTCATGGCTGCAATCCCCATCTGCAGTGATTTTGGAGCCCAGAAAAATAAAGTCAGCCACTGTTTCCACTGTTTCCCCATCTATTTCCCATGAAGTGATGGGACTGGATGCCATGATCTTAGTTTTCTGAATGTTGAGCTTTAAACCAACTTTTTCACTCTCCTCTTTCACTTTCATCAAGAGGCTCTTTAGTTCTTCTTCACTTTCTGCCGTAAGAGTGGTGTCATACTTGATGTCTTCTGGGAATGTTAACAGCTATCCCACCAGTCTCAGGGAGTTGTTGGAAAGAGCAAGTGAATGAATTATCATGGTTAGAAATCCAGTTGCAAAATATAAAGTCCATGTTAGTTATAATTAAGAACAATTAAGCATCATTAAGCAACATTTCTTTTATGCCTACCTACATTTCAGAAATGCCTACTTTGAAAATCACATTTTGTAGTTTGTCCTTTCGTGTGATACAAGGTATGTCAACTGTTTAGAATGATGCTTAGCTTATGATCACACTCAATAGGATCTACTAGTTATTCTTCAATTTCTGGCAGATTTCTTCAGTTTGAGAAAGCGATAAGAGGACAGTATCTCTTCAGACAGAAGATGCCAAACTAAGAGTTGAAACGTGGGGCTAAGAAGACTTTCCTAATTGGGGGGGCTGTGTTGTGCTGAGGAGACTTGGAAATTGAATTCACATATTCAGTGTTCAGTGATAATAATCCCTCTCGTTTATATTATCTTATTCATGTACTCATGTGCCAAGGTTGATCTGCTCATGGTGGCCCTCTGAGTACTGTTAAATATTCCAAGGACACATCCAGGTTGATAAGATAGAGCACTATGATCTCTGCCTCCAGTATTTGCCATCCTTAGACAATTCTTTAAAGTTTCTGAGATACTTTTGATTCTACTTCTTAATCATGCCCTTGCTGCAATTGGGGTTATCAGTATTCTTCTATAAAACAGGAAACAGACTATGACCCCTTTTCTTCTATCTCTATTTTTCCCACTAGAGCGTACTGTCATGGCTTTGTAAATCCCTTCACAGGTCTTAGCCCTTTTCTTGAAGTTTAGCATGGATCTGGATACATAACTGATGATCCATATAGTTTTGCTGAATTAAATTTTAGTGATTTAAGATTTCAGTCCTAACTGAATGATTGAGAATAGAGCCTTAAATGATTAAGATTTTTAATCTTAATCATTATTCTTAAATGATTAAGAATAAAACCTTAAACCTAACAATGGAGCTGTTAGCACTTCCCTCATTTTTCCTAAATACCAACTATTTCAGTTTCTGTAAAGCATGTCACTCCAGTCGGTGGAAAGCATGCATGCATGAGTGCTCAGTCACTTCAGTCGTGTCCAGTTCTTAGTGACCCCATGGACTGTAGCCCAACAGACCCTTCTGCCCATGGGATTCTCCAGGCAAGAATACTGGAGTGCGTTGCCACGCTCTCCTCCAGGCAGTGTTCCTGACCCAGGGATCAAACCCGCATCTCCTGCATTGCAGGCAGACTCTTCACTGCTGAGCCACCATGGAAACCTGGTTTGAAGGATAAATAGGGTAATTGAACTGCCTGATGTGGTTCTCAGGTCATTTTTGTCAGAACGGTCAGCAGACTAGGCAGCTGTCTAGAAGCCATGAAGGTTTGCGTACAGGATGCCAAAGAAGGAGTCAGCATAATCTAGTGACCCTGGGAAGTAGGGAGAAAAGGTCAGGAGTTAGGACGCCTGCTTCTTCCCAGTGAATCCTTCTGACATTTAAGCTTCTTATGTTTTTTCTACAGCTCACCTTAACCTTTTATTTTCTTTGTGTATGCCCAGCAGTTTTATTTTTCTAGATCCACTTACTGATGTCTATGGTTTATTTGTACATTTCACTTTCTTTTCTAGCTGTTTAATAAAGGTCATGTTTTTAACTACAGTGTTGATGGTTTGTGCAGTAGACCCAGGCATCACTTCTGTAATGTCCAGCAGAATCCTTTCCACCAGACAAAAAGGAGTTTCTGCGTTTTCATAGATGTGAATAATGACTTTTGGTTTACAGAAATATAGATTCCAGTAATAATAATGCCAGGGACCTGCTGGTTACTGTCATAAAATTAATCTTTTTAAAGTGAACAATTTAGTGGTATTTAATACATTCACAATCCAGTTCCAAAACATTTCATCACCTCAAAAGGAAAGCTGTACTGGTTAGACAGTCACTCTGCATTGCCTCCCCGCTACCCCAGCTCCTGCCAACTAACAACCTATTCTCTGTTTCTATGGATCTGCCAATCTGGACTGTTCATGGAAGTGGGATCATACTATTTATATATGGCTTCTTTCAGTTATAATGTTTTAAATGTGTTATGGCTAGGTCATATTCCAATCGGGGTTATCAGTATTCTTTGTCTATCCATTTGTCTATCCATTCATCAGTTGATGAACATCTGGATAGTTTGTATATTCTTTCTATTATGAATAATGCTTCTATAAACTTTAATGTACAAATTTCTGTGTGGAAATAAATTTTCATTTCTCTGGGTCATTGTAATTTCAATTGTACATTCTAGTCCAATTTATCTATTTTTTTCTTTTGTTACTTGTTTTATTTTAATTTTTTTGGTGTCAAAGCTAAGAATTCATTGCCACATCTAAGGTCATGAAGATATACTACTACAGTTACAGTTTTAGTTCTTATATTTTGGCTATTTATCTATTTGCAGTTAGAGTTTATATATGGAGTGTAGCAGGGTACAACTGAATTCTTTTGCATATGGTTATCCAGTTATGCCTGGAGAAGGAGGTAGCAGCCTACTTCAGTGTTCCCGCCTGGTAAATCCCATGGACAGAGGAGTCTGGAGGGCTATAGTCTAGGGGGTTGCAGAAAAGTTGGACACGACTTAGCGGCTAAACAACAACAACATTCAGAGTTATCCCAGTACCATTTATTGATGATACTGTTCTTTTCACTGTAAATAATCATGGCACTTTTAATGAAATTTGAATGACCATATGTATTTGGGCTTAATTCTGGGGTTTCAGTTTTATTTCACTGATCCATGTGTCTATCCTACATGAGCACCACTGTTTCGATTAATGTGTTTTGAAATTAAGAAGTGTGGGTCCTGCAATTTTGTTTTTCTTTTTCAGTGTTGATTTAGCTTTTAGAAGCTCCTTACAATTCCATATGAAGTGGAGAGTTGACTTTTAAAATTATGCAAAAAAATAAAAGCTGTTGGATTTTGATAGGGATTGCATTAGAATGGTAGATCACTTCAAGTAATATTTCCATCTAATAATATAAGGCTTTCAGTCCATGAATATATGATATTATTCTATTTTTTGTCTTTAATACATTTCAAAATATTTTCTAGTTCTCGTTGTATAAATCTTTCAACTTCTTGGTTAAATTTATTTCCAGGCTTTTTATTACTTTAGATATTATTATAAATAAATCTGATTTCTGATAGCTCCTTTAAGATTGTTCATTAGTGGTGGATATAAACACAAGTGTTTTTTATATATGATCTGAATTCTTGAATTCAGTTGTTAGCTTCTAGTACTTTTTTTTTTGTAGATTCTTTGAGATCTTCTATATATATATGTAAGTTCAAGTCATCTGCAAATAGAGATAGTTTGACTGCTTCTTTCCTAATTCAAATGCCTTTTATTTCCTTATCTTGCCTAATTACTCTGGCTAGAACTTCTGGAACAGTCTTGAGTAGCAATGGTGATGCTTACTGTAGACTTTTCATAAAAGCTCTTTATTGTTTTGTGGGGGTTCCTTTTTATTTCTAGTTTTCTGTCTGGTTTTTGGTTTCGTTTTGTTTAGTCAAGAAAGTATATTAGATATTATCAAATGCTTTTCTGCATCAATTGAGATGATCACTTGTGACTTTTTCTCTTCCTACCGTTAATATTAAAAATATTGTGTTCATTGAGTTCCTTATGTTGAACTACCCATGCATTCCTGGAATATTCACACTTGGTTATAGTGTGAATATACTGTTCTGATTTGCTAATGTTTTGTTGAACATTTTGTGCATCTACAGCTGTATGCAGCATTAGTCTATAGCTTTTATTTTGTATAGTGTAATCCTAGCCTTATGCAAGAGTTGGGAAATCTTTACTCCTATTTTCTTGAGAGAGGTTGAGAGGGATTAATGCTCATTGCCCTTAAATGTTTGGTAAAATTCACCAGTGAAACCATATGGTACTGGGTTTTCCTTTATTGGGAGATATTTTCATACTGATTCAGTCTCTTTATTTTTATAGGTCTGTTGAAATAATCTTTTTATTTTTTAGACAGTTTTTGTAGTTTGTGTGTTTCTAGAAATTTGTCCATTTCATTTAGTTTATCCAATTTGTTGGTGCACAGTTGTTTATAGTATTCTCTTATAATCATTTTTATTTCTCAAAAGTTGGTAGTTATGTCTTCACTTTCATTTTTTATTTTATCTATTTATTAGTCTTTTTTCTTTCTGTTTAACTAAAGGTCTGTCAATCTTCTTGATGTATCAAAGAACTTAATTTTGTCTGTGGTTTTCTTATTTACTTATTTTTACTGATGCATAGTTCATTCACAATGTTGTTAATTCCTGTTGTATAGCAAAGTGATTTAGAACTAAATTTTTTATTTCATAGATTTGGTTGTTTTTCAATTCTATGTTTCATTTATCTATGCAATGATCTTTATCATTTCCTGTATCTACTAGCTTTGGTTTTAGTTTGCTATTCTTTTTCTAGTTCCCTAAGGTGTAAAGTTAGGTTACTGATTTAAGATTTTTCTTCTTTTTTAAGTATACACATTTTTTAGCCTATACATTTGCAGCTACAAATTTTAACCTAAGCCTTGGTTTCACCACATCGAAAAAAATTTAATATGTTGTATATTCATTTTTACTTGTCTGAAGATATTTTCAAAAATTTCACGTGTGATTTCTTTTTTGACCTATTGGTTAAGATTATGGTGAGGTTTTTTTTTTTTTTTTAAAGGTCTTATTTTAAGAGAACTTTCAGTTCAGTTCAGTTGCTCAGTCGTGTCTGAATCTTTGTGACCCCGTGAATTGCAACACTCCAGGCCTCCCTGTGCATCACCAACACCCGAGGTTTACTCAAACTCACGTCCAGCGAGTCGGTGATGCCATCCAGCCATCTCATCCTCTGGCGTCCCCTTCTCCTCCTGCCCCCAAACCCTCCCAGCATCAGAGTCTTTTCCAATGAGTCAACTCTTTGCATGAGGTGGCCAAAGTACTAGAGTTTCAGCTTTAGCATCATCCAGTTAAGTTCAGTTCAGTCACTCAGTCGTGTCACACTCTTTGTGACCCCATGAATCGCAGCACGCCAGGCCTCCCTGTCCATCACCAACTCCTGGAGTTCACCCAGACTCATGTCCGTCGAGTCAGTGATGCCATCCAGCCATCTCATCCTCTGTCGTCCCCTTCTCCTCCTGCCCTCAATCCCTCCCAGCATCAGAGTCTTTTCCAATGAGTCAACTCTTCACATGAGATGGCCACAGTAGTGGAGTTTCAGCTTTAGCATCATTCCTTCCAAAGAAATCCCAGGGCTGATCTCCTTCAGAATGGACGGGTTGGATCTCCTTGCAGTCCAAGGGACTCTCAAGAGTCTTCTCCAACACCACAGTTCAAAAGCATCAATTCTTCTGCACTCAGCCTTCTTCACAGTCCAACTCTCACATCCATACATGACCACAGGAAAAACCATAGCCTTGACCAGACAGACCTTTGTTGGCAAAGTAATGTCTCTGCTTTTGAATATGCTATCTAGGTTGGTCATAACTTTCCTTCCAAGGAGTAAGCGTCTTTTAATTTCATGGCTGTAGTCACCATCTGCAGTGATTTTGGAGACCCAAAAAATAAAGTCTGACACTGTTTCCACTGTTTCCTCATCTATTTTCCATGAAGTGATGGGACCGGATGCCATGATCTTCGTTTGCTGAATGTTGAGCTTTAAGCCAACTTTTTCACTCTCCACTTCACTTTCATCAAGAGGCTTTTTAGTTCCTCTTCACTTTCTGCCATAAGGGTGGTGTCATCTGCATATCTGAGGTTATTGATATTTCTACTGGCAATCTTGATTCCAGCTTGTGTTTCCTCCAGTCCAGCGTTTCTCATGATGTACTCTGCATATAAGTTAAATAGGCAAGGTGACAATATACAGCTTTGACATTACTCCTTTTCCTATTTGGAACCAGTCTGTTGTTCCATGTCTAGTTCCAAAGAACACCTAAGACTGATCTCCTTTAGGATAGACTGGTTGGATCTCCTTGCAGTCCACGGGACTCTCAAGAATCTTCTCCAACACCACAGTTCAAAAGCATCAATTCTTTGGGGCTCAGCTTACTTCACAGTCCAACTCTCACATCCATACATGACCACTGGAAAAACCATACCCTTGACTAGATGGACCATTGTTGGCAAAGTAATATCTCTGCTTTTTAATATGCTATCTAGGTTGGTTATAACTTTCCTTCCAAGGAGTAAGCATCTTTTAATTTTATTCTTGCAATCACCATCTGCAGTGATTTTGGAGACCCCTAAAATAAAGTCTGACACTGTTTCTACTGTTTCCCCATCTATTTCCCATGAAGTGATGGGACCAGATGCCATGATCTTAGTTTTCTGAATGTTGAGCTTTAAGCCAACTTTTTCACTCTCCACTTTCATTTTCTGCCATAAGGATGGTGTAATCTGCATATCTAAGGTTATTGATATTTCTCCCAGCAATCTTGATTCCAGCTTGTGCTTCTTACAGCCCAGCATTTCTTAGGATGTACTCTGTATATAAATTAAATAAGCAGGGTGACAGTATACAGCCTTGACGTACTGTTTTTCCTATTGGGAACCAGTCTGTTGTTCCATGTCCAGTTCTAACTGTTGCTTCCTGACCTACATATAGGTTTCTCAAGAGGCGGGTCAGGTGATCTGGTATTCCCATCTCTTTCAGAATTTTCCACAGTTTATTGTGATCTATACAATCAAAGGCTTTGAAATAGTCAGTAAAGCAGAAATAGATGTTTTTCTGGAACTCTCTTGCTCTTTTGCTGATCCAGCAGATGTTGGCAATTTGATCTCTGGTTCCTCTGCCTTTTCTAAAACCAGCTTGAACATAGTTTACATATTGCTGAAGCCTGGCTTGGAGAATTTTGAGCATTACTTTACTAGCGTGTAAGATGAGTGCAATTGTGCGGTAGTTTGAGCATTCTTTGGCATTGCCTTTCTTTGGGATTGGAATGAAAACTGACCTTTTCCAGTCCTGTGGCCACTGCTGAGTTTTCCAAATTTGCTGGCATATTGAGTGCAGCAATTTCCCACCATCATCTTTCAGGATTTGAAATAGCTTCACTGGAATTCCATCACCTCCACTAGCTTTGTTCGTAGTGATGCTTTCTAAGGCCCACTTGACTTCACATTCCAAGATGACTGGCTCTAGGTGAGTAATCACACCATCGTGATTATCTGGGTTGTGAATATCTTTTTTGTACAGTCCTTCTGTGTATTCTTGCCACCTCTTGTTAATATCTTCTGCTTCTGTTAGGTCCATCCTATTTCTGTCCTTTATTGAGCCCGTCTTTGCATGAAATGTTCCTTTGGTATCTCTAATTTTCTTGAAGAGATTTCTAGTCTTTCCCATTCTGCTCTTTTCCTCTATTCTTTTGCACTGATCCCTGAGGAAGGCTTTCTTATCTCTCCTTGCTCTTCTTTGGAACTCTGCATTCAGATGCTTATATCTTTTCTTTTCTCCTTTGCTTTTCACTTCTCTTCTCTTCACAGCTATTTGTAAGGCCTCCCCAGACAGCCATATTGCTTTTTTGCATTTCTTTTCCATGGGGATGGTCTTGATCCCTGTCTCCTGTACAATGTCATGAACCTCCGTCCATAGTTCATCAGGCATTCTGTCTATCAGATCTAGTCCCTTAAATCTATTTCTCACTTCCACTGAATTTAGGTCATACCTGAATGGTCCAGTGGTTTTCCCTACTTTCTTCAATTTAAGTCTGAATTTGGCAATAAGGAGGTCATGATCTGAGTGATAGTCAGATCCCTGTCTTGTTTCTGCTGACTGTATAGAGCTTCTCCATCTTTGGCTGCAAAGAATATAATCAATCTGATTTTGGTGTTGACCATCTGGTGATGTCCATGTAGAGTCTTCTCTTATGTTGTTGGAAGAGGGTGTTTGTTGTGACCAGTGCATTCTCTTGGCAAAACTCTATTAGCCTTTGCCCTGCTTCTTTCTGTACTCTAAGGCCAAATTTGCCTGTTACTCCAGGTGTTTCTTGCATTCCAGTCCCCTATAATGAAAAGGACATCTTTTTGGGGTGTTAGTTCTAAAAGGTCTTGTAGGTCTTCATAGGACCGTTCAACTTCAGCTTCTTCAGCATTACTGGTTGGGTCATAGGCTTGGATTACTGTCATATTAAATGGTTTGCCTTGGAAACAAACAGAGATATTTCTGTCGTTTTCGAGATTGCATCCAAGTACTGTACTTTGGACTCTTTTGTTGACCATGATGGCTACTCCATTTCTTCTGAGGGATTCCTGCCCACAGTAGTAGATATAATGGTCATCTGAGTTAAATTCACCCATTCCAGTCCATTTTAGTTCACTGATTTCTAGAATGTTGATGTTCACTCTTGCCATCTCCTGTTTGAGCACTTCCAGTTTGCCTTCATTCATGAACCTGAGATTCCAGGTTCTTATGCAATATTGCTCTTTACAGTATGGCACCTTGCTTCTATAGGTTTGGGCAAATATGTAATGACATGTCTCCATCTTTGTAATATCACAGAGTATTTCACTGTCTTAAAAATCTTTTCTGTTGCAGCTCTGCATTCCACCTCCCCTGACCTGTGGACACCACTAATCTACTGTCTCCGTAATTCTGCCTTTTCCACAGTGTCCTATGGTTGGAATCATATAACATGTAGCCTTCTCAGATTGGCTTCTTTCACTTGATAAAATGCATTTAGGTTTCCTCCATGACTTCTCATGGCTTGGCTGCTCATTAGCTCATTTATTTTTATAGTGTAGAGTAATATTGCATTGTCTGGGTGTACCAAATACTTGTTTTTCAAAATTGTTTTCTCTAAGATTATGATGTTTAATTTTCATGCATTTGTAAATTTTTTAGCTTTTTTTCCTTGTTATTAATTTTTAGTTTTATTCCATTTTTTGGAGAAGATACCTTATATGCTTCAACCTTTATAAATGATTATTTTAGGCACAACATGGTATGTTTTGAAAATATTCCACTCATACTTAGAGAGAATGTTTATTCTGCCATTGATAGCTGTTGTTACTGTTTAGTTGCTAAGTCATGTCCAACTGTTTGCAACCCCATGGAGTGTAGCCTCTCAGACTCCTTGGTCCATGGGATTTTTCAGGCAAGAATATTGGAGTGGTTTGCCATTTCCTTCTCCGGGGGATCCTCTCAACCCAGGGATAAACCATGCATCTCTTGCATTGGCAGGTGGATTCTTTACCATTAGCCACCTGGGAAGCCCACTATTGATAGTAGAGTGATATATATATATATATATATATATATATACACACACATACATACATATATATATCTATATATCTTTGAACAAAACTATATATATTACATATATATACACATATATATGGTCTAGTTTGATTAGAGATACTAGGTCTAGTTTGATTATAGCGTTGTTCAAAGCCTCATTTTTTTTTTTTTTTTTCCACTTAATTCATTACCGTTTATTTTATTGAAATGTATACTTAACTGAAAAAAGGATTCTTGGGAGTACATTGTCATAACATTTAAAGATATTTCCCTTCTTTAAAACTAAATTACTGTTTTATGTTGATCTGCATATTTCTGTATATTTGTCATAATAGTGCTTGCATTCTACTTGGTGTACTGAGCAAGTAAACCTTCTGTTTTAAACAAAAATGTGTTAAGTTACTGTGGTACACTTTTATTTTTTTTAATTTATTTATTTTAATTGGAAGTTCATAGCCTCTTATTTGGCTATAGGCCTCATATCTAGATTTTGTATTTATTGTTGAAAGTAGGGTATTGAAAACTTAAAGTATTGCTGTAGAACTGTTTGTTTCTCCCTCAATTCTGTTGGTGATTGCTTTATATGTTTTGGGTCTCTTTTGTTAGATGCATATGTGTTTACAATTTTTATATCTTATGAATGTTTTGACCTTTTTATCAATCTATTTATTTTTCTATCATCTACCTATCTATCATCCTTTTTGTCCTTTTTTAATGACTGAAGTTGAAGCCTCTTTTGTCTGATATTAATATAATTATTTTGGCTCTTTTTACTTCAATGGAGTATCTTTTCCCGATACTTTTATGTTGAACCTATTTGTGTCTTTGTATCTAAAGTGAGTATCTTTATCACAACATGAAGTTGTTTCATTTTTTAAAAATCTGTTCTTCCAATGTCTGACTTTAGATTGGTGAGTTAATTCATTTGCATTCGTATTAATTAACAGGCACAGCTTCCTCCTGCCATTTTGGTGTCTGTTTTCTGTGTCTCGTAGCTTTTTTGTTCCTTACTTCTTCCATTACTACCTTCTTTTCTCTTTAATCATTTTTTCTGTTGTTTTGTCCTGCCTTGATGCTCTTATCATTTTGTATGTATTTTTAAGGGTTTTTTTGGTTTGTTTTTGTTTTTTTCAACGATTGCCATGAGATTACAATTAAAATCTTAAACTTGAAACAACCTAGTTTAAATGGGTACTGACTTACACTCAACAGCATACACAAACTCTGCTTGTATAGCTCTTCCCCATGATGTTCTTATTCACAAATTACACCTTTTTACATTGATGCATATTAACATAATAATAATTATTTTCTTGTGGATTTGTTTTTTAAATACTACTATAAATTAAAAGAGGCATTACGAATCAAAAACATAATACTGTCTTTTTTATTCACTATGTAGCTACCTTTACCAGAGCTCTGTATTTCTTTATATTGTTTCCAGTTGCTGACTAGTTTTCCTTTTATTTCCATTTATAAAATGGAGCCTAAAGGACTCCATTTTATCATTATCATCTTATCATATCATGATAAACATAATTTTCATTATTTTATCATTATATTTTTTCATCATCTCTCACAATTTGTTTGTCTTGAGACTGTGTTAATTTCTCATTTCTAAAGGATAATTTTTCAAGTTATAGCATTCTTGGTTAAAAGTTTCATTTTATTCTCTTGTGGCCTCTATGATTTGTGTTAATATTATTGAAGATCCTTTGTATGAGTGATGAGTTGCTTGTCCTTTGCTGGTCTCCAAATTCCGTTTTTGCCCTTGGTTTTTCACAGTTTGATTATAATGTATCTCTCTGTGAATCTCTTTGCATTTATACTCTTGAAGTTTGCTGAACTTCTTGAATATGTAGATTTGTGTATTTTACCAAACTTGGGAAATTTTTGGCCATTATTTCTACAAGTATTCTCTCTGCCTCTTTCTCTACTCTCCATCTTAGGTTGCCATTATGTGTGCGTTGGTATGCATGATTGTGTGCCAAGGTTCTCTTAGTCTCTGTACATTTATCTTCACTGATCCTTTCTTCTGCCTACTCAAATCTGCAATTGAAATCCTTTAGTGAGCTTTTCATTTTGTTCCCCTTTGTTTTCTTTTTGTAATTTTTATCTTTCTTTATATTTTCTATTTGTATAGATATCTTATTTCTGATTTCCTTTAGGCTTTTGATTTATTATGAAAGTTGAATACGTCCAATTGCTCTGCTTCCTCAGGGACAGTTTCTGTTAATGGATCGTAGTTCCTTATTTTTTGCATTCTTCATAGATTTTTAGTTGAAAACTGGACTTTTTTAATATTTGAATGTGCTAACTCTGGAAATCAGATTTCTCCCCACCCCCCACTCCTGGGTTTATTTTTATTGCTTTCTGTATGCTGGGACTGTTTGTTTAGTGATGTTTTGATGTAATTTTTAAAGTCTGTTTTCTTTGTCATATGTGGTCTCTAATGTCTCCATTCCTTTAGCTTGTATTCAGTTAGTGTCTTTACAGATAGAGATTAACCTGAATGCCAGAAAGCAAAATAAGGGGGAAAAATAGGAAACAGAGCAATAGAGGAAAGAAAGAAAAAGAAGAAACAAAGAAAAAAGGAAAAAAAAAGGGAAAATATATCTCTAAACCTCTTGTAATTCTTGTAGATTGGCTTTTGCTGGGGCATTCCTTCAACAGTTTGCCAGGCTACTATTTATCTCTGCATTAACCTTAGTTTGCTTGTGCTCATCCTACAGTTCAGACATAGGTGAAGGCATAATGTCTGATTAGGTCTTTTCTGAACATATACTTTTATACTTTTGCAACCAGTTTACGTAAGTGCTATACATGCCCTATTTTCAAAAAAGTATAACTCTCCAACTTTTTCTTCCTGGCTTTGGTTGCTATATTGTATGCCTCAATCGTTATGTTTTGTGCCAGAAAACAGTGGATTTTTGTTTACCTTACAATATTATCAAATGATTCTTGTCACTTTTCTAAGTAAGTTCCCAGATGGGCAAAACAAAGTCAGGTGCCGTATATTACTTCCCTGCGTAGTCCCCAGAATGGCAGAACACACAGAACCCTTTGTGAGTTCTTCTCTGACTTCTCTGGAGCACAGGACCAGGGTAGTACACTAGGTGAGCCAGCTGCCGTCTTTAAGACTGTAGTTGCCCTAGGGAGGGAGGGAGGGAGGGCAAGGGCAAATGAGAACATCACAAATATATCCTGCCATTTTAAAATTTTCTTTGCTCTGATTCAGTGTTCACTTGGTTGTTGCAACCTCAGACTGGTTCCCAGAGTTCTGACCAAGTTGATTCTGACAGTTTTGTTTGATTTCTTGATGTTTCTGTGAGGGCACGGGCTCCGCGAGCTGCTACTCTGTCTGCCGTGTCACTGCCTCCACTAGCAGTTTCCTTTTGGGGCCTTAGTTACCGTGTGATGTGATATGCACTGTCTTTTGAATACAGTGGTGACATATTAATATATGGTCTTGTTTCCTGTTTACTTTTCCTCTCCTAATTAAATTATCCACGTATTTTTTTTTAAAGTATGAACAGTTTTAAAGTATAGAAACTCTGGTTCTTCTCTGTACTATGTTCGCTACCCTCATTAAAAGTGTCTAAAGTATAATCAATAAATACTTATTGTGGAAATACATTCCATTTTTCCCCACACAGCTTCAGATTAAACAAAGTGAAAAACCATTTCATAAATAACCTTTGTGCAACTGAAAATTTTGGCTGCTGAAAATAATTCTGAATTGTTGGCAAAGGCAAGATTTTTTAAGAAAATGAAATCTAAACTTTTGTGAAGTTAGAAACAGTTGTGGTATTGGTTTTCCAATGAGAAATGATTATCACAGAACTGTCAAGACTATTATTAGACACACATGGATGTTAACTTTCATCAGCCATTGTGAGATTGTCATTTAAAGTTTTATTATTATATTCCTATTCAATACTTTACAAACTAATGTGGTTAAGAATGATTTTGGAGAAATTATTAATGTATGAGTTGTAATTGAATTCTCATGTTATATAGTATCTTTTAATTATTAGAGACCAAATTAATTGCTGGAAAGAAGCATTGAGGAATGAAAAGAGCAAAAATAAAGTTTGATGAAACTTCAGCTCGGATTCAACTTCCAAGTAGTGAGATTGGAAGGACTTTAAGGGCAAAGCTTTGTTCCTCTGGGTTTGGGAAAACAGGGAGTGCTTGCGATGAAAATTTTCCCTTACCTGAATTTTTTTTTTTTTTAAAGAGAGAAGAGAATGTAAAAGGATTCCTTTAATAAATTCCTCTAAGGGGTTTTCTCAACCACTTTTATCTACTGCTCAGAACTTAGATTTAATTAAATTTGCAAGACTGAGGGTGGGGTCAGGACAGTAGTCTATTTCAGGGTCAGAGTGCCAACTTTAAATTTCTTGTCCTCAATCCATTGGTATCACTACCTTACTGTTATTTAAATGTATGATTTTTTTTTTTCTTTTTTACTGAATTTCCTTTCA
The DNA here is from genome assembly GCF_027580195.1 of Bos mutus. NCBI lineage: Eukaryota > Metazoa > Chordata > Mammalia > Artiodactyla > Bovidae > Bos > Bos mutus. The sequence goes on along the minus strand of NC_091629.1, from coordinate 74,024,219 downwards.
AGGAACACATAAAAACCAATTTCTTTTTTCTAAGAAACAAAGACTCTCCCTATAACTTACTAGATAGACAATTGCATTTTGAGTCTGTGTGGTAGCACACTAAAACATTATTGGGTAAATGTGCAGATGAAGATCCTAAAAATTAAATAGTCATTGTATTATTAATAGTATTGAATTAACTTACATACATTTTGAACTCAAGGGGGAAATTTTTAATTATAAAAGAGATTTGCTTAGGATACTAAAATTTAAGTATAAAAATATTAAATTATTTCTCGTAAGAAATGATTCCCTTTCTTGCCTTGTATTAATTACAACTTTTGCTCTCATATTTTGTAATTTTTGAGCAATTTATACTGAACTTCTTTATATTGAAATATCATATTCATAGGCTAATCCAGCTTTTTATAAGGTTTAAAAATAACTTTGATCGTATTTCATCTACACCTGTCTGCATAATGCCTTTTTGTTCTTAGTAACGTAATAAGAAGAAAGTTGGTTCTTTTCATTATTGACTTCATTCTACATATTGAATTAGTGTGCAGTTACTATATTGAGATTATTAGAAGTCAAGTAATCAATGAAACAGACTTTTAGAATCTCCTTAGTGTTTCTGTGGTTATTATATATTTTCAAGAGGCCTTTGCCAGACTGCCTTACACTATAAGCCTTTTGCACATGGCTTCTGTCTTCCAGCATTAATCTTCCTTTCTTTCTTCATCTAGATAAATCCTTCCCATTCTTCAGATTTTAGTTCCTCTCAAGTGTCTTCCCTGACCTGCCTGATCACATCAGCTCCCTTGAATGCTTCCGTGTTCTAATTACGTGTTCTCCTCTGTGGCCTTCATCATAGTCTACAGTTTGACTTCTCTGTGATTATCTGTCCAACTCCTTCATCATACTGGGAGCTACATGGGACCTGTTTTGGCTTTGCTCACTATTGTGATCTTTGAGCCCTGCAGAGGTCCTGGTACAGAGACAACTTCTAATAGCACTTGCTGTTGAATGGTTTCTAAAACTGTACTAGGAAACACCCTAATGCACTGTCCTATTTAAAATTATATGAGCTTGAAATAATTTTTATAGAAGATAAAATTGCTTTTTAATGTGCATGCAAAATAAGTCCAATATCCATGATAAATCAAGTTGCCAATTCACTTGTCATTCATTCATTCATCCAACAGTCCTTGCTCTATCGACTGCTGTTTTGGTTTTTTATTGCTGTATAACAAAGTGTCCCCAGACTTCGTCACCTGATACCACAGTCATTTTATAATTTCTCACAGATTATGTGTCAGGAATTTAGACAGCGTGTCAGGAATGAACTGTCTCTGTTCCACATGATGTCTCCAGAAGCTGGAACCTCTGAGTTGACTTCTTCACTTACATGTCTGACTGCTCAGTAGGGATGTCTAGAGCAGCCTGACTGAGGTTGGAGGGCTGTGGCTTGTTTCTCTTGGTTACTCTCTCTCCATGGAGCTTTTACACATGGCCTCTCCACTTAGTCTATGTGGTCCTTCAAGCTGGGTAGTCTGATTTTTTTAACATGCATTCTTAAGAAGGCAAACATGGAATCACCAGGCCATATTCTGTGTGAGTCTCAACCAGACCAGTTTAAGGAGAAGGCACTAGATAAGAGGTGAATGCCAGGGTGAGTGGTTATTTGCAGGTGACCAGAGAAGGCAAGGTGATGGCACCCAACTCCAGTACTCTTGCCTGGAGAATCCCATGGACGGAGGAGCCTGGTAGGCTGCAGTCCATGGGGTCGCGAAGAGTCGGACATGACTGAGCGACTTCACTTTCACTTTTCCCTTTCATGCATTGGAGAAGGAAATGGCAACCCACTCATGTTCTTGCCTGGAGAATCCCAGGGACGGGGGAGCCTGGTGGGCTGCCGTCTATGGGGTCACACAGAGTTGGACATGACTGAAGCGACTTAGCAGCAGCAGCAGCAGAGTAAAGCTTCTGTGATAGAAAGTGAAATAAGATTTACTGTAAGCTAATTCATAGACTGGGGAGAGAAAGGTAAGGCAATGAATAATTATGGAAGCTGTCAGTTAAAGTTATTAAGAGTGTAAGCTTTGTGCAAATCTTACTTCTGCCTCATCACTTACTTAGTGAGTTCATAGATAGGTTAGTTGGCTATCTCTCCGAGCCTCAGTTTCTAACCTATTCAATTACTTATGCATTTCTGACAGATGCGTAGGAAAGACTGTGCTGTAAGTAATAGAAAACACATATTCATTTCAAATACAGGGGATTTGACAAAGGCTGCAAGTAAAGTCTCATATAGCTTCATCCTTTAGTGGCAGTGTATTAATTTTAAAACATAATAATAAAAGTATGATTAAATTTTTCTTTCCACTTGGAAACTTAAAAAATATAAAATGTCCTTATTATTGGTTGGCTGAAAGGTTCATTTGGGCATTTCTGTACCATCTTGCTGAAGAAACCTAATGGACTTTTTGTCCAACCCAATATATTCATTTATAAGGAAGTTAAAATGGAAATCACAGACTTTTTAGAATAAGTAAAATATGGATTATTGTGTATCAAAACCTATTAATATAGTCAAAGCAGTAAGAAGAGGAAAATCTATAATCTCCAAACCATTTATTACAAAGCAAGAGTAGAAAAGAATGAAGTAGGAAATAGAACACTGTGTGTATAAAGAAAGTGAGAAGAACTTGTTAAAAGTTAAGGCAGAAATAGTTAAACTAAGCAGTTGTTTAAAAAAACTGAGAAAACTTACAAACTTTGACAACTCTGATTAAAAAAACAAGAAGCATGAATTAAGGATTTGAAGGAGAACATGAATACATTTCAGAGATTTAAGAAAATAATTTAAAAAATGGTGTAACATGCATTTAAGAAGCTGGATGAAATATAAAATTTAACTCAAGAGATTTAGAAACCTGAGTAATCAATAACTATAGAAGAAGCTGAAGAACTAGTTGTTCACATTTCTTTTTTATCTATCCTAATCCCCTTCAGTGGATTTATACTGATTATTCAAGACAGTGGAAAAGGAAACAGGTTTGCAGTTCTCAAATTCTAGAAATTGAACACCCAATAAATCCCTTTTATTTACAAATGAAGGCCACTCTCTTCATGATCTTATCCTATTTCCCAGTTTCCTCCACTGAACTTCCCAGAAGAAGGTTCTGACCTCTAATGACTATATATTTCATTTGTTTGAGTCTTTCTGCATTGTTTTAATACTTTAGGATTTGAAATGGGACTATCAGGAGTGGTTAGACATGCACTGCATAGTTGGATCTGAATAGAATTGCCTACTTCTAAAGGTGGGATTCCAATCATACCTTTGGTTCACCTCACATTTAGGATTTCAGTAATACCAACACTTCACATCTTCTCCTTAGTTTTTCTGTTTTCCCAATGTCTCTTCTTAATTCACTGGATTGATTTCTGCTAATAACATAATGAAATTCAACATATACTAGCTTTTTAAAGTTAGCAAAAACTGAAACGAAACTAAAGATAGCACAGATATATGTGAAAACTATTGGTCAGTCTTAATTAAGCACATTAATGCAAATATCTGAAATAATATGTTATCAAATTATATCCAGTGGTGAGTATATTATAATAATACAATATGATTATGAGTTTTATAGCATTTTATATAAATGTCCATATAAAACTATTTGGCCTTATGCCTTTTTTAGTGACAAATTTTTAGCTAGTATTGATTAAAACTGATCAGATTTTGAAACATAATATATTAAAGGAAAGATATTAAATTGTTTCACACAGTACATTCTTATAGTACATTCCTGTTTCTGGAGGGTTCTATGAGGTGTATTTCTCCACATGGCTGTCTACTTAATGCTTTAAAAAATTTTGAACCTAGGATTTTTCTTCTAGTCCATAGCCAGACAGAAAAAGATGTAATCAAAAAGATTTCATTGGTTTTATTTGCTGTATATTCTTTACTGGTCATGCCTCGTTCTGCCATGGCATTATACCTCTATGCTCCAGTGTGGTTTGTTTAGAATGACTCTTTTCCCTGGGGTGTATCATCAAAATTCATTTATAGTGACTCACACTTGAATTTCTTTTATTTTATTTTTAAACTTTACAATATTGTATTGGTTTTGCCAAATATCGAAATGAATCCGCCACAGGTATACATGTGTTCCCCATCCTGAACCCTTCTCCCTCCTCCCTCCCCATATCATCCCTCTGGGTCATCCCAGTGCACCAGCCCCAAGCATCCAGTATCGTGCATCGAACCTGGACTGGCGACTCGTTCCGTATATGATATTATACGTATTTCAATGCCATTCTCCCAAATCATCCCACCCTGTCACTCTCCCACAGAGTCCAAAAGACTGTTCTATACATCAGTGTCTCTTTTGCTGTCTCGTACACAGGGTTATTGTTACCATCTTTCTAAATTCCATATATATGCGTTAGTATACTGTATTGGTGTTTTTCTTTCTGGCATTTCTTTTTTAAATCCTCAAATATTTTGCCATTCTCAAGGCTTCTTTAGACCTTCTAAAGACACCCAAAAGATCTAAGGAACACATGGGAAAAAAATCACTGGCATACCCTTTTGGACAGATAGTAGGTGAAGGAAATAAAGCTGCAAGTGGTGTCTCCTCTTTCAGCAGTCCTGCTTTCTGAGGCTCTCCAAACTTCCAAGTGAAAAAAATGAAAGAAATATTTAGTTCCTTTTCCTTGTGATGATGTATCTGGTAAGACTGTTGTTGTGTGTGTCTGTGTGTGTTTAACTTCTATCCTATTTATACATATGTGCTATAATACATTTGAATTATGATACTTTTTCCAGGTTCTTTAGAGCAAAATAGGTTTTATTATTTACAAAAATAATGGCAAATGTGAACTGTCAAAAGTATTTGTTTAGGATGTATGTTTTTAAATTGAGTTGGTTTGGGGCTATTTGAATATGCTTTGCTTATGTAGAAAATACCCTTGTTTACTGTTTTTCTGAAGAATCCCACCTCTGGATCTTCACACACACACACACATGCACACACTAAATAATATGCTTACAGTGACTAGCTTAGAAATATCAGTGTTTCGGGATAAATTTCCACAAAGCACTGCTTCAGAATGTGCCTTTTTGTAGAAAAGATTGATCTAGCCCATTATAGGCATAATGAGAAAGTCTTGAAAACAGTGGTTCACAGTTTATATGTGAAATCCTACTTTAATTATGCAGTGAGAGTCCACCTAGATACAGGAAGCAGGCACATTAGGAGAGTGGGCCCCATTATGTGGTGTTACTTGAGCTCCATACTCACATGCTCACTGTTTTCAGTTCAGTTCAGTTCAGTCGCTCAGTTGTGTCTGACTCTTTGCGATGCCATGGACTACAGTTATGCCAGGCTTCACTGTCCATCACCAACTCCCAGAGCTTACTCAAACTCATGTCCATCGAGTCTGTGATGCCATCCAACCATCTCATCCTCTAAATTCCCCTTTTCCTCCCTCCTTTAATCTTTCCCAGCATCAGGGTCTTTTCAAAGGAGTCAGTTCTTTGCATCCGGTGGCTAAAGTATTGGAGTTTCAGCTTCAGTATCAGGCCTTCCAATGAATATTCAGGACCGATTTCCATTAGGATTGACTCCTTGGATCTCCTTGCAGTCCACAGGACTCTCAAGAGCCTTCTCTAACAGCACAGTTCAAAAGCATCAAGTCTTCGACACTCAGCTTTCTTTATAGTCGACCTCTTATATCCATACATGACTACTGGAAAATCATAGCTTTGACTAGACTGACCTGTGTCAGCAAAGTGATATCTCTGCTTTTTAATATGCTGTCTAGGTTGGTCATACATTTTCTTCCAAGGAACAAGTGTCTTTTATTTATTTATTTATTTATTTTTGTACCATTTTAATTTTATTTTATTTTTAAACTTTACAATATTGTATTAGTTTTGCCAAATATAGAAATGAATCCGCCCGTTTTTGTCTGCGTCCCTTCCCGCTTCGGCTCTGCAAGGACTCCTACGCGCCCCAGCACTGAGTCCGCCCTTCCGCCTCGGGGTGCCTGAGGCCAAAGGCGTGGGGCGGGGGGCGGGGAAAAAAAAAAAAAGAAATGAATCCGCCACAGGTATACATGTGTTCCCCATCCTGAACCCTCCTCCCTCCTCCCTCCCCAACCAGAAGGGAAAGAGACACATGTGCCCCAATGTTCATTGCAGCACTGTTTATCATAGCCAGGACATGGAAGCAACCTAGATGTCCATCAACAGATGAATGGATAAGAAAGCTGTGGTACATATACACAATGGAGTATTACTCAGCCATTAAAAAGAATACATTTGAATCAGTTCTAATGAGGTGGATGAAACTGGAGCCTATTATACAGAGTGAAGTAAGCCAGAAAGAAAAACACCAATCCAGTATACTAACACATATATATGGAATTTAGAAAGATGATAACAATAACCCTGTATACGAGACAGCAAAAGAGACACTGATGTATAGAACAGTCTTATGGACTCTGTGGGAGAGGGAGAGGGTGGGAAGATTTGGGAGAATGGCATTGAAACATGTAAAATATCATGTAAGAAACGAGTCGCCAGTCCAGGTTCGATGCACAATACTGGATGCTTGGGGCTGGTGCACTGGGACGACCCAGAGGGATGGTATGGGGAGGGAGGAGGGAGGAGGGTTCAGGATGGGGAACACATGTATAATTTCATGACTGCAGTCACCATCTGCAGTGATTTTGGAGACCGAAAAAATAAAGTCTGTCACTGTTTCCATTGTTTCCCCATCTATTTGCCATCAATTGATGGGACCAAATGCCATGATCTTAGTTTTCTGAATGTTGAGCTTTAAGCCAACTTTTTCACTCTCCTTTCACCTTCATCAAGAGGCTTTTTAGTTCCTCTTCACTTTCTGCCATTAGGGCGGTGTCATCTGCATATATGAGGATATTGATATTTCTCCCAGCAATCTTGATTGCAACTTGTGCTTCATCCAGCCCAGCGTTTTTCATGATGCACTCTGCATATAAGTTAAATAAGCAAAGTGACAATATCCAGTCTTGATGTCCTCCTTTCCCAATTTGGAACCATCTATTGTTCCATGTACAGTTCTAACTGTTGCTTCTTGACCTGCATACACATGTCTCAGGAGGCAGGTCAGGCGGTCTGGTATTCCCATCTCTTTAAGAATTTTCCACAGTTTGTTGTGATCCACACAATCAAAGGCTTTGGTATAGTCAATAAAGCAGAAGTAGATGTTTTTCTGGAACTCTCTTGGTTTTTAGATGATCGAACGGATGTTGGCAATGATCTCTGGTTCCTCTGCCTTTTCTAAATCCAGCCTGAACATCTGGAAGTTCATGGTTCACATACTGTGTAAGCCTGGCTTGCAGAATTTTGAGCATTACTTTGCTATCGTGTGAGTTGAGTTCAATTGTGTGGTAGTTTGAGCATTCTTTGGAATTGCCTTTCTTTGGGATTGGAATGAAAACTGACCTTTTCCAGTCCTGACAATTTGCTGGCATATCGAGTGCAGCACTTTGACAGCATTATCTTTTAGGACTTGAAATAGCTCAACTGGAACTGCATCACCTCCACTAGCATTGTTCATAGTGAGGCTTCCGAAGGACCACTTGACTTCACATTCCAGGATGTCTGGCTCTAGGTGAGTGATCACAACATCGTAGTTATCTGGATCATGAAGATCTTTTTTTTTTTTTTTTAATAGTTCTGTGTATTCTTGCCACTTCTTAATATCTTCTGTTTTTGTTAGGTCCATACCATTTCTCTCCTTTTTTGCGCCCATCTTTGCACGAAATGTTCCCTTGGTGTCTCTGATTTTCTCAAAGAGATCTCTATAGACTTTCTCATTCTATTATTTTCCTCTATTTCTTTCCATTGATCACTGAGGAAGGCTTTCTTATCTCTCTTTGCTATTCTTTGGAAATCTGCTTTCAAATGGGTATATCTTTCCTTTTCTCCTTTGCTTTTAGCTTCTTTCCTTTCTCAGATATTTGTAAGGTCTACTCAGACAACCATGTGGCCTTTTTGCATTTCTTTTTCTTGAGGATGGTCTTGGTCACTGCCTCTTGTACAGTGTCATGAACCTCCATCAGTAGTTCTTCAGGCACTCTATCAGATCTAATCCCTTGAATCTATTTGTCACTTCCACTGTATAATCGTAAGGGATTTGATTTAGGTCATACCTGAATGGTCTAGTGGTTTTCCCTACTTTCTTCAATTTAAGTCTGAATTTGGCAATAAGCAGTTCGTGATCTGAGGCACAGTCATCTCTTGGTCTTGCTGACTGTATAGAGCTTCTCTATCTTTGGCTGCAAAGAATATAATCAATCTGATTTCAGTATTGACCATCTGGTGATGTCCATGCATAGTCTTCTCTTGTGTTGTTGGAAGAGGGTTTTGCTATGACCAGTGCATTCCTTTGGCAAAACTCTATTAGCCTTTGCCCTGCTTCGTTTGGTACTCCAAGGCCAAATTTTCCTGTTACTCCAGGTGTCTCTTGACTTCCTGCTTTTGGATTCCAGTCCCTATAATGAAATGGACATCTTTTTTTGGGTGTTAGTTATAGCAGGTCTTGTAGGTCTTCATAGAACTGTTAAACTTCAGCTTCTTCAGTGTTACTGGTTGGGGCATAGATTTGGATTACCATGATATTGAATGGTTTGCCTTGGAAATGAACAGATATCATTATGTCGTTTTTGAGATTGCATCCAAGTACTGCACTTTGGACTCTTTTTGTTGACTATGATGGTGACTCCATTTCTTGTAAGGGATTCTTTCCCACAATAGTAGATTAATGGTCATCTGAGTTAAATTCACCCATTCTAGTCTCTGATCCCTAAAATGTCAGTGCTCACTCTTTCCATCTTCTGTTTTTGTTTATTTTAGGCTTTTCTGAGAGAATGATCTGATGCAGATAAATATTGTATGTGTAGGTAGTCTTTAATAGATATTACAGTAAATGACTACAAATTTGTTGACAATAATGTCCTTGTTTTAAAAAATGATCATTTTATCATTTTGAATAATTTATAGTTGGAAGAGGAATCTGCAGATGAAATTATTTGTAATTGTGTAATCATGAAAATGGCAGGTATATCACATTATATCCATAGACTTATAAGCAATGTTATGTTATTGAAAGTTCAACACTAACTTTATTTTTCCAGCTTCCTTAGTACTCTTGCCTAGAGAATCCCAGAGACAGAGGAGCCTGGTGGGCTGCCATTTATGGGGTCGCACAGAGTCGGACACGACTGAAGTGACTTAGCATGCATTGGAGAAAGAAATGGCAACCTACTCCAGTATTCTTGCCTGGAGAATCCCAGGGACAGAGGAGCCTGGTGGGCTTCCATCTATGGGGTCGCACAGAGTCGGACACGACTGATGCGACTTAGCAGCAGCAACAGCAGTAGAGTTTAATAAATTGATTTCATTGTACATTTTCTGCCTTCTACCAAAGTACTATTCTAAAAATTCTAACAGAACAAAAATTTAGTTTCCTTATCACAAAAAACTTCAGCACAATTGACCTGCTGACCTTAATTCCCAGGAAACTGTCACATTACTTCTTTACTCCTTTGTCTCACTTAACAATGTGACCCAAAATACTGCAGAGCTTTAAAGTTTCTCAGCATTGTAAGGTCAAGCTTTGGTCACCATAGTTACAGTTTAGATCTGCAGGTCAGAGGTCAAATAGATTAATGATGTCAGACACCTCTTTAAATGGTTCTAACACTACTTCACCATGTAGTAAACAGCTGAGCATATTTAATATGACAAAAGCATTCTTCATTCTTGCTAATAAGAAGATCTTTGGAGACATCTGATAGAAAGGCATTTTCTATAAGAACATGCAATATTGAGGCTGTGCCAATGGCAATAATAGTTGACTTATTAGATTTCTATTATCAGAGATTGAAAAATAAAATATGTGAGATAGTTCATATTACACTTTTCTGCACACTGCTCATTTTTCTTCTGTCATCAATCTGTTTGAACATCCGTGTATTTCTAAGAATAGGTATCCTCACCTCTGTATTCGTTTGTGATTAACCTTGAAGATGGATATAAAAACAAACCTTCTGATTAGGGGTATACTCTTTTTCTGTGTGATTGACTTGGGTATCTTTTCTCGATTTGGGAAATATGCATTAAGAACAGTTGTATTTACTTACAAAAGTGTATTTTGAAAGCCCTTCTCACATTAGAGATCAGGTAAAGTCTCCATCTGTGTTTTATACCCAAACCTTTTTTTATGGCTTCAAAGTCTCTATTTTCAGATCTTGAGGTTCTATACCCAATTATTTTTATTCCTACAAAGAAAGTTGCCTTCACTGTGACTCAGAATGGAAGAGAGAAAAAAAAGCTATTAAAGCAAAACACTACTTCTAGAAAATTTAAATGTTTATCTTTCTTATAAATTAGAAATTCTCTAAATAATTTTGGATCAAAAATCACAGAAGTATACTTAAAAGGTGATGAAGCAAAATATTGTGGGATGAGATTAAAATTATTATTAAAATATGTTTAGCTGAATAAAAAGTCACTTGATTGTGACTTACAGATATGAATTATACTACAGAATGCTTTATTTTTTAACCTGTAACAAAATGGAATTTTTCAGCTAATAAACAGAAATATGTTTAAGTAATAGGCTTAAGTTAAAGTAAACATTAAAGGATGTCCTGTTTCAGAAGGTTTTGTTTCCCAGTTGTATTTTGTGCAGCTGTAAGATTTTAAGCTCACTGGAGCATTTGCTCTTGATCACATACTATAAAGGTAGACAAAGGAGAAGGCTAGGAGGTTTGGGAGCTGGGAGGTGTTCATATGGAATTCAATAGCAAAGAAGAGGGGGGTTGGGCTTTTCTAGGTAAAACAGAGATTGACAGTTGGGAGGAAGAAATAAGTCTTGGTGTCTGAGAAGAGCTGATATTTCAGTTGCATGTAGTTTCAAATGACAAGCTAGCTTTCATGTGAATGAAAGGATTGTCTTCTGCTTTGCTTTCAATTCAATGAAAATCCTTTATATATATATATATAATGAAACAAACTATTCAGCAAAGACATTAAATACTGACCAGTTTGGCAGTACTTAGGGACATTGGTTCAACAAATTGATGGACTATTCTATTTGGTCATTATGCCAGGAGAATGGCAAATCAATATTTAACTACCTAAGAATTCACACCACTGAAACACTGGTTATATATAAAACTGTTTATTTATATACATGGAAAATGTCCTGAAATGCAAGAAAAATGATTTATTCCAAATGTACACAATTACTGGTGTCAAATAAAATATCAGGTTGAGTTCTGACTTTAAGAATTTGAAATACCACTTTTTTCTGTAAAAGTTGATGTTTGCCTTGCTTTTAGGTCTCTTGCTCCTGCTACTTACATTTTTAAAATGGGCAAATCAACTAATATTTAATTTCTTAATATTTGAAAGCATTTTCCCTAAAGTCAGGAACAAGACAAGGATACCCACTTTCACCATTACTATTCAACATAGTTTTAGAAGTTTTGGCCACAGCAATCAGAGCAGAAAAAGAAATAAAAGGAATCCAAATTGGAAAAGAAGAAGTAAAACTCTCACTGTTTGCAGATGACATGATCCTCTATATAGAAAACCCTAAAGACTCCACCAGAAAATTACTAGATCTAATCAATGAATACAGTAAAGTTTTAGGATATAAAATCAACACACAGAAATCCCTTGCGTTCCTATACACTAATAATGAGAAAATATAAAGAGAAATTAAGGAAACAATTCTATTCACCATTGCAAGAAAAAGAATAAAATACTTAGGAATATATCTACCTAAAGAAACTAAAGACCTATATATAGAAAACTATAAAACACTGGTGAAAGAAATCAAAGAGGACACTAATAGATGGAGAAATATACCATGTTCATGGAGTGGAAGAATCAATATAGTGAAAATGAGTATATTACCCAAAGCAATCTATAGATTCAATGCAATCCCTATCAAGCTACCAACGGTATTCTTCACAGAGCTAGAACAAATAATTTCACAATTTGTATGGAAATACAAAAAAACCTCGAATAGCCAAGGCAATCTTGAGAAAGAAGAATGGAACTGGAGGAATCAACCTGCCTGTTTCAGGCTCTACTACAAAGCCGCAGTCATCAAGACAGTATGGTACTGGCACAAAGACAGAAATATAGATCAATGGAACAAAATAGAAAGCCCAGAGATAAATCCACGCACCTATGGACACCTTATCTTTGACAAAGGAGGCAAGAATATACAATGGAGAAAAGATAATCTCTTTAACAAGTGGTCCTGGGAAAACTGGTCAACCACTTGTAAAAGAATGAAACTAGAACACTTTCTAACACCATACACAAAAATAAACTCAAAATCTATTAAAGATCTAAATGTAAGACCAGAAACTATAAAACTCTTAGAGGAGAACATAGGCAAAATGCTCTCTGACAGAAATCACAGCAGGATCCTCTATGACCACCTCCCAGAATATTGGAAATAAAAGCAAAACTAAACAAATGGAACCTAATTAAAATTAAAAGCTTCTGCACAACATAGGAAACTCTAAGCAAGGTGAAAAGACAGCCTTCAGTATGGGAGAAAATAATAGCAAATGAAGCAACTGACAAAGAACTAATCTCAAAAATATATGAGCAACATCTGTAGCTCAATTCCAGAAAAATAAACAACCCAATCAAAAAATGGACCCAAGAACTAAACAGACATTTCTCCAAAGAAGACATACAGATGGCTAACAAACACATGAAAAGATGCTCAACATCACTCATTATCAGAGAAATGCAAATCTAAACCACAATGAGGTACCATTTCACACCAGTCAGAATGGCTGCTATCCAAAAGTCTACAAGTGATAAATGCTGGAGAGGGTGTGGAGAAAAGGGAACCCTCTTACACTGTTGGTGGGAATGCAAACTAGTACAGCCACTATGGAAAACAGTGTGGTTGCCGCTAAGTCACTTCAGTTGTGTCTGAGTCTGTGGGACCCTATAGATGGCAGCCCACCAGGCTCCACTGTCCCTGGGATTCTCCAGGCAAGAACATTGGAGTGGGTTGCCATTTTCCTTCTCTAATGCATGAAAGTGAAAAGTGAAAGTGAAGTCTCTCAGTCATGTCTGACTCTTAGCAACCCCATGGACTGCAGCCTACAAGGCTCCTCTGTCCATGAGATTTTCCAGGCAAGAGTATTGGAGTGGGGTGCCATTGCCTTCTCCAAATCATCGCAGCACTGTTTATAATAGCCAGGACATGGAAGCAACCTAGATGTCCATCAGCAGATGAATGGATAAGAAAGCTGTGGTACATATATACAATGGAGTATTACTCAGCCATTAAAAAGAATACATTTGAATCAGTTCTAATGAGGTGGATGAAACTGGAGCCTATTATACAGAGTGAAGTAAGCCAGAAAGAACACCACCAATAGAGCATACTAACATATATATGGAATTTAGAAAGACGGTAACGATAACCCTGTATGTGAGACAGCAAAAGAGACATAGATGTCTAGAACAGTCTTTTGGACTCTGCGGGAGAGGAGAGGGTGGGATGATTTGGGGGAATGTTGTGGCAACATGTATAATATCATATAAGAAACAAATCGCCAGTCCAGCCTCATTACAGGATCCTTGGGGCTGGTGCACTGGGATGACCCAGAGGAATGGAATGGGGAGGGAGGTGGGAGGGGGGTTCAGGATGCGGAACACGTGTATGCCCATGGTGGATTCATGTTGATGTGTGGCAGAACCAATACAATATTGTAAAGTAATTAGCCTCCAATTAAAATAAATAAATTTAAGTTAAAAAATAAAATAAAATAAAAATAGATTGTGTAGAAGGAAAAAAAACACATGGAATCTTGTGTACTACATTTTACTTACTCTTCTTTCTTAAAGTAATTCATTTCTTCTTCTCTTCCTATATTTTTAAATTTATTTTAATATTTCCAGCTTTGTGTTTATACAGTTAGCAAAAACAAGACCTAGAGCTGACAGTGACTCAGGTCATGAACTCCTTATTGCCAAATTCAGACTTAAATTGAAGAAAGTAGGGAAAACCACTAGGATATTCTGGTATCACTTAAATGAAATTCCTTACAGTTATCCAGTGGAAGTGACAAATAGATTCAAGGGATTAGATCTGAAAGAGTGCCAGAAGAACTATGGATGGAGGTTTGTAACGTTGTATAGAAGATCAGTCCTGGGTGTTCATTGGAAAGACTGATGCTAACGCTTAAACTCCAGTACTTTGGCCACCTCATGCGAAGAGTTGACTCATTGGAAAAGACTCTGATGCTGGGAGGGATTGGGGGCAGGAGGAGAAGGGGATAACAGAGAATGAGATGGCTGGATGGGATCACCAACTCTATGGACATGAGTTTGAGTACACTCCGGGAGTTGGTGATGGACAAGGAGGCCTGGTGTGCTGCGATTCATGGGGTCGCAGAGTCGGGCACGATTGAGCGATTGAACTGAACTGAACTGATAGGAGGCAGTGATCAAAAACATCCCCAAGAAAAACAAATGCCAGAAGGCAAAATAGTTGCCTGAGGAGGCCTTATAAATAGCTGAGAAAAGAGACGTGAAAAGCAAAGGAGAAAAGAAAAGATATACCCATCTGAGTGCAGAGTTCCAAAGAATAGCAAGGAAAGGTAAGAAAGCCTTCCTCCATGTTTAGTGCAAAGAAATAGAGGAAAGCAATAGAATGGGAAAGACTAGAGATCTCTTCAAGACAATTAGAGATACCAAAGGAACATTCCATACAAAAATGGACACAAGAAAGACAGAAATGGTATGGACCTAACAGAAGCAGGTTTTATGATGAGATGGCAAGAATACACAGAACTTTACAAAACAGATCTTCATGACCCAGATAACCACGATGGGGTGATCACTCATCTGAGCCAGACATCCTGGAATGTGAAGTCAAGTGCTCCTTAGGAACCATTACCACGAACAAATATAGTGGAGGCGTTGGAATTCCAGCTGAGCTGTTTCAAATCCTAAAAGATGATGCTGTGAAAGTGTTGCACTCAGTGTGCTAGCAAATTTGGAAAACTCAACAGTGGCCACAGGGCTGGAAAAGTCAGTTTTCATTCCAATTGCAAGAATGGCAATGCCGAAGAATGTTCAGACTACCATACAACTGTGCTCATTTCACATGCAAGCAAGGTAATGCCCCAAATTCTTCAATCCAGGCTTCAGTAGAACCTGAACTGAGAATTTGCAGATGTAGGGCTGCATTTATGAAAGACAGAGATCAAATTGTCAACATCCACTAGAAAAAGCAAGGGGATTCCAGAAAAGCATCTGCTGCTGCTGCTGCTGCTGCTGCTAAGTTGCATCAGTTGTGTCTGACTCTGTGCGACCCCATAGACGGCAGCCCACCAGGCTCCCCCATCCCTGGGATTCTCCAGGCAAGAACACTGGAGTGGGTTGCCATTTCCTTCTCCAGTGCATGAAAGTGAAAAGTGAAAATGAATTCACTCAGTTGTGTCTGACTCTTAGTGACCCCATGGACTGTAGCCTGCGAGGCTCCTCCATCCTTGGGATTTCCATGGCAAGAGTACTGGAGTGGGGTGCCATTGCCTTCTCCGAGAAAAGCATCTACTTCTGCTTTATTGACTACATTTAAGCCTTTGACTGTGTGGATCTCAACAAACTGTGGAAAATTCTTCAAGAGATGGGAATATCAGACCACCTTGCCTGCCTCCTGAGAAACCTGTAAGCAGGTCAAGAAGCAACAGTTAGAACCAAACATGGAATAACAAACTGGTTTAAAATTGGGAAAGGTGTATGTCATGCCTGTATATTGTCACCCTGTTCATTTAACATCTATGGAGTGTACATCATGCAAAATGCTGAACGGAATGTGTCACAAGCTGGAATCAAGATTGCCGGGAGAAATATCAATAACCTCAGATATTCAGATGACACTATCCTAATGGCAGAAAACGAAGAGGAACTAAAGAGCCTCTTGATGAAAGTGAAAGAGAAGAGTGAAAACACTGGCTTAAAACTCAACATTCAAAACACTAAGATCATGGCATCCAGCCCCATCACTTCATGGCTAATAGGGAAAACATGAAAAAAGTGATAGATTTCATTTTCTTTGACTCCAAAATCACTGTGGATGGTGATTGCAGCCATTCAGTTAAAAGACTCTTGCTCTTTGGAAGAAAAGCTATGACCAGCCTAGCCAGCATATTAAAAAGCAGAGACATCACTTTGCTGACAAAGGTCTGTATAGTCAAATCTATGTTTTTTCCAGTAATCATGTACAGATATGAGACTTGGACCATAAGGAAGACTGAGTACCAAAGCATTGATGCTTTTGAATTATGGCCCTTGGACTGCAAAGAAATTAAACCAGTCAATCCTAAAGGAAATCAACCCTGAATATTCATTGGAAGGACTGATGCTGATGCTGAAGCTGAAGCTCCAATACTTTGGCCACCTGATGTGGAGAGCTGACTCCTTGGCAAAGACCCTGATGCTGGGAAAGATTGAAGACAGAAGAAGGGGACGACAAAGATAAGATGGTTGGATGGCATCACCGATTCAGTAAACACGGGTTTGAGCAAACTCCGGGAGGTAGTGAGGGATAGGGAAACCTGGTCTGCTTCAGTCCTTGGGGTCACAAAGAGTCAGAGACAACCCAGTCACTGAACAACTACAACAACTATCCTGGCCAAAAGTGCGCATGTTTTGCTACTGTAGTAGCTTAGCAGCAGTTACCCATCCTTGGTGCACGTTAAGGTCACCTGAGCATAATGCTCAGGCTCAGCAAAGAACAGTCGAAATAGTATAGTTGAAGGAATGCATGCCTTGGGGTCAAACTTCCCTGCACTGTGGCTCTGCTACTTAAAGCTGTGTGATATTGGGCAAATTATGTAACCTCTCTGTGTCTGTTTCCTTGGACTTTGTGAAGATTTTATAAAATATTGGCATTAATTTCTAGCCTAGTTCCTGGTACCTAGTAGACTGTACTGCTGCTGAGTCACTTCAGTCGTGTCCGACTCTGTGCGACCCCATAGATGGCAGCCCACCAGGCTCTCCCGTGCCCGGGATTCTCCAGGCAAGAACACTGGAGTGGGTTGCCATTTCCTTCTCCAATGCATGAAAGTGAAGTCACTCAGTCATGTCCGACCCACAGAGACCCCATGGACTGCAGCCTTCCAGGCTCCTCCATCCATGGGATTTTCCAGGCAAGAGTACTGGAGTGGGGTGCCATTGCCTTCTCCAAGTAGACTGTACTAAAGGATAGTAATAAGTGAGAAGAGTAAGCTTCTCTCTGTCCAATAGTATGTTATGGTACCCTGAGCAATACATAAAAGCCATTTCAGGCCCATTTCTTTAATAAAGAATGCAGATGCAACAACACTGGCCAAAGTCAAAGAGTACTTCCAAGCTTCAAATTACAGATGCTTTGAAGGTTGGAGACCAGTGTAGTAATGTAAGATTAGTTTTTATTCAAATTGCTAAAGCTGCTTGTACCGGGCTCAAGGAAAACACGATCAAAATTTGAGAATATTTGTGTGGGGTATTCAGTACTTTAGTTGTCATTTTCTCAGAAGATTCCCGGGAATGTTCTATTGAGTTGTGGACCACACCATGACTCCTGTGTCAGTGAATACTTGGAGTGATGACATCCATGAAGAATATTTTTACCATCTTTCTTGTCACTGCCTGAAATTTGTCTCACTGCTGTCTATCACATAGAGTTAATGCAGACTTGGGTTTTTTTCTTTGGCCTTTTTCAACTCTGTGCCTCCCTCTTGACTGCGAAGAATATTTCTTTAGAAAAGACAAATTGCCTTAAGACTATTTCCCCCCTCCTTTCTGAGCTCATCTTGTTATTTTCACCTGAGGATCTTCTTACAAACCCAAGAAGAGAGTCAAATGTCAACCAAGTTGGATTTGGCCGGAGTCGTCCACCTCTCATCTCTTTGTTTTATTCAGGTCACATTGTTTTTCCCTTAACCTGTTCTTTTATGTTTATAGACTCTTTTGTGATAAGTATAGCTTTGATATTTTATTAATTCACTTTTGCATTAATCTGTGTCACATAGTAAGTGCCATATCAAATTTTGCTGCAGCTCAGTAATAATCTTCAAATCTAAAAGCCAACAGCTTTGTGACTGACTCAAAAATCAGGACTCTAAGTGAATGAATTTTCATATTTTCCAATAGTGTTGAATGACACCTTGGTAAAGAATTCATCTGCCAATGCAGGAGACACAAGAGATGTGGGTTTGATCCCTGGGTCAGGAAGATTTCCTGGAGTAGGAAATGGCAACTTACTCCATTATCTTGCCAGGAAAATCCCCTGGAGAGAGGAGGCTGGGCTATAGTTCATGGAGTCACAGAGAGTCATACATAACTGAGCAACTGAGCACGAGTTACTGAATTATCAATCTGTGGTATGCATTCACAAAGTGCAGATTGTATGACAACTGTTCTTGCAGTGGGGTAATTTTTTGTGTGCATTTTATGTGTACATTACACAGTGTATATAGCTGTGGTTCTCAAACGTAGCAGACATCTGAATGACCTGGAGGTCTTATTGAAGCAGATTGCTGGGACCTACCTCTAGAGTTTCCTACTCAGTAGCCCTGGCAGGGGCCTGAGAATTTGCATTTCTAAAAGGTTTCCAGGCCTTGCTGCTACTGCTTCTCTGGAAACTACACCATAGGACCCCCTGATGTGGTGAGTGCTAAGTAACACTGCACAGATCCCCTCCAGGGCAGGGCACTCAGTCCTGACAGCAAGGAGTCCAGGCTGTGATGGCTTCCAGTCCCTCTCTGTCAAGGGCTCTCAGTTGATGATAGCTACCTCAGTAAGACTACACAGCCTGCTGTAGTTACACCTGCAGGAATTACAGCGGCAATTCTTGTCTCAGATCATGATAACTGAAGGACCATCTCAGCACCAGAGTTCCTGTGGGTTTGGCTCAGTCCTCTGTTGCACTTTCATAGCCCAACATTCTCTCTGGCTAATCTCCCTTCCTTTACTCCCAAAGCACTGTCTGGTTAACCTTTATCTTAAAGTCTGCATCCCATGGCTCTGACCTGCAGCGGTAGATAATAAAATAATGTTTTATTTGTTAAGTACATATCTGGCAGTAATTAAATATCCCAGCTCCTTTTTGTGTAGGAGCAGGAGGTTTGCTGTGGTTTATTTGGTGATTTGTGAGGCCCTAGACCTTTAATTCACCATCGGAATCACCTAGCAGGCTAGTACTAAGCTCCTGTTTCTCTGATTCAGAGCTTTTGTTATTTTCCTCTTAAGTACTTTATCTCCCATGTCTCAGCACATCAATTCTTTTTTTGGGCAAATTTGGTCCGTATCTTCCTTTCTGTTCATCAGTGTTCAAAGAGAGGCTTTCCCCACAGTTGCCATTCTTCATCTTTGCTCTTAGAAGCTCTTGAAACTCCATGTGTTTCATAAATCAGGTGGTTGTTCTTCAGTGGGTTAGATGTAGATTGACTCTCTCCAAATCTGCTGTGTCTAAAATTCCAGATGTGCTTTTCTCTCAGCACTTTTACTATTACTAATGACCAGCATTAATTCTTCCAGCTGTTCATTTAAGAACTTTAGAAATATTAACTCTTTAATCCTCATAGCATTCTATGAGAAATTTACTACTTCTCTTATTTTAGGAAATAAGAAGCCGTGGCATAGAGAGATTAAATAACATAGCAAGGTCTTATGACCAAGAAGCAGTGACTACAGTTCAAATCCAAGAAGATTGGCTTTAGAATCTGTGCTCTTCCCTCATACAGCATGCTGAGGGTGCTCACATCTGATATATTATCAGTTTGCATTTATTTCAGGCATATTTTTAAAGTTGCCATGATTTTTAGCATTTTTATTGAGATGTAATTGCATACTGTACAATTCACTCAGGTGTATAATTAGGTATTCTTATATTACATTATTAATTTTTAAAATTGTAAAATGTAGCCATTTGACCATTTTTTCCCAGTTATATTGAGATACAGTTACATATAACATTATATAAGTTTAATGTGTAAAACATAATTATTTAATATATGTATATATCATGAAATGATTACCACAGTAATTTTCGTTAATATCCATCACCTCACATAGTTTCAATTTTCTTTTCCTTGTGATGAGAACTTTTAATATCTATTCTACTGGCAACTTCCAAATAGTACAGTATTGTTTGCTGTAGACACTATGCTATACATTATATCCCTAGAAGTATTTACCTTAGAAACGAAAATTTGTATTATTACCTTTTGACCACCTTCATCTATGTCCCCCACCACTCTAACAACCACCAGTCTGTTCTCTTGCAGTAAGTTTATTTTGTTTTAGATTTTCATATGTGAGGGAGGTCATAAAGTATTTCTTTTTCTCTGTCTGACTTATTTAACTTAGTGTAATGCGCTCAAGAATGTATGCCAAGGTATAGAATTCCTGAGCCACATGGTGCTTCTAGGTTTAGCTTTTTCCGCAATTGCCAACATTTTTTCATAGTGACTGCACCATTTACATTCTCACCAGCAGTGTATAAAGCTTCTGGTTTTTCCACATCTTTACCAGTATTAGTTGTTGTTTTCATTTTAAAAATTATTACATTTATTACATCCTATAAAGTAGTAACTCAGTGTGGTTTTCATTTGTATTTCTCTGGTGACTAATGATGTTGAAATGCTGTATAACTTCTTTGGAGAAATGTCTGTCAAGTCCTGTGCTCACTTTTCAATTGGGTGAAATTCTTTATATTACTATGGATGTTTTATACTTACCTGACATATGATTTGCATCTTTTCCCCATTATGTAGGTTGTCTTTTCATTCTCTTGAACATGTCTTTTGATGCATGGATATTCTTTAATTTTGATGATGTTCAATTTCTCTCTCTCTCTTTTTTTTTTTTCTTTTGTTGCTTGCCCTTTTGGTGTCAAATTTAAAGCTTTATTGCCAAATCTGAGGTCAGGAAGATATACCATTTTTTTTTTCCTCTAAGAGTTTTATAGTTTTAGCTCACTCATATATTTAGATTGTTTTTACATTTTTTAGTTAATGTTTATGTATGGTGTGAAGTGGGAGTCAATTTTCATTCTTTTGCGTGTGGAATTCCCTTTGTTCCAGCACCATTCCTTGAAGAGATTATTCTTTCCCTATTGAATCCCTGTTGACAATTAACCATAGATGTTTAGGTTTAACTCTGGATCCTCAATTCTATTTTATCGGTCTGTATATCTAGACTTAAGCCAGTACTGTGTTCTTTTGATTATTGTAGCTTTGTATTAAGTTTTGCAATCAGAGTGAACCCTCCAACTTTTTTTTTTTTTTTCAAAACTGTTTGGTAGTTCATGGCCCCTTGCAATTCTATTCTATAATGCTTTTGTACTGTTGGCATTCAGTGTTAATTTGTTTTGCTGCCTTTCCTCTTTTAGATTGTATTCATATAGTGCCTATCACAGCACCTTAAAAAGATTTCTTGCTAATTTGTTCATCTCCTGATTTATATGTCTGCTTTTATAAATCTGTACTGTCTTATCTACAGTTCTGTAATCCAAAACCAAAACGTATCCTGACCAGAACCTCTTTGTAAGCAAAGACTGACCTAGACTGAGTGAAAGTATTTAGTCTTTTTAAAAATCTTACCTGATGTGATTGTTCTTGTCATTTACAACAGAAATATTAATATGTTTGATAAGAGAGAACTATCTGAGATCTCATAAGGATGTTATTTTATTTACGGTACATAAACTAAATTTCGTTTTTAAAACTGAAGAGATTGTGAATCCTGGGACATACTTGATACCAAGGGTTTCAAATGAATTCTTATTGACCTGGATACTTTTTTGCCTGGAAAATCCCATGGATGGAGGAGCCTGGTAGGCTGCAGTCCATGGGGGCGACTGAGCGACTTCGCTTTCACTTTTCACTTTCATGCATTGGAGAAGGAAATGACAACCCACTCCAGTGGTC
This sequence comes from Bos mutus, assembly GCF_027580195.1. Taxonomy (NCBI): domain Eukaryota; kingdom Metazoa; phylum Chordata; class Mammalia; order Artiodactyla; family Bovidae; genus Bos; species Bos mutus. Next base: position 74,002,208 of record NC_091629.1, on the reverse strand, counting down.
TTGCCTGGAGAATCCCAGGGACGGGGGAGCCTGGTGGCTGCCGTCTGTGGGGTCACACAGAGTCGGACACGACTGAAGTGACTTAGCATAGCATAGCATTGATTTTTGAGATCCATGAAGGTATATCTTCATGATGTGGGGAAAGGGCCTCCCTGCTTTCTCCAGGTGCACCACTCTCCTTAATCTTCATGTGTTCACCAACCTGGAAACTCTCTGAACCTTGTCCTTTTGGGTTTTTATGGGGTTTCATTACATAGGCATGTATAATTAAATCAAAAAGCTTTGGTAATTGATTCAGCCTCTAGCCCCTGACCCCTCCTTGGAGGTCAGGGATGAGACTGAGGGACTGGGTCCTAGCTCCTTAATCATGGGTTTGGCTCCTTTGGGAACTGGCCTCCATCCTTAGGAGCTTTCCAAATGTTATCTCATTAACATAACAAAGACGCTTTTATTATTCTACAGTTAGGCGATTCCAAGGGTTTGGGAACTTTATGCTAGAAATAGGGATGAAGAACCAAATACGTATTTCTTATACTAAATGACAATATCACAATAGTTGTTGACAGAAGAAACTTTTTGGAATGAAGCCAAATATATTGGGCAGGAATTTTCACTAACATTATTTATTACTTATAGCAAAGCAATGTACATTATAAGAAGGGAGATAGCAGTGGTAGTAAGGTGGTATTTCCTGTATAAATATGTTGCATGAGTAATGGGTGTGCTTCTCCCTTCATCTAAAAACAGATTCTTTGTCTCTTACGTTTATTAAAACCTAGTGCTAAGAGTTTCTACCAGAAAAAGAAGAAAAATCTATCTTCATCCCTCCTGTCCCCATGTTATGATAGCACTTGCTGCCTATATTGATATCAAAGTCAGTTGTTTTATTCATATTCACATGATGAGAGGAAAAAATGACAGAGGGGCATTTGTCTCAACTATATTGTTTCATGACAATGGTTATCAGTTTTCTAAAACCAAACTCTGTTGATAAAAAGAGTAGTGCTGTTTGTTTTGGTGCCACATATCGGTCCAAAAGGCACCTTGTGTAGAGGTGACCCACAAATTTGTTAAGTACTCTGTATTTTTCAGGAGACAACCTGAGAATTTCTTAAACTTCAGTCATTCTTGAACCACTTTCAGAATTTTTACCATAACTGAATAACCCCATATTGTTATTTATTTATTGTTTTCTGTTGTTTTGTTTTTTAAAGAAACTAAATATAAAAATGAAAATTTGTATAACTATCATAAAAGAAAAAACCAATATCTTTCATATAAACGCATGGCTACAAAAATAAAGAATATACCTATGTTTACTACGTAAAACCATCTTAACACTGGAAACACACCACACTCTCAGGAATACTGCCCCAAGCTGACTCTGATGCATCCGTTAAGAGGATGCGTTTCTAACAGTCAACCAAGTGCAGGAAGTGTAGAGTCTCAGGGAGGATGAACCCAAAGAGGAACACACCAAGACACATAGTAATCAAAATGACAAAAATTAAAGACAAAAATAAAATATTAAAGGCAACAAGGGAAAAACAACAAATAACATACAAGGGAATTCCCATAGGCTTATCAGCTAATTTCTCAACATAAACTCTACAAACCAGAAGAAAATGGCACAATATATGCCAATCACAATAACAGTGATGAAAGGGAAGAACCTATAACCAAGAATACTCTGCCCAGCAAGACTCTCCTTCAGATTTGATGGAGAATTCAAAAGCTTTCCAGACAAGCAAAAGTTAAGAAAATTCAGCACCACCAAACCAGCTTTAGAACCAATACTAGAGGAACTTTTCTAGGCAGGATGCACAGAGAAGGAAAAGACCTATACAAAATAAACTCAAACCAAGAAAATGGTAATAGAATCATCCATGTTGATAATTATCTTAAATGTCAATGGATTAAATGCACCAACCGAAAGATATAGACAGGCTGGGTGGATAAAATCATGTGCGTATATGCACTTCCACTTACCACATCACTCTGTTTAACCCCCAAATTGTAAACACTTGTAATCACTTTTTAAAATCCAGATGCATATCAGATTTATCTTGGAACTTTTTGAAAAATACAAATGCCCAGGTGTTGCTTTTTTTCAATGCAGCCATGTTTAAAACCAACTGGACTGTATGATGATCTTTTACTTTTATCTGGTTTTTTCACTTTTTCTATTTCACATTCAGTGCTCTCATTTCATTTAGTTTATATTTTCCAATTCCACCACCTCTTTTTTGTTATTGTTGTTCTTTCACAAGGCTTTATGAAGCATAGTAGAAAGCTTTTGTATACAGACATATATGTATATTATATATACTACATATATATATTTTAGAAAATTTATGAATTTTTGCCTAGCTAAAAAATTAATTACATTTTGATTCTACTTATTGACTTAGTATGAATAGAATGCTAGATTTCTAATTTATAGGCACACAAACTCTGACATAGTTCCATGCATTTTGGCATCTAGTATTAGTGTTAAAAGTCTAGAAATTTTATTATCTTAGTGTTTTAAAAAAGAAAAATTGAATAAGGCTTGAAACTTCAAATCCACTTCAGAGAATATAAAAAAATACTATGTTGTAAAGAAAAAACAAACAGGAAATTAATGCATGATATGATATTATTAACTAACCTACATATTTTGTTCAAATTTCACAAAATTTTATGCTCAGTTCAGTTCAGTCTCTCAGTCGTGTCCAACTCTTTGCGACCCCATGAATCGCAGCACACCAGGCCTCCCTGTCCATCACCAACTCCCGGAGTTCACTCAAATTCATGTCCATCAAGTCAGTTATGCCATCCAGCCATCTCATCCTCTGTCGTCCCCTTTTCCTTCTGCCCCCAATCCCTCCTAGCATCAGAGTCTTTTCCAATGAGTCAACTCTTCGCATGAGGTGGCCAAAGTACTGGAGTTTCAGCTTTAGCATCATTCCTTCCAAAGAACACGGTTAGAACTGGGCATGGAACAACAGACTGGTTCCAAATAGAAAAAAGAGTACGTCAAAGCTGTATATTGTCACCCTGCTTATTTAACTTATATGAAGAATACATCATGAGAAATGCTGGGCTGGAAGAAGCACAAGCTGGAATCAAGATTGCTGGGAGAAATATCAATAACCTCAGATATGCAGATGACACCACCCTTACGGCAGAAAGTAAAGAGGAACTAAAAAGCCTCTTGATGAGAGTGAAAGAGGAGAGTGAAAAAGTTGGCTTAAAGCTCAACATTCAGAAAACTCAGATCATGACATCTGGTCCCATCACTTCATGGCAAACAGATGGGGAAACAGTAGAAACAGTGTCAGACTTTATTTTTGGGGGCTCCAAAATCACTGCAGATAGTGACTGCAGCCATGAAATTAAAAGACGCTTACTCCTTGGAAGGAAATTATGACCAACCTAGATAGCATATTCAAAAGCAGAGATATTACTTTGCCAACAAAGGTTCATCTAGTCAAGGCTATGGTTTTTCCAGTAGTCATGTAGGGACGTGAGAGTTGGACTGTGAAGAAAGCTGAGCGCCGAAGAATTGATGCTTTTGAACTGTGGTGTTGGAGAAGACTCTTGAGAGTCCCTTGGACTGCAAGGAGATCCAACCAGTCCATCCTAAAGCAGATCAGTCCTCGGTGTTCATTGGAAGGAATGATGCTGAAGCTGAAACTCCAATACTTTGGCCACCTCATGCGAAGAGTTGACTCATTGGAAAAGACCCTGATGCTGGGAGGGGTTGGGGGCAGGAGGAGAAGGGGATGACAGAGGATGGGATGGCTGGATGGCATCACCGACTTGAAGCACATGAGTTTGGATCTCCGGGAGTTGGTGATGGACAGGGAGGCCTGGCGTGCTGCTTTTCATGGGGTCGCAAAGAGTCGGACACGACTGAGCAACTGAACTGAACTGAACTGAGTGTTTTCTTAAGACCAAAGTTAAGTACGGTGAAGGGACCATCACAGAAGTCCATACATGTTTCATATATTTTCTCATTGTATGAAAGCAATCTTTTAATATGTTGGTTATCTCAGACTGAAGTGTTCTAGAAGAGGGAAATGGCTTATCCCTTCTTGTAATCCCATGACCAGCACAGTGTAAAGTAAATACTCAACTCTTCCTAGAGGTTTGTTTAGAACACAAGATAAAATGACAAACAAAAACTGTGCATTTTGCTTCTCTCTGCCCACTGAATTTTTGAACAAAAAGATAATTCATAATATAGAAATGTTTGGGTGTTGACTTTTATCATTGGCATTAATTTTCTCTAGACACTTGAGCTCAACTGAAGAGACTGGCCATTTGTAAAGTGAGAGGTCTGATGATGCTAGCCATTTATTCCAAAAGGATGGAAAGACTTTATATATTAACAGCTCTTCAACGACTTGAAATTAACTACAAAAATCGGCTTTCTTGATTTGTTATTACAGTGCATTTAAATGCAGTGGTTTATAAAGCATTTTAACCTGTTAGTAGGTAATAGTTATGGGTTGGAGAAATTGTGGTGACTTTGTCTTTTCTAAATACTTCAAAAATTTTATATATCAGCTGTAAAGATAGAGCCTTCAATGAAGCTGACTGTTAGATAAAAATGAAGCTATTATTAGGAATAAAGGCTGACTTTTCATTAAGTTCTGCTTTTATGTATTAAAATGTTAATTCAGTTATGGTCTCAAGCTCCTCCTTTCTTTTTATAAGCATGTTTAATAGAGAAATTTAATGAGATAGTTTTGATTACATCTTTTACCATGGTTTTATAATTTAATACATTGCCAGTTTTTTGAACTACAGATACAAATCTCTTATAATTTTCTATTTGTTTCCTAAACTTTGGTGATTTAAATGCTGTGTTTATGTACTCATTTGCTTATGCTTCTTGGAAACCTAGTCTTGTAGTTAAGAGAAAGCTTAAAATGCCAAAATGCTTTGGTAAATAATAAAAAGTCCATTGTATTTTTCACATTATTTAAAACACTATTGAACACAGTCAAATTCAAATTTATAAAATTCTTAATTTTTAAGTCAGCACATTTTATTAAAAATGAAAGCCATTGGCAAATTAATTTTTGATTGTCAGAGATCCAAAAAGAACTGATGTCATTAGAAATTATTTGTCCAAAGCTTTCTTTCACTTGACTAAAATTGAGGAAAAAAATAAAGTTGTTTTTGAAACAACTGTGTGGAAACTCAGGGCTTTTAATATTTTATAATTGGCACCAACCATAATTGGCACAAGGAAAGGAAGTGAACTAAAGTTGTGTTAATATAAACACAAATGTTTTGTTTCCATCTGAAAGAAGAAAGGTTTTTGATGTTCTTTGGTGGAGATATTTATTGCAGAAAAGCCTATTGCCAGTCTACATTCCACTGCAATTGATTTTTAAATATGGAGCTAAACAGGAAATGTCATGAGTAATGTGACCATCTGTCAAGTGTAAATGAAGTCAGAGCAAGTAGATGGAATCTGCACAAACAAGGTAATTGCATTGGAGTTCCGTCTGAGAGATTTTAAACTCAAGGAGCTATGAGTCCAGTGTATACTGTCCGTGTCACATACTTGTAGTTCCCGTGCACTTGGGTTTATTGTAGCTCTTGTCACAGCTCTGATAATTTCTGCTAAGTGAATTTAAATAGCATCTCATTCCAGTTTCATAGTTTCCATCTGATATGCTTTGGAATACCTGGAACTTCATTTCTTTCATTCTCTTTTGAAATCCTTAGGAGTTCTTTCCTAGAGGAGAAACTTGTTTTCGTAGTAATTATAAATTGGGAGTGCAGGTAAGAAGAAGGGAGAAACACAAAAGGGTGCTTTATGTAATGCCACCCCTTTGCTTTGTTCAGAGCTGTGAAAAAGGAATCAGGAGTTGTTAAAACTCACACTAAGGGATTTGTAGAAGGCATCAAATTGGTGACAAGTTACAATAAAAGTTTTCATTGTAAATGCTCTCAACTAACAATGTAAGAGCTCATCTTAGTAATCAGTGGAGAAAAAGTTCTTTCAGGAAAAGTATAGTATATTCTAAAGTGATTTTTTTTTTTGAGATGTAGATAGTCTTTTAAGTTAAGCTTTAGGAGTAAAATGATACATCTATCATTTTGGTTATACGTGTTATATACATTTTTCTTGAAATGTGGATGGCTTTACCTTTATCAAATTACAGTTTTATTATTTCATTGCTGTTTAGATTAATTTCCATTAACTCTGTTGTGATTCATAGTTTAAAATGGGACACAAAAATTGCTTTCATCATTTCACAATTTTAAAATAAGTATCAACATAAGGCTATCCTGTTCCTTTAATGGATCAGTTTAATCCTTAGTAATGTAACCCTTTAAAGTCTACATGTCAAAGATAGCATTTTTACTTGAAGAAAGTAAACATAAAAGAACTTTAAAGTTTTTAGTATCTGTTTCCTTTGCCGATTTTAATGGACTTCGAAAACAATCAAGGGCAGTGGGTGGCCTCTTACTGGTAGAAGCCAGTTTTTAAATGCATGCATTTCTTCTTCCATTTTGGCCTCTTACCTGGGACATATTTACTCTCTTTTAAAATTATATATGGTAAGTTAGCTTATTGAAATCTAAATAAGGACATGTTCCTTTTCAGCAATTTGAAATGCTGCCCTTTATAAATTTAAAATGATTGAAAAACCCAGACACACACATTCATGCTCAGACACACACTGCATGTATCAAAGGTTATAGCAAATACACTAATATTGTATTTGTATCAGATACACTAATTGTATCAAATATGCTAATGATTATATTTGTATCAAATACATTAATGATTGTATTACTTGCATGTTATTAGCCACAAAGAATATACATTATTCACTTATAGTTTCATGCATATTTTTGATGTCTTGCTAATACATTGTTAATATTAGGTACCTGATATTAGGTACTCTGTGTGTGTGTGTGTGTGTGTACACAGGTGTCGTCATTAGTAAAGTCGTGTCCAACTCTTTGCAATCCCATGAACTACAGCCCGCCAGGCGCTTCTGTCCATGGGATTTTCCAGGCAAGAATACTGGAGCAGTTTGCCATTTCCTGCTCCAGGGGATCTTCCCAACTGACCCAGGGATCCCTGCACTGGTAGGCAGATCCTTTACCACTGTACTACCTGGGAAGTCCAGAGAATGTGCCAGACTCTTTTCTAACTGCATTCAGTTCAATCTGTTACTTAGTTTTCACCATAACAATTTAGGTGTGTATTGTTTTAATCTCCTTTTACTAATGACGACATGAAAACTTACTCAAGAATAACTTATTCAAAAACATATTCCTAGAAAGTGTTGACTTGACAGCTGAAACTCTAATTGGTCTTCGTGCAGAGCCATAATGCATAGTGGCATCCTATAAAATCTGTTTTGTAGAATTCATAGTTTCCTAAAATACTATGGGACAACTTTATTTCCATTGAATTCTGCTATATTCCCCTCTCCACCCAACCCTGATTCATCTTTATTTTCCTTAATGGCTGTTCTTAGTCTCCTTTATTTCAAATGCAGAAGAGAAGTCAAGAGCAGAGATAGGTATGCCATGAGGATATGGCTCTGGATGATATCACCAAGAAAGTCTGAAACAAAACTAATGTTGAAGATAGAAGTTCCCAGGTGGTGCTAGTGGAAAAGAATCTGCCTGCTGATGCAGGAGCTGTAAGAGACAAGCACAGGTTCTATCCCTGGGTGGGGAAGATCCTCTGAAAGAGGAAATAGCTGCCCACTCTTGTATTCTTGCTGGGAGAATCCCATGGACAGAGGAGCCTGGTGGGCTACAGTCCCTGGATTGCAAAGCGTCGGAGGTGTATGAGTCAAATTTGATGTAGTCAAATTTATGCTTTGTGGAATAAAAATTGACTGCAGTTAAGCTCTACTGAGAAGGACTATAGTAGTTTATTGCCACCTCCATTGAAATGGACTTCCCAAGTGGCTAAGATAGTAAAGAATCTGCCTGATGTGCAGTAGATCTGGGTTTGATGTCTGGGTTGGGAAGATCCCCTGAGAAGAGAATGGCTACCCACTCTAGTTCTTGCCTGGAGAATTCCATGGTGGACTACAGTCCATGGGGTCACAGAGTTGGACACGACTGAGCAACTAACACTTTCACTTCAGATACAAGTGTTCAGTTCATTTCATGTGAGTCACTCAGTTGTGTCCAACTCTATGCGACTCCATGGACTGCAGCATGCCAGGCCTCCCTGTCCATCACTAACTCCTGGAGTTTACTCAAACTCATGTCCATGGAGTCGGTGAGGCCATCCAACCATCTCATCCTCTGTTGTCCCCTTCTCCTCTCACCTTTAATCTTTCCCTACATCAGGGTCTTTTCAAATGAGTTAGTTCTTTGCATCAAGTGGCCAAAGTATTGGAGTTTCAGCTTCAGCATCAGTCCTTCCAAGGAATATTCAGAACTGATTTCCTTTAGGATGGAGTGGTTGGATCTCCTTGCAGTCCAAGGGATTCTTAAAAATCTTCTCCAACACCACAGTTCAAAGCATCAATTCTTTGGGGGCTCAGCCTTCTTTATAGTCTAACTCTCACATCCATACATAACTACTGGAAAAACCATAGCTTTAACTAGATGGACCTTTGTTGGCAAAGTACTGTCTCTGTTTTTTAATATACTATGTTCGTCATAACTTTTCTTCCAAGGAGCAAGCGTCTTTTCATTCATGACTGCAGTTTCCATCTGCAGTGATTTTGGAGTCCCCAAAAATAAAATCTGTCACTGTTTCCATCGTTTCCCCATCTATTTGCCATGAGTTGATGGGACCAGATGCCGTGATCTTAGTTTTCTGAATGTTGAGTTAGTTTTAAGCCAACTTTTTCACTCTTCTCTTTAACTTTCTTTATGAGGCTCTTTAGTTCTTTTTCGCTGTCTGCCATAAGTGTAGTGTCATCTGCATATCTGATGTTACTAATATTTCTCCCGGCAATCTTGATTTTAGCTTGTGTGTCAGCGTTTCTCAGCCCAGCGTTTCTCATGATGTTCTCTGCATATAAACTAAATAAGCAGGGTGACAATATACAGCTTTGACGTATTCCTTTCCCTATTTGGAACCAGTCTGTTGTTCCATGTCCAGTTCTAACTGTTGCTTCTTGACTTGCATACAGATTTCTCAAGAGGCAGGTCAGGTGGTCTGGTATTCCCATCTCTTTACATTTCTTTACCTACATCTGATACAAGTGTAGGGATTCATAAGCTTACAGTGCTTTCTATTACACTGCAGTTGCCCTTTAATGAAGTAAAACTTTCTTTTCTTTCTCAATAAGATATCAGTGGCTTTTGAAGACATTGATGAAAACTGATTGATTAACATAGTCAACTTTTCAACTTCCATAAGGTTATTCACTAGGATGTTGTACCAAAGTGCATTTTTCTGATAATATTTGCTATCCCTCTTTAACGCCAGACACAGTATTTTGCCCTTATCTGCAGTTTCACTTTCCACAGTTTCTGTTAACCTGCTGTCAACCACAGCCCCAAAATATCAATTGGAAAAAGTTCCAAAAATAAACAATTCATAAGTTTAAAACTGTGTAGAGTTCTGAGTAGTGTGATGAAATTTCACACCATCCCACTCCATCCTGTGTGGGATGTGAATTATCCTTTTGTACAACATATCTTCCCATTAGTCACTTCTTAGCCTTTTTGATTATCAGATCAGCAGTCGAGGTATCATAGTGCCTGTGTTCATGTAACCATAATTTTACCTAATAATGGCCCCAAAGTGCAAGGGTAGTGATGCTGTCAATTCAGATATGCCAAAGACAAGCTATAAGGCACTTAAGTGAAAGGTGAAAGCTCTCAAGAAGGAAAACCAAATCACATGCTGAGATTGCTAAGATCTATGATAAGAACGAATCTTATGTCTCTGAAATTATGAAGAAGCAAAAGATAAAATTTATGCTTGTTTTACTGTTGCATCTCAGACTGGCCACAATGTGTGGTAAATGCTTAGTTAAGACAGAGAAGGTATTAAATTTATACGAGAAGATATTTTGAGAGAGAGTGAGACCACATTCACTTGACATTTATTAGAGTATATTGTTGTAATTGTTCTATTTTATTATTAGTTATTGTTATTAATCTATGTATTAATATTAGTTATTTTTAGTTATTAATATCTTTATTATTAGTTATTGTTATTAATCTCTTTGCCTAATTTGTAAGTTAAACTTTATCATTGGTATATAAGCAAAGAGTCATACATGACTGAGTGACTGAACTGATAAGCATAGGAAAAAACATGCACAGCGCTTGGTACTGTGTGCAGTTTCAGCTATCCCCTGGAGGAGACATTCTTGGAATCAACCGCTGTGGATAGAAGAGGGAGTACTATCAGTTCAGTTCAGTTCAGTTGCTCAGTCGTGTCCGACTCTGCAACCCCATGGACTGCAGCATACCAGGCTTCCCTGTCCATCATCAACTCCTGGAACTGGCTCAGACTCACGTCCATCAGGTCGGTGATGCCATCCAGCCATCTCATCCTCTATGTACCCTTCTCATCCTGCCTTCAATCTTTCCCAGCATCAGGGTCTTCTCCAATGAGTTGGTTCTTCACATCAGGTAGCCAAAGTATTGGAGCTTAAGCTTCAGCATTAGTCCTTCCAATGAATATTCAGGGTTGATTTCCTTTTGGATTGACTGGTTTGATATCCTTGCAGTCCAAGAGACTCTCAAGAGTCTTCTCCAACACCACAGTTCAAAAGCATCAATTCTTCTGTGCTATGGTTTCTTTATGGTTCACCTCTCACATCTATCCATGACTACTGGAAAAACCATAGCTTTGAGTAGGTGGACCTTTGTTGGCAAAGTAATGTCTGCTTTTTAATATGCCATCTAGGTTTGTTATAGCTTTTCTTTCAAGGAGGAAGCGTCTTTTAATTTCATGTCTACAGTCATATCTGCAGTGATTTTGGAGCCCAATAAAATAAAATCTGTCACTGTTTCCATTATTTCCCCATCTATTTGTTTTGGAGTGGTAGGACCAGATCCCATGAGCTTAGTTTTTTGAATGTTGAGTTTTAAGCCATCTTTTTCACTCTCCTCCTTCACTTTCTTTTTTTTTATTTAATTATTTATTTATTTATTTTTTTTCCTCCTTCACTTTCATCAAGAGGCTTTTTAGTTCCTCTTCACTTTCTGCCATAAGGGTGGTGTCATCTGCATATCTGAGGTTATTGATATTTCTCCCCGCAATCTTGATTCCAGCTTGTGCTTCATCCAGCCCACCGTTTCTCATGATGTACTCTGCATAGAAGTTAAATAAGTAGGGTGACAATATACAGCCTTGACATAGTCCTTTCCCAGTTTGGAACCAGTCTGTTGTTCCATGTCCAGTTCTAACTGTTGCTTCCTGACCTGCATACAGATTTCTCAGGAGGCAAGTAACGTGGTGTGGTATTCCCATCTCTTTAAGATATTGCACAGTTTGTTGTGATCCACATAGTGAAAGGCTTTGGCATAGTCAATAAAGCAGAAGTGTATGTTTTTCTGGAACTCTCTTGCTTTTTCAATGATCCAACAGATGTTAGCAACTTTATCTCTGGTTCCTCTGCCTTTTCTAAATTCAGTTTGAACATCTGGAAGTTCTCAATTCATGTACCTTTGAAGCCTTGGTTTGAGAATTTTGGGCGTTAATTTTCTAGTATGTGAGATGAGTGTGAGGGAGTACTATACTTTGATTTTAAGTATATTCATACTTCTCTTTTTAACATAAAATAATGACTACTGGTTAACCACTTCATGATGGCTTTAGGATAACATGATATTCATTTGCTCTTCATTGAATCATTACAGGGGCTGTTTGCTTGCCCATTGTTCTAGATGGTTATGCTACTTGAGTTCTTACATCAGTTCTTACATCTTACAATTTTTACAATTGGTCAGCTCTTTTTGCGATGTAAAATTGAGTGTGATCTTTGAGTGTTTCTTTAGCAGCTCGTTTCTTCACATTTGCTATTTCTATTTAGCATAGCATTGGAAAGCCAGTGTCATGGCTCAAAGAATTGTCGTGTTAGCAAGAGGAAGTATTTTGCGAGTGAGGCATTCCTCTGTTGTCCTGAGGAACTCCTCCATGATTACAGGTTAGTGTATGGGCTTTAGTAAGTATAAGCACCCTGAAGGGGCTGTTTTGATCATCTGTTTACTTTGTCTGCTAAGTTCTGGATGATTGAAGTCACCAGAAATGTGGCCTCTGAATTCTGTGACCCAGATTTTTCACCCCATCATTAGGATAGGCCAGCTACTTAAAATGAGTGGGGAAAATCTATGCTAATAATACAACAACATGCTTTGAGGACCTTTTAGTTTATTTTGCAGGTTGTCATTCACATTTGGATCAGACTAGCAACTTCCTTGGGGATGATAGTAGGAGGTTAGAAATGTGCTAAGATTATCCCAGCCCACTGTTCAGCCACTGTCAAACCTATGTCGTTATATTTTAGATGCTAAGAATCAGTACACAGAATAGCAGCCTCATTTTGGGGAAGTAACTGTTGGTACCTTCTCAGGAAATCATGTCATTTTAAAATCTCCCTTTCTTTTGATTGATGTGAAATTCACATAATGTACAATTAATCATTTTCAACACAGCAGCATTTAGCACATGTATATGTTGTTCAACCATCACCTCTAGTTTCAACACTTTTTCATTCTCCCAGCAAAACACCACGTACCTCCATAATTATTCACCCCCTGCCTTCTCCTTTCCACATTCTGTCACAGTAATCTGCTTTCTGAGTCAATGGGTTTACCAGTTCTTTATAGTACATGTAAATGAATCACATGTGACCTTTTGTGTCTGGCTTCCCTCACTTAGTACTTAATGTAAGGTTTTTTGAGGTTCCTTAAAGTCATAGCATAAGTGAGTACTTCCTTCCTTGTGACTGAATATTATTCTGTCATTCAGAGAGAGTGTATGTGTGCTTAGTGTGTGTCCAACTCTCTGTGACCCTATGGACTTTAGCCTGCCAGGTTCCTCTGTCCATGGAATTTTCCAGGCGAGAATACTAGAGTGGGTTGCCATTTCCTATTCCAGGGCATCTTCCTGATCAGGAATCGAATCCACATCTCTTGCATCTCCTGCATTGGTGGATGGATTCTTTACTACTGTGCCACCTGGGAAGCCATATACATTCAATTACTGAGGTTCGTGACATTGTACCAGAGACAGGGATCAAGACCATCCCCATGGAAAAGAAATGCAGAAAAGCAAAATGGTTGTCTGGGAAGGCCTTACAAATAGCTGTGAAAAGAAGAGAAGTGAAAAGCAAAGGAGAAAAGGAAAGATATAAGCATCTGAATGCAGAGTTCCAAAGAATAGCAAGAAGAGATAAGAAAGCCTTCCTCAGCGATCAATGCAAAGAAATAGAGGAAAACAACAGAATGGGAAAGACTAGAGATCTCTTCAAGAAAATTAGAGATACCAAGGGAAGATTTCATGCAAAGATGGGCTCGATAAAGGACAGAAATGGTACGGACCTAACAGAAGCAGAAGATATTAAGAAGAGATGGCAAGAATACACAGAAGAACTGTACAAAAAAGATCTTCACGACCCAGATAATCACGATGGTGTGATCACTGACCTAGAGCCAGACATCCTGGAATGTGAAGTCAAGTGGGCCTTAGAAAGCATCACTACGAACAAAGCTAGTGGAGGTGATGGAATTCCAGTTGAGCTATTCCAAATACTGAAAGATGATGCTGTGAAAGTGCTGCACTCAATATGCCAGCAAATTTGGAAAACTCAGCAGTGGCCACAGGATTGGAAAAGGTCAGTTTTCATTCCAATCCCAAAGCAAGGCAATGCCAAAGAATGCTCAAACTACCGCACAATTGCACTCTATCTCACACGCTAGTAAAGTAATGCTCAAAATTCTCCAAGCCAGGCTTCAGCAATATGTGAACTGTGAACTTCCAGATGTTCAAGCTGGATTTAGAAAAGGCAGAGGAACCAGAGACCAAATTGCCAACATCTGCTGGATCACTAAAAAAGCAAGAGAGTTCCAGAAAAACATCTATTTCTGCTTTATTGATTATGCCAAAGCCTTCGACTGTGTGGATCACAATAAACTGTGGAAAATTCTGAAAGAGATGGAAATACCAGACTACCTGACCTGCCTCTTGAGAAACCTATATGCAGGTCAGGAAGCAACAGTTAGAACTGGACATGGAACAAGAGACAGGTACCAAATAGGAAAAGGAGTACGTCAAGGCTGTACATTGTCACCCTGCTTGTTTGACTTCTATGCAGAGTACATCATGAGAAACACTGGGCTGGAAGAAGCACAAGCTGGAATCAAGATTGCGGGGAGAAATATCAATAACCTCAGATATGCAGATGACACCACCCTTATGGCAGAAAATAAAGAGGAACTAAAAAGCCTGTTGATGAAAGTGAAAGTGGAGAGTGAAAAAGTTGGCTTAAAGCTCAACAGTCAGAAAAGGAAGATCATGGCATCTGGTCCCATCATTTCATGGGAAATAGATGGGGAAACAGTGGAAACAGTGTCAGACTTTATTTTTGGGGGCTCCAAAATCACTGCAGATAGTGACTGCAGCCATGAAATTAAAAGACGCTTACTCCTTGGAAGGAAAGTTATGACCAACCTAGATAGCATATTCAAAAGCAGAGACATTACTTTGCCAACTAAGGTCCATCTAGTCAAGGCTGTGGTTTTTCCAGTGGTCATGTATGGATGTGAGGGTTGGACTGTGAAGAAGGCTGAGTGCCAAAGAATTGATGCTTTTGAACTGTGGTCCTGGAGAAGACTCTTGCGAGTCCCTTGGACTGCAAGGAGATCCAACCAGTCCATTCTGAATGAGATCAGCCCTGGGGTTTCTTTGGAAGGAATGATGCTAAAGCTGAAACTCCAGTACTTTGGCCATCTCATGCAAAGAGTTGACTCATTGGAAAAGTCTCTGATGCTGGGAGGGATTGGGGGCAGGAGGAGAAGGGGACGACAGAGGATGAGATGGCTGGATGGCATCACCGACTTGATGCACATGAGTCTGAGTGAACTCCGGGAGTTGGTGATGGACAGGGAGGCCTGGCGTTATGCGGTTCATGGGGTCGCAAAGAATCGGTCACAACTGAGCGACTGAACTGAACTGATATACATTGAAATATACATTCAAACATACAATTTATATATGCATTCATTTTTGGACAGTTGAGTTGTTTTTATCTTTGGACTATTGTATATAAGAGTGCTATAAATATTTGTTTACTAGTTTCTGTATGGATATATGTTTTTATTTCTTTTGGGTATGTATATATATGGTGGAATTTCTGGGTCATATAGTAATTCTATGTTTAACTTTTTGTTATCAGGTTTTGGTATCAGGTTAAAGTTGGTATCACAGAATATGTTTGGAAATGTTTCCTCCTAATTTTTTAAATAGTTTGAGAGAATTGGTGTTGATTCTTTTTTCAGTGTTTATGGAATTGACCAGTAAAAAATTGTCTGATCCTAGATTTGTTGGGAGGTTTAGATTACTGATTTAATCTCTTTACATTTGATTCTCTTCTTCACAGTATTAATTTCTACAAAATTACTGTGAACACTAAATTAGAGACTACTGACTCAGAGCTATGGGGAAATGCAGGGTTAGATTTCTGAAAGCCTTCGGTAAAAATATTTTTGTCAAATCAAAGCATAATATTATTTTATATGTGCTTTTCTTTAAAGATACATTATTTAATAACTTTCTTATAAATTATTAATGATATACATTATTTTTAAAAGGATAACACTAGCAAACAAAATTTAACATTTTCTTGACTTTGCGGGAACATTAGTATGTGTTTCCTTGTCTTTTAGCCTCAGAACAGTACTTTCCACTGTATTTTGTTGCTGGTTATTATTTCATGAATACATAAATTTAGCCACTTTTTCACTTTTCCATAGCTGCCTCACGTACTATAGATGTTACTTTAGTTCCTTCTGCAGCAGGCTCACATATAGCTTGGCATATTTCCTCTTCCTTTTTCTGGATGTGCCATGTTATTGACTCATTACTGTTGAATTCACACCCAGTAGCCCACACTGTATTAGCTCTATGCTTGGACCATTGGTGTTACAAATAAAGTTTGTTGCTGGTCAGTTGCTAAGATGTATTGGACTCTTTGCAGTACCATGGACTTCAGTATACAAGGCTTCCCTGTCCTTCATTATCTCTCAGAGTTTGCTCAGATTCACATCGATTGAGTTGGTGATGCTGTCTAACCATCTCATCCTCTGTCGTCCCCTTCTTCTCCTCCCTCAATCTTTCCCACCATCAGGGTCTTATCCAATGAGTCAACTTTTCACATCAGGTGGCCAAAATATTGGAGCTTCAGCTTCAGCATCAGTCCTTCCAATGAATATTCAGGGTTGATTTCCTTTAGGGTTGACTGGTTTGATCTCCTTGAAGTCCAAGGGACTCTCAAGAGTCTTCTCCAACACCACAGTTCAAAAGCATCAGTTTTTCGGCACTTAGCCTTCTTCAGGGTCAAAGTCTCACATCCATACATGACTACTGAAAAAACCATAGCTTTGACTACAGACATTTGTGTGTGCTTTTTAATACACTGTCTAGGTTTGTATAGCTTTCCTTCCAAGGAGCAAGCATCTTCTAATTTCATGGCTGCAGTCACTGTCCGCAGTCACTGTCCACAGTCATTTTGGAGCTGAATAAAATAAAATCAAGTCACTGATTCCAATTTTCCCCTATCTATGTGCCATGAAGTGATGGGACTGGATGCCATGATCTTTTTCTTTTTTGAGTGTTGAGCTTTAAGCCATCTTTTTCACTCTCCTCTTTCACCTCATCAAGAGGCTCTTTAGTTCCTCTTCACTTTCTGCCATTAGAGTGGTAACATCTGCATATCTGTGATTGTTGATATTTCTCTTGGCAATCTTTATTCTAGCTTGTGATTCATCCAACCTGGCATTTCCCATGATGTACTCTACATATAAGTTAAATAAGCAGGGTGTTAATACATATAGCCTTGTTATACTCCTTTCCTAATTTTGAACCCAGTTTGTTGTTCTGTGTCTGATTTTAACTGTTGCTTCTTGACCTGTATACAGCTTTCTCAGGAGACAGGTAAGGTGGTCTTGTATTCCTATCTCTTTAAGAATTCTCCACAGTTTGTTGTGATCCACACAGACAAAGGCTTTAGTGTAGTCAATGAAGCAGATGTATTTCAGGAATTCCCTTGATTTCTCTATGATCCAATGGATACTGGCAATTTAATCTCTGGTTCTTCTGCCTTTTCTAAACCCAGCTTGTTCTTGGTTCACATACTGCTGAAGCCCAGCTTGAAATTTTTTGAGCATATCCTTGGTAGCATGTGAATGAGCGCAGTTGTATAATCTTTTGAATATTCTTTGGCATTGTCCTTCTTTGGCATTGGAATGAAAGCTATCCTTTCCAGTCCTGTGGCCACAGCTAAATTTTCCAAATTTTCTGGTGTATTGAGTGCTGCACTTTAACCACATTATCTTTTAGTATTTGAAAAAGCTCAGCTGGAATTCCATCACCTCCACTAGCTCTGTTCGTAGTAATGCTTCCTAAGGCCACTTAACTTCACACTCCAGGATGTCTCGCTTTAGGTGAGTGACCACACCATCATGGTTGTCCAGGTCATTAATATCTTTTTTTTTTTTGTATAGAATCTGTGAATTCTGAGTGTTTTTGCCACCTCTTCTTAATCTCTTCTGCTTCTGTCAGATTCTTCCCATTTCTGTCCTTTATTGTACCCATCCTTGCATGAAATGTTCTCTTGATATCTCCAGTTTTCTTGAGGAGATTTCTAGTCTTTCCCATTTGATTGTTTTCCTTGGTTTCTTTGCATTGTTCATTTAAGAAGGTGTCCTTATCTCTCCTTGCTATTCTCTGGAACTTTGCATTCATCTCGCTATATCTTTCCCTTTCTCCCTTGTCTTTTACTTCTCTTCTTTTCTCAGCTATTTTTAAAGCCTCCCCAGAAAACCAGTTTGCCTTCTTGCATTTCTTTTTCTTTGGGATGGTTTTGGCCACTGCCCTCTGTACAGTATTACGAACCTCCATTCATAGTTCTCAGGTACTCTGTCTACCAAATCTAATCTTTTGAACCTATTTGTCACTTGCACTGTATAATCATAAGTGGTTTGATTTAGATCATACCCGTATGGCCTAGTACTCTTGCCAACTTTCTTCAATTTAAGCCTGAGTGTTGCAATAAGGAGTTCATTATCTGAGTCACAGTCAGCTCCAGGCCTTGTTTTTCCTCACTTTATGGAGCTACTCCATTTTTGACTGCAAAGGATATAATCAATCTGATATTAATATTGACCATTTGGAATGTCCAAGTGTAGAGTCATCTCTTGTGTGGTTGGAAGAGGGTATTTCCTATGATCAGTGTGTTCCCTTGACAAAACTCTGTTAACCTTTGCCCTGCTTCATTTTGTACTCCAAGGCCAAATATGCCTGTTACTCCAGTTATCTCTTGACTTCCTTCTTTTGCATTCCAGTCCCCTTTGATGAAAAGAACATCTTTTTTTCTTTTTTTTTGGTGTTGTTCTAGAAGGTGGTGTAGTTCTTCATAGAACTGATTTACTTCAGCTTCTTCAGTATCAGTGGTTGGGGCATAGACTTGGATTACTGTGATATTGAATGGTTTGCCTTGGAAATGAACTGAGATCATTCTGTCATTTTTGAGATTGCACCCAAGTGCTGTATTTTGGAGTCGTTTGTTGACTATGAGGGCTATTCCATTTCTTGTAATAATTCTTGCCCACTAATAGACATGATGGTCATCTGAATTAAAGTCACCCATTCCGATACAATCTAGATCGCTGATTCCTAAGATGTTGATCTTCACTCTTGCCATCTCTTGCTTGATCACGTCCAATTTACCTTGATTCATGATTCCAGGTTCCTATGCAATATTTTTCGAATGGCATTTGGACTTTACTTTTACCACCAGAGACATCTACAAATGAGCCTTGTTTCCACTTTTACCCATCTGCTTCATTTTTTCTGAAGCTATTATTAATAATAATTGCCTTCTGCACTTCCCCAGTAGCATACTGAACAGCTTCTGACCTGGGGAGCTCATCTTCCAGTGTCATATCTTCTTGTCTTTTCATACTGTTCATGAGGTTCTCGTGGCAAGAATACTAGAGTGGGCTGCCCTTCCTTCCTTCAGTGGACCACATTTTGTCAGAACTCTTCACTATAACCCATCTGTCTTTGGCTAGCCCTGTATGGCATGGCTCATAGCTTTATTGATTTATGCAAGCCCCTTGTCCCCAGCAAGACTGTGAACAATGAAGGGGTTAACTTCTTGAGCTTGAGATGATCAGCTTAAAGTCTTCATATAGTTAAGTCAGATGGCTGGACTTCCCCAGGTATGGTTTCTGTTTTTTTATTTTCCCATTGTAAATTGGCCTTATATTCTTGTTGCTTTGTGTGCTTTGTAATTTTTGTGTAAAGAATTGAGCATTTTAAGTATTACAGTGTGATAACTATAGAAATCAGATTCTTCCTCCTCCCCAGGGACTGTTGTTGCTTGATGAAATGTTCAATTGCCTATTTATTTAGTGAATTTTTCTATTTTTTAAAAGCATATATTTCTTGTCCAGTGTAGGCACTATCTCTGTTCCATGGTCTGCTAGTGATTTTTCAAAGAATTCCTTGAAAGCCTGGATATAATAGGAAAACGAAAACTGTTCTGTTTCTGTCTATCTAAATTCCTTTGATAGGTACTCCCTAGGAACCTGCTTTAGTGTAATTAGATTGAAACAATGGCCAGCCCCTGTGTCGGTCAATCAGTGAGTTGTAGACACTTCAAAACACAGAACCCTAGATTTTGGAAGTTGTGTACTGTCCTTACTGATGGTCACCAGCCAGCTGCAACAGTACCACCATCTCTCCTCTGCATGGCTGTCTGCCACAGGACTGGAGGTTGGAAGATGGTAGCTGCTATGTGGAATATCAGAATTTTCTGAAATTCACCAGAAAATTTATTCCCTTTTCATTTAGCACTCCTCTGAATGCTGCAAGTATTTCACTAGACTTCATACCTCTGAAATGGCTTATTCTGACAGTTCCTGACACCTCAGTAGTTGTTTCAGCAGAGAAACTAATTTCTGGAACTTTCTGCTTCCCCATTACCTATGACATTACTTTGGTCCAATTTTAAATTTGCTTTTAATTTTATTTTCTGTAGCTGAATTTTATGTGTTGTTTAAAGTCATTTGGAATTTCATTGTAAGTAATTAAAAGTCATTTAATAGGAAAGGTTAATTACACTGGAAAAATACATATAGAATAAAAAATTACTTATTGTCATTATGGTTTTTTTCTTTTCATTGAAACTGACTGACGTATTCCTCAGAAATAAGACACATAAATTAAATGGTGTCTGATGTTTTCTCACTTATGAGAGAATATTTTTAGGTTTTAGAGTTCTAAAACTTGGTAGACTTGGTAGATCAAACTTATAGAAAGAAGTAGAAAAAAAAATGTTAGGACATAGGAATATTACATGATTTCTAGAGAAGGCCAGAGTTTGCAACTGTCTTGTATGTGTATCTTTGATAATAATGATGATGGTATAATCACAATTATTTTCCAAAATTAACTGTAATCCACATTAAAATAAGTGAATAAATATTTGAGATATATTCCCAAGTAATATATGACAAACACTTTCAAAGAATGAACTATTTAAACTAAGCCTAAGTTCACTTTTCTATATCCCTATATAAAATATTGTTAAGCAGTAACCCAGCAAATGATTAGTAGCCATTAAAATATGGACTTTTTTAGTGAGGACATTGGAAAACCATTAATTACATAGTTGGTATTCAGTAACTGTTTCATATAAGGAAGAAAAAGAAGAAAAGGGTTTTTTTTCTTATTTGTAAAGGCCACTGTTTTATTCAATTACAATGGAAAAAATTAAGTAAAATCTGGAGGGCAAGTTGCTTTTTAATATAAACTAAAGTATGATGAACATGGAGCTTTTTAAGTAACTTGTTTTTTAATACTAAAGTCCTAAAGGGCTTTGTACATGGTGTTAGTGGTAAAGAACCCACCTGCCAGTGCAGCAGATGTGAGAGACATGGGTTTGATCCCTGGGTCAGGAAAATCCCCTGGAGTAGGAAATGGTATACTCTTCAGTATTCTTGCTTGGAAAATTCCATGTAGCCTAGCGAGTTACAGTCCATAGGGTTTCTAAGAAACACGACTGAAGCAACTTAGCTTGCCCACAAAATCATGAAAACTTTTGGTTGGGAAGTCCTTTGTGAAAAAAGACAGGTGGAAATATCTGCATTAAAATTTGATTGAAATTTGTGGTTTTCAATTCACAATTTTCCTTCTGAGTGTTAAGAAGTTTCCTGCCTTAGGTTTGTTATTTTTCAACTTTTATTTATTTATTTATTTTTATTTTTAAACTTTACAATATTGTATTAGTTTTGCCCAACATCGAAATGAATCCGCCACAGGTATACCCGTGCTCCCCATCCTGAACCCTCCTCCCTCCTCCCTCCCCATACCCTCCTCTGGGCTGTCCCAGTGCACCAGCCCCAAGCATCCAGCATCGTGCATTGAACCTGTACTGGCGACTCGTCTCATACATGATATTACACATGTTTCAATGCCATTCAGTGCCTTTTTTTCCTCTGTAAAAATGAAATTCCACAGTATTTCTTTTCTTTAAATTAAAAGTTATCATACTACTTTCATAGGAAACATTTTTTATATTTGATCAACATCATATAAAACAAATTGGACTTTCTAGACTCAAATTTGATATATGTAGTAAATTGATATATGTAGTACTTGATATATGTAGTAAATTGTAATATATTTCAAAGTTCTACAAATTTAAATACTTCCTCCTTCTTTCCCTCCTCTTTTCTGCCTTTTCCCTTGCTCCCCCCTTCCTTCCTTACCTAAGATATGACATAATGTAGCTTCTGTGTAGGTATATGCAATTGACTATTTTCTGAAACTTTATATGATTTCAAAAGATTATTTCAGTTTATCTTATTTATGTAGATCAGGAAATGATTCCTTTGAGAGAGATTTTAGTATTATAAGCCACTGAAATATCATTTAGTTTATGCTGAAGTTGTACTTTGCCTTGTATTAATAATACATAATAATCAATATTTTATGTCAAAATATGTAATTAAGATCAGGAAAATTATTGATGGAATTTTGGGAATATATTACTTAAAAATTACATATAATAAATTTCCAGTCATCATAAATATTTTGATTTTACCTTCAGTTGAATAAATACTAGGCCAAGATGAATCTTCATTTTTTTTCTTTTTTTATGATAATGGTTTTGTCATTCAATATTAAAAAATCCTTTCATGGAAACCATTTTCAACTCATTTCTAAAGAAAAAATGACAAAATTATTTCTGTGAGCTTCATTGTTAGCATTTTATGAAGATTGGTGGTACTAGTGATGATGTGGTAGTAATAAAAATAATAATGAGGCAGCCATCTCAGTGGCACAACATATATGCTTTGGGAACATTAATAGTTTAAAAATATATAGTCCCTTCTTGTTGGTAAATCTTATTTCATGCTTTGTAATTTATTTTGATGTGTGAAGATGTCATTAGTAAATTGGAATGCTAATCTTGGAAAGCTTGTACGTTTTGGTAAATACAAAATGATAAAAGTATTTCAAATTTTGCCAGTCAGTTTTTCTATGCTCAATCAAGGGTTAAGCCATTTAAGGTAAATTTTAGTAAAATTTTAATTTGGAAATTGTGTTGACTTTTACAATTATAAAGACTATAATTGTAAAGTCTTGACTATAAAGAGAAATAGTCAAAAAATTGTCAAAAAATAGTCAAAAAATTGACTATAAAGGGAAATACTTTATAGAAGTAAAATGAGTAAACTAATGTAAAATATTGTTTAATATGCCAATAAATATCATGAGAGTTGCTGTTTTGTAATGTGCTTGAACAATGACTTAGGTAAAAGAGTAGTGCATATTTACTATTAAAATAGATATACATTAATGTGAGATGAAAAAGTTTGGGTATATTATTACATAATTGGAAAATAAATGAGTTCATGAATGTTTACTGCTTAGTAAAAGGACATATCTGTATTTGAAAGTGGTTAGAAAGTAAAGGTCTTTTTAATACTGATAATAAATGTATGTTTGCCACCTTAGTGTGATGCAAATTGGAGTAAAACCTTGATGGTTTTTCCATTATCTATTAATATAGGTAATATAGATAATGGATTCCCTTGAGTGTGCCTTGAAGGGAATGCCTCTATTGGAAAACTCATTCTTAGATTTCTAACAGTTATTCATCCTGTATTACAGAAAACTCTTGAGCGTAACGTGTGTTTTGATCATGAACATTATAAGCTGTTTAGAACTAGCTCAACCTAGAAAATACTTGAGTTTACCTGAACTCATTTTATCAGGGAAAAATGATTTATTAGTCTGGGAAATGGTATGGTGAATCTGAATAAGTTTTCTGGTGAGCATCAGAATTTCAGGGTGCTCATTCTAGCTTCATTGCCATCAGTCAGTTCAGTCACTCTCTCATGTCTGACTCTGCGACCCCGTGGACTGCAGCACGCCAGGCTTCCCTGTCCATCACTAACTCCTGGAGCATGCTTGAACGCATGTCCATCAAGTTGGTGATGCCATCCAACAGTCTCATCCTGTCATCCCCTCTCCTCCTGCCTTCAGTCTTTCCCAGCATCAGGGTCTTTTCCAGTGAGTCAGCTCTTAGCATCAGGTGGCCAAAGTATTTGAGCTTCAGCTTCAGCGTCAGTCCTTCCAATGAATATTCAAGACTTATTTCCTTCAGGAGGGGCTGGTTTGATCTCCTTGCAGTCCAAGGGACTCTTAAGAGTCTTCTCCAACACCACAGTTCAAAAGCATCAATTCTTCGGCAATCAGTTCTTCATTGCAATACTTTATGGTTTTAAAACTGTGTCCTTCTTTCAGTGGCCACTGACTACATGTGACTTTTGAGTTTGAAATATGGCTAGTACAGATGAACTTTAAGTGTAAATTACATACAAGATTTCAAATAGTTAGCAAGGAGAAAGCAAATGCCAAATATCTCATTAATAGTTTATTATATTGGTTATATGTTGAAATGATAATTTGGGATATATTGGATTTTTAAAAAATTAAATGTTCCATCTGCTTTTTTTTAAAACCTCTTTTAATGTGGCAGCTATACAAATTTAAGCTCTATATGTGGCTCATATTTATGACTTGTCTCTTTCATTTGGACAGCACTTTCCTAGATGACCTCTTAATTGCTAGGTGCAATTTTCTCTCTGGACCAATGGGGGAATTAGACTAAAATAAACTTTGAGACCTTTACTAACATCAAAATTCCATTTTTTTTCCTCCTACAGTTAAGTTAGGTTGCTACTTCTGGTTCCCCAAATATTTATATTTCATCCAGCTATGTTTTACATTGAAAGATAAAGCAATATGGAATGTCAGTGTAGAGCTTTGGTAAGCATTTTGGAAGACATAATATCTAGTATATCAGTCACTCCCATTTGGTAGTTATTCTGACACAGATAAGCTAATTTTTGCTTAATGGATTTAAGTTATTCTTTGAGAAACTTAATATCAAATGTTCTGGCCTTAAAGTAAATATATCTGTTGAACCCTGAGGGAGCTCATTTAACTGCCATTACTGTTTTCCTGGCATACTAAGAAGCTATGATGATGGAATTTTGTCTTATTGTGCCTTTGTATTTATAGTTGATCCTCAGCAAATTTAGATACTTTAATGTAAACTACTAAATAAAAGACAGGAGATATAATAATCCAGTGTGTGACAGAATCTTATTTGGGTTATTTCCTTATTGTAAGGTAGTAGGTTTAACTAATGTAAAGATGTATATCAGTGGTTTACTAACATAGCTAATGATTATAAGACCCTTAAAATATGTTTATTCTTATGGGTATATGCCAGTTCAGTTAAAATTTTGCCATTCAGAATGTTAGCAGTAGAATCTTCAGACTATATTGTAAATGATATTTACTTATTGGTACATAGATTATTTAAAAAATTAAGTGAATCAAGAACCTGTAATTATAGATTCTATACTTCACCACCATCACCATTTACTAAGTGAATAACTGGTGGAATTCACTTCACATCTCTAACCTTCAATTTCTAGCTCACTAGCCTTCATATCTGTATGTAAAATAAGATTATATAATTTATGTGAGTGCCCTCTGAAGCTCTGCATAAATGTAAGATATTTGAAGTCCAGGTGTAGGTCTCTCCTGAGCATTTAAATGTATTCCTTTCAGCCTAGAGTATTCCCCTCCTACTCCTACACACTAGGCTGAAGGGGATAGAGAAATCTCGTGTGAGCACAAACCCACTATCTGTTTTTATCCAGACAGTTTTTAATCCCACAGCTTGCCTGTTTGGACCGTCCATCTCTAGCTTTAATCCTCCCCAGCTCTCCAATCCATTAACTCTACTCTTTGGGTCTTGATAAAGTGCCACCATAGGTTTCTTATTTTGAAGGTGGGTTGGATGCCTGTCTCTTGCTCTGACTCATGTGTGGATTTGTGCCTGTCTCCAGATCCATAGTCAAAGCTATGGTATTTCCAGTAGTCACATATGAATGTGAGATTTGGGCTATAAAGACTGCTGAGCGCCAAAGAATGATGCTTTTGAACTGTGGTGTTGAGGAAGACTCTTAGAGTCCCTTGGACTGCAAAAAGATTAAACCAGTCAATCTTAAAGGAAATGGATTCTGAATATTCATTTCTGGGACTGGTGCTGAGGCTGAAGTTCCAATACTTTGGCCACCTGATGTGAAGAGCCAACTCATTGGAAAAGACCCCGATGTTGGAAAGATTGAAGGCAGGAGGAGAAGGTATGACAGAGGAAAAGGTGGTTGGATGGCAGCAGTGACTCAATGGCCATGAGTTGAGCAAGCTCCAGAAGATGGTGAAGGACAGGGAAGCCTGGCGTTCTGTAGTCCTTGGGGTTGCAAAGAGTCAGACCTGACTGAGTGACTGAACAACAACCAGAGCCATGCAACACAGCTCTGGGTCAGAAGGACTTCCATAGCTAACCTCAGACCTGTGCTACCCATACTGAGTCTGTGGTATTAATGCATTTCTGGGGCACAAGAGTGCAAAATCAGGTTTCACTCCAGTCCCAAAGAAAGGCAATGCCAAAGAATGTTCAACTATCATGTAGTTGCACTCTTTTCACATGCTAGCCAGGTAATGCTCAAAATCCTTCAAGCTGGGCTTCAAGAGTACATGAACTAAGAACTTCCAGATTTACAAGCTGGATTTAGAAAAGGAACCAGAGATTAAATTGCCCACATCCCCCGGATCATAGAAAAAGCGAGAGTTTCAGAAAAACACCTACTTCTGCTTCATTGACTATGCTCAAGCCTTTGACTGTGTGGACCACAACAAACTGGAAAATTCTTAAAGAGATGGGAGTATAAGACCTCCTTACTGTTTCCTGAGAAACCTGTATGCAGGTCAAAATGTCACAGTTACAACCAGAAATGGAACAACAGACTGGTTCAAAATTGGGAAAAGAGTACGACAAGGCTGTATATTGTCACCCTGTTTATTTAACTTACATGCAGAGTACATCATAGGAAATACTGGACTGGATCAATCACAAGGTGGAATCAAGACTTCCAGGAGAAATATCAGCAACCTCAGATATGCAGATGATACACTCTAATGGCAAAAAATGATGCTTTCTTCTTTTCAGCCTTTTTCTCTGTTTCACTTTGGATAGTTTCTGTTCCCATGTTTTTGGGTTTACTGTTTTTTTCTATAGTGTCTTATCAGGTCTAAATCCCATCTACTGTTATTTAATAAAATTTGTGTATTGTTTTTCTCAGCCTTAGAAATTTGATTTGTAAAAATCTTCTATGTCACCATATTCAATCTTTCTTCTAACTTTTTAAACATATGGAATATAGTCATAAAGATTCTTAATGCCCTTGATCTCTAGTTTTCTCATCTCTCTCATTTCTAAGTCTTTCAATTAATTGATTTTTTTCTCCTCCATCCAACCAGTCCATTCTAAAGGAGATCAGTCCTGGGTGTTCTTTGGAAGGAATAATGCTAAAGCTGAAACTCCAGTACTTTGGCCACCTCACTGGAAGAGTTGACTCATTGGAAAAGACTCTGATGCTGGGAGGGATTGGGGGCAGGAGGAGAAGGGGACGACAGAGGATGAGATGGCTGGATGGCCTCACTGACTCGATGGACGTGAGTTTGAGTGAACTCCGGGAGATGGTGATGGACAGGGAGGCCTGGCATGCTGCGGTCATGGGGTCGCAAAGAGTCGGACACGACTGAGCGACTGAACTGATAGCTTCTATTTTATGTATGCCTGTGTGTCTTTGCATGCATTGTACTTGTTGACTGGATGACAGATATCATGACATTTACCATGTTGGGTGCTGAATATTTTTGTGTTCTAGCAATGTCTTGACTTTTGTTCTGAAATATATTGAAGTTACTTGAAAACAGTTTGACCCTTTGAGGCTTGCTTTTAGCTTTTTTTGGCAGGACCAGAGCCAACTTTATTCTAGGACTAATTTTCTCCACCACTGAGTTTAACACCATTTGAATGCTTTACCTGATGTACCATAAATTATGACATTTTTCACTTCTGGCTAATTGGAACATAAACTTTTCTCAGACATGCATGAATACTGGAGATTATTCCCTCAGGAAGTTTCATCATATGCAGGTGCTGATCAGCTGAAAAAAAAGAGGGACTGTCAGTAGATCTCAAAGCCCTTCTGTATGATTTTTTTTCTTTCAATATTCTACCAGTGAACTGCAGCTACCTTGACATTTTTGGGCTCCATTTCTTAAACTCAGAAAGATGCTTGAATCCAACGTAGTTCCTGCTCCCTGTGTTGCCACATGGAAAAACCCTTCAAGCAGTAAGTGGGGAACAATCCTATATGCTACATATGCTACAAAACAATCCATTTCCTTTGTCTCTCTTCACTCACAGTCACTATTACATACTGTTTGATATCTTCTATCTGAAAATTACTATGTTATATATTTGGTCTGCGTTTTTTTTTTTTTTTTTGCATTTTTTAAATTGAAGCATAGTTGATTTAGAATGTTGTGTTAGCTACTGGTGCACAGCAAAGTGATTGTTTTATATATATATATATTTTTTTTTTCATTATGGTTCATTACAGAATATTGAATCTACTTCCCTGTGCTATAATAGGAACTTACTGTTTATCCATTCTATGTGTAATATTTGCATTGGTCTAATAATTTCATTTGCTTCAGACTGGAGGGTAATCTGGTCCCTGTTACTCTATCTTGTCCTGAAGTAGAAGTACTTATACTATATTTAGACTACACTATGGGGAATAATGATCTATAATATCTATTCATACTTGTAATGTTTATGGTCAGTGTCCTTCGGTGTGTCAATATCATAGGGTTTGCTATGTGATGTGATTACTCCAAGGATACACGCTATATCCATATGGATCCATAGAGACTAAATGATTTGGGTGAATTGACCAAAAACTAATTTTCCTTCTCTTTCTTTAAAATATCTTATTGAATTAACTAAGATGAGCATTTTTCTGAGTATAAGTTTAGTCTGGTTGTCCTATTTTCACCAAGAGATAGGGATGCTATAAACTGTGTACATCTTGCACTTCAGTATAAAATAAAACATGTAGCGTATAGCAGGGTTGGTTGATGTATCTGTGACTAAAAATTACATAGTATTTCAAACAGTATACAACATTTCATGGGAGAAAGGGGAAGAGTAGATATGGGAATAATCAGAGAACAGGTCTTAGAAGACGTAAGTTTTAAACCAGATAATACAGACCAGCTAGAACCAAACAGGTGCATGTGTAAGTGTGAAGGGTGGGTTGGGTGGAAGCAGCTGGGGCTCAGAGCAAAGAAGAACTCTAATGCTAAGGAAGCATAAAGACAGTTACTTTTTTTTTTTCTTGGGAAGCTTCAGCTCTTTTATGAATATGGTCTACATGTACAGACTATCACAAAGAACTTTATAGAATGTTTAGTACAACATTTTTTTAATTAATTTTATTTTATTTTTAAACCTTACATAATTGTATTAGTTTTGCCAAATATCAAAATGATATTTAGTACATCAAAATTTAGTACAACATTTTTATAATTATAAAAAATATGGTCATGACCCAAATATCCTTAAAATGTTTGACAGTCATTCTTTGAAATATTATCCCATATATCTGTATATGCTCATGTATTTAGAAAATTGTCTTAATATTTTTCCAGGAGGAAAGAGCAAATTGAAGAAGACCATGAGCAGTATCATTTTTGGAGTGTGTACTCTTATAAGAAATATCGGTATTAGCAGAGAGGGCAGTTTTTGCTTTTTATTTTATGCCCTTGTTTACTGTTCGATATTTTGAAGTTACATATATTATTTAAAATAAATAAACAAATACTTAAAATTCAATATTTAATATAAATAAGTTCAACATTTAAAATATTCGATATTTAAGATAAATAGATTTAGACTAAAATGCTCTTTCCTTCAGTTAAACTAATGAGAATCTAAAATCTAAGTCAGTCACATTTGTTTCTTCTTGGGTACATTCTGCTCTATTTGCCAGTCAGCCATCCAATCAGTGTGTTTATATGTATTGACTCAAAAAAACTCAGCATGTTACTTCCTCTTCCTTTGTAAGTCTACACCTGTGAGCATTTATGGGGTAGCATTGTGAAAAGGCATCTCACAGTAGTTTTCTTGGTTCACAAATCTGCTTGTCTTTTTTCTTTTTCTAATTCAGTCTCAAGACTGCCACCACATTCTTTAGTGCTGTCTTTTTTTAATCTTGATTGTAATTGTATTTTGTTTCCCCTTTCCTAACCTATGATACCAAACATGTATGGGAGAGGGTGTGTCAATACCGTTCCTTCCTGCTGTGGATCTACAAATTGAAGTGACAAACACCAGCTGTTACCTTCTCTGAACAGGCAGGTTGGCAACAAACTAAAGATTTTATGGTATGCTGCAGGTCTAGTAAATTCTTTTAATATATATAGATATAGGAATATTTTCACAGCACGTAGTATGTATTAGCTGTTTTCCTTGCAACAAATAGCTATTATAGTTCGATGATAATTGTGTGTATGCATGTGTATGTGTGTTTCCAACTTAATGTCTTCTGGCTTTAATTTTTGTTGCCTGGAATAAAAATTATGAACTCTGAGGGGCAGTGACTCTTGATGTGTTTTTCTAAAACAGTTAAGTTCTGCTTGTACTCTCTGCAATTTTCAGTAGCTTTGAAAATATGACCCAGAAAGTGTTTTGGAATAAAATGTGCCGAAGAGAATTGTGTTTATCCTATTCATTTACTGCTCATGCTACATGGTCTTTATAAACATACTGTTCTAACTGTTGTGGTTTGTGCCCTCTTAGATTAAGCATTGTACGAGAATAGTGAGTGAGAAGGATTCACATAATAGGGGAAGTGTGTGTGTGTGTGTGTGTGTATACGAATGTTGAATCCTGGAAGTGTTCGGATACCTCATAGACTTGCATCAGTTATGGCTGAATTAAATAAGACCTCCGAGGTGATGCGCTAACAAAATGAGCACGTGATGCCCTTTTCCTCAATGTCCCTTTAGGGTTGCCTGATAGGATCTCTCTCAGCCAACAATCATAAACAGAAAAATAAAACAAAATTCCTTTCTTTAGAAGAAAAAGAGTTCCAGAGTCATAGGACCTTCAGCTTGATCATATTGTTAAAGTATATCCTTTTGCTAATGACAGAAGTTCGTGGCTGGGTTTTCTTGTCTGAGAAAGAGGAAGAGAGTCCACGTTCTGCTGAGTGGAGGACACTGTCTTCTTGGGTGTGTATAGACTCAAAAGTATTAAAATGGCTTTCATAAATCAAAATAGCTTATACATATTACATAAAACATTTCAAAACATGGAATTCATATTTAATCCACAAAGGTGTCAAATGATCATTTCCTCTTTAATTTTTTTTTTTGAAATAAGGTGTTAAGGGGATTTGTAGTTTATTTTAGAATATGAAGGGAATTCTTTTATACTGGAATTTTATCAAGATGAGAAAAATGTAAAATTATGCCTTCATTTAAATTCCACTGGAAATCAAAATGATCACTTCTGAAGAGTCCATAAACAATGCTTATCAAGTTATTATTTTATTGTTCTCCTCAAAATTAACATTATTGTCACTGAGTGATTTTCAATAATTGAGGAAAAGCAAGTTCTTTACATATTATTTACACAGAATGATTTAGACTTTGTCTTAATATCTTTTACACAAGAAAAGCATTCTCCATATCTTTCAAAATTGTTAGTTGGCCTTATTTTAAATAAAATTTAAGGCATGATATTGTTTCTTTTCTAATACCCAAATAATATACATCTCATACTCAACAGATGATCAGAAGGTCCATCCAGTCTTTAATGAAAACATACTTCAAATCACTAACTATAAATGTTGAAACAGAATTGTATCATCAAACATAATATTTTAATTCTACAGATACAAACTGGAATTGTTATATTATTTTGCCTGAAAAATAGTATTACATTCTTATATAGAAGAGACACATATCCTTTTTATGAATTACTCATCTGCAGGAAACAAATACTTGGTTGTTCAAAATGCCACAAAGTGAGAATTTAGTTTAAAGAAGTTGCAGGTGGGTAGTGCTTCCAGAAACCTGGGAAATACAAATCAAATTAAGAGTTAAGCATTATCAATGAGGCCTCAGAGATTCCCATAAATGAAGCTCTAATAAACATGAGCTTTATTTATTTATTTATTTTTTAACCTTAAAATTTTATTTATTTCTTTGTTTTTGGCTGTACTGGGTCTCCGTGGCTGTGCCTGGGCTTCCTCTGGTTTCAGCGAGTGGGGGCTGCTCTTCCTTGCGACGCACACGCTTCTTGTTGTGGTGGCTTCTCTGGTGGGGAAGCTTTTAAACATGAGCTTTAAATCAAAATTTGTAAAGCACATAAAAACACAAGGGACCTAAAATACTTCAGATATTGGAGTAATTAGATACAGAATAGAAACATATATGTTTAATGTGATCAAGGAAATAATTGGAGGAATTGAGAATAAAAGTAGGTCAATTAAAACAGCCAGTTAAACTGGAGAAAACAAAGGCAAATAATTACTATAAGTTAAATGTATAGTAATGAAACTATAAATGGGACAGTGGGATGAACACATCTAATGAGTGACTTAGTGAAATTTAGATTTGAAGAAGTTACCAGTAATACAAAAGAGGGATAAAGAGACACAGCACATAAAAGAGAGATTAAGGGACATCGGAGTTAGAATATTCATTGAATCAGAGTTCCAGGACAAGATCCTAAGGAATGGGGTTGAGGAGGCATTTGAAAATATAATAGCTAACAGTCTTCCAGATGTGATTCTGGGTGCACATATATACAGATCAAGACAGAGCAAAAGAAATCTAAACCTAGAAAGACCTTAGTGCAACTGTAGGTCACCCAAAACAGAAAAGATATTTTAATAACTAGAGAACACGAACAGATTACCTAACAGCAATGAGAATGACAGCTGGCTTAGCAAAAGCCACAGCAGAAGCAGAAGCCAGTGTGATTCTACCTTAAAACTGAATGATGTTTCTAAAATTATATACAAAGTGACAGTATGTAACAGTTTTGAAGACAAAGAGACCTCAGACGAACATAAACTCAAGAAAATTCTGAATGGAGGACATCTGATAATTATCTATTGAAAATCAGTTTAAAATCAAAATAGAAATATTGAGTAAAAATACTTCTAAAATATGTGGGAAAATATAGATATTGACTATATTTTAAAATATTCCTATTTTTGTAGGCCAAAAACGAGAAGTAAAATACTGGCAAGTGATATATGTAACATAAGAGAAATAATTATTGGTCAGGTTTTCCAATTCCTTGTATTTGAAAGGAAGATGAACATATGATTAAGTATTAATTTAATTATTCATGTTATAATTTAACCATGATTAACCATGGAAATAATAGAAGATATAAAATTCAAGCCAGTAAAGAAAATCAAATGACATGAAACAAGAAAATTTAATTAATACAAAAGAAAGTTTAAAAATAAGGAAAAGAAAGCGTGACAGAGAAGCACAACTCTGGAAATAAATTCAAATATTTATCAATAATTACAATAAATCCATATGAACTAACCTCAATAAATAAAAACAATTGTCATGCTAGAGACATAGTTAAAACAAACATTGAACTTTAAAAATTAAAAAAGGAAAAAAAATGATACAGCAGGCAAATATCAACCAAAGAAAGATGATATAGCTATGATTGCATCATGAAAGTAGATTTTAGAGCAGGCCTCTTACTAGAGATAAAGAATTCTAAACTTGCATGTATGTAATAATAAAGTTCAAATAGAGAAAAACAAACATGCACAAATCCAAGAGCATACTGAGTTGTATTTAAAAGTCTCAATATGCTCTTGGATTTGTGCATGTTTGTGCATACTGAGCCTAAAAAATTCAGTAAGAATACAGAAGATTTGAAAGAACACGGAATGTTCAGTTAGCCTTTAATTAGCTTGATTAGCTAATACAACAATAACAAGGATGGTTATTTACTGGGAAGTTTTTAATCAGAAACCCCTTTAAACAATGGATTACTTGAAGGCTTTAAATATATTTATGTCTGATTATCATGGAAAGATTTATTAATTGATATTTAGAAATGATTTATTTCTTTGGTGAAATAGATTGAAAATATTTTGGTTAGGTAGAAATATTGTACAGGTTTCTCCACTCAGGAATGAAGAGGGTTTAAGACTCTAGGGATTCCAATGGCCTTTTGGAGGACTTTGTCTTGTCCTGTGTTCATTCCTGCTCAGGGTGTTCTGCCACTTGAACTCAGTAGAAAGGCAATCGAATACTGCTGCCAGGATGGAGTTTAATCTATTTCCATTGAGCATTTCACACAAAGGTGCTTGTCAGTAAGAATAGTTATGTGGGCAGATAACTGAGACTTCTTACAAATTCATATTTGTATGGTTCCATTCAGTCTCAGAGCTTTTATTTGTAACATACCATGAATAGTTAACAGTTTTGTTGGAGAAAAGACCTAATTATGAGCTACAGATATTTATAGTCAAAGCTATGTTTTTTCTAGAAGTCATGTATGAATGTGAGAGTTGGACCATAAAGAAGGCTGAGCGCTGAGGAATTGATACTTTCAAACTGTGGTGCTAGAGAAGACTCTTGAGGGTCCTTTGGACAGCAAGAAGATCAAACCAGTCAATCCTAAAGGAAATCAACCCTGAATATTCATTGGAAGGACTGATGCTGAAGCTGAAGCTCCAGTACTTTGGCCACCTGATGCAAAGAGCCGACTTGTTGGAAAAAACCCTGATGCTGGCAAAGATTGAAGGCATGAGGCAAAGGAGGTGGCAGAGGACGAGATGGTTGGATGGCATCAGTGATTCAAGTACTTGGGTTTCAGCAAACTCTGGGAGATGGGTGAAGAACAGGGAAGCCTGGTGTGCTCTAGCCTGTGGGGTTGCAAAGAGTTGGACGGACACAGATTAGTAACTGAGCAACAACAAGACCAACAACACAGATATTTACATCCAAAAACAAAAAGAAGGAATTGTGAAGAATCTAATACATACAGGTTAGTTCACAACACCGTGGTTCCAATTCATTGAGAAGATCAAAATCCAAAATAACTGCTCTAATTTTGTGTGGAAGTTTACTCTTTTTATCTAATTAAAATAAGATCATTTAAATTCAAAACAATAATAACTTGAATCATTACCATGGATTGTAACTGGGTGATTTTGACTGATAGTAAATGAGAATATTTATGTTAAACAGGAAAAGAACCTAGAGTGTATTTTATTTTATAGAATCCTGAGAACCAGTTTGACAGCAGTTTGCTCATTTCTAACATATATCATGGGGAGAGCCCTGGCAATGGATAGAAGATATTTGTTCTTCATCTGTGAAAGTGTTAGTCACTCAGTTGTGTCTGACTCTTTGCAACCCCATGGACTGTAACCTCTGTCCATGGAATTCTCTGGGCAAGAATAAATTCTTCATCTGAGATAACCTTTTAATTACATTAAAGATAGTAAAAATTATGTATGTCTTTCTGAAATATGCACTAAGTTATTTAAATATTGCTTTTGCAAATGGAAGAGTAGATGATTTAGGTCTTGGTTTAGATTGATTTTATGTTCTTGTTAGTAAGCTATGAGGCAGTTTGTGGAGAATGGGATAACTCAGTAGAAAGAATGATATAAGGGTGGTAAATGATTTTTAGAACCAGGACAATACTAGATTGTGATTGTGTCACATTATATATCTGTTAGCTACTGAAACTGCAAAATACAGTTATTTTTTTCTTCTTTTAAAGAAGAAAAACCCTATGATTTTCCTCCCTACCATTGTGTGATTAGCTGTCTTGCCCTTATCTATCCAACTAAATAGATGCCACATTCCTCAAGGATAGGAAGACATTCTCTTTGGCTTTCTCACATGCCTAATCTTTCTAGCCCTTTGCCTTGCATATAGTAAATATCTACTAAATATTTGTCAACTGACTACTTCCCTCAAACCTGGCACCTAGGGTTTTGGCAGCATCAGTGGTCACTTGGTAAACACTTGAGTGTATCAGCTATTAGTCACTGACCTTTCAGAAGCAGAGAGTTCTGGTGACTTTTTAGCCCTAAATTGCATTTTGTTCCCTTGCACAGAGGGCTCCAGCAGTCTTCAGTTTTGTGTCCCTCAGCACCTCATAAAAAGCTTTCTCAGGACGCGACTTTGTATAAAGTTGTTCAGTTCAAATGTGGATTCTGGTGTCTGGAGAAACTGTAGTACAGCCTTGCAGATAGTTTTACAAAGCCTTAATGGCCTGCAGGCATGCTTGAGCTGCATTTTCCACCAATCCTTTAATCAGGATCTAGTGATACTAGATCTGATGGCAGTGAGAAACCACAATAAAAGAAGTATACCACCATTTCCCCTGAATGCGAATTTAAGTTCATTTAAATTCTTTGTTGTTCTGCTCTTTTTGGCTCCGTCCTTGCCTTCTATTAGTGTTTCATCTCTGGATCTGTACTCGGTTATTAGGCAGGTGGAATCTGTCATTCCCTCCCATTCCCTATCATTTTATAAACTTCTTACCTTACGTCACCCCTCTAGCTGATGGTGACTCTGTTTTCCGTCTGCATAGGAGGCTTTGTGCCCTTTGTGTGAAATGAGCTGTCTTTGATTACAGTTCGTCAGTGTGGTCTGACTGCTAACACTGATTCCCAGCAGTCAACAAACTTTGTCATATCGTTCAAGATTAGGTTTCGATGTGTCATTTTAATAGACTAAAAAGCCATTCTCAGTAAAATTGAATTCCTGTGTGAATCATTGTTAAGGATGCTTTCAAAATGAAGAAAAATGTTGTGATGTTTTGGAGATTTCACTGTGGAGGTATCCAGGTGGCTACATTTACTGATACTGCCCCTGTTTTACCTGGATTTGATATTCTGATAATGAATTTAAAACTTGTTAGCCTTTATTTAGGTAAAACATGATTCACAGTATTTAAGCTTTATGAACTTTTTCATTCAGTCAAGTCTTAGAATGTTTTTGTCTCTGACAGAATGAAAATACTTGTTCTGCCTTTTCATTTCTATATGTGACCCTAGCTAAATTCAGGTCTAGAGCAGGACATATGGATGTCCTGATCAGGGTAGAAACATGGTGCTTTTGCCTTATTTATCTTAATGAGATATGGTGAAAACAGCAGTTTTGGAGCCAGACTGTATGGGTTCAAATCACACCTCTGTCATTTCACTGATTGTGTGACTTTCAGTGTTAATTTCTCTGTTTCTCAGTTTTTTGTCTATAAAATGAGGATAGAACTATAGAATAAGAATTAATACACCTGTAAAATATATGTACACTTCTGATGTGCATCATGGCATCTGGTCCCATCACTTCATGGCAAATAGATGGGGAAACAGTGTCAGACTTTATTTTTTGGGGCTCCAAAATCACTGCAGATGGTGACTGCAGCCATGAAATTAAAAGACGCTTACTCCTTGAAAGGAAAGTTATGTCCAACCACTATGGCATATTCAAAAGCAGAGACATTACTTTGCCAACAAAGGTCCGTCTAGTCAAGGCTATGGTTTTTCCAGCAGTCATGTATGGATGTGAGAGTTGGACTGTGAAGAAAGCTGAGTGCCAAAGAATTGATGCTTTTGAACTGTGATATTGGAGAATACTCTTGAGAGTCCCTTGGACTGCAAGGAGATCCAACCAGGATTAGGGGCAGGAGGAGAAGGGGACGACAGAGGATGAGATGGTTGGAATGCATCACGGACTCAATGGACATGAGTTTGAGTAAACTCCAGGAGAGAGTGAAGGACGGGAAAGTCTGGCTTGCTGCAGTCCATGACGTTGCAAAGAGTGGGACATGACTGAGCAACTGAACTAAACCAATGCACATTCAGTTCAGTTCAATTCAGTCACTCAGTCGTGTCCCACTCTTTGCGACCCCATGTATTGAAGCACACCAGGCCTCCCTGTCCATTACCAACTCTGGGAGTTCACTCAAACTCACATCCATCGAGTCGGTGATGCATTCCAACCATCTCATCCTCTGTCGTCCCCTTCTCCCCCTGCCTTCAATCTTTCCCAGCGTCAGGGTCTTTTCCAGTGAGTCAGTTCTTCACATCAGGTGGCCAAAGTATCGGAGTTTCAGCTTCAGCATTAGGCTTTCCAATGACTATTCAGAGTTGCTTTCCTTTAGGGTTGGCTTGTTTGATCTCCTTACAGTTCAAGGGACTCTCAAAAGTCTTCTCCAACACCACAGTTGAAAAGCATCAATTCTTTGGCACTCAGCTCTCTTCACAGTCCAACTCTCACATCCATACATGACCACTGGAAAAACCATAGCCTTGACTAGACGGACCTTTGTTGCCCAAGTAATGCCTCTGCTTTTTAATATACTGCCTAGGTTGGTCATAGCTTTTCTTCCAAGGGGCAAGCATCTTTTAATTTCATGGCTGCAGTCACCATCTACAGTGATTTTCGAGCCCCGAAAAATAAAGTCTGACACTGTTTCCATTGTTTCCCCATCTATTTGCCATGACGTGATGGGATCGGATACAATGATCTTAGTTTTCTGAATGTTTGAGTTTTAAGCCAACTTTTTCACTCTCCTCTTTCACTTTCCTCTTTCACTTTCATCAAGAGGCTCTTTAGTTCTTCTTCACTTTCTGCCATAAGGGTGGTGTCGTCTGCATATCTGAGATTATTGATATTTCTCCCGGCAATCTTGATTCCAGCTTGTGCTTCTTCCAGCCCAGCATTTTGAACGATGTACTTTGCATGTAAGTTAAATAAACAGAGTGAAAATATACAGCCTTGACATACTCCTTTCCCAGTGTGCATCAGATCAGATCAGATCAGATCAGTCGCTCAGTCGTGTCCGACTCTTTGCGACCCCATGAATCGCAGCACGCCAGGCCTCCCTGTCCAACACCAACTCCCAGAGTTCACTCAGACTCACGTCCATCGACTCAGTATTTATATATCAGTAAATATTATTTCCTGTTATTATTTTCTATTATGCTGTTATTGTTGATCTTTTGAAGTTGTTAGTCTCCAATCCAAAATATATTTGGAGACGTTCCTCAGCCTTGGGAAAGGATGCAGAAGTAACCAAAGATTACACTCTTTATTGATTCAGTGGCTTATCTCTGATACCAGCTTTACTGTCTTTGGTTAACAAAAAGTCCTACAGTAGAATATAGCAGCTTTCCTTGGGTGGCAGTGTGGAGCCCTCCATGATTGCTGAAGCAGGCTTTAGGAATCTGACTTTCCTTCCTCACCAGTTCTTCCTTGAGTAAAGTTTTTAAGTAAGGTCTTTAAGGTTTCCCACATTTAAAAAGATTTCCAGTGATGGTGTTTTGTTATTTGACAAGCATCTGAATAGGCCATCCTTAATCACCCTCTGGACATATATATATATATATTGCACCTAAGGCTCAGCTACCAGATCTCAGTCTCTGTTTCAGATGGATTTAGGACCCGGAAGGACTCCAAAGCAGAGTGGACTGACCTCACTAAGCATTTGCTTATCTGTATAGGCTCATTAGCCACAGACATGGCAATAGAGCACTCTTAGTTAAATGAGGTCTTAATCTCTGTGTAGATTTGTTTTACAGGCACAGATAAAGTAAGGTTTGCCTCTAGAGAGAAACTTGGTTGATTCCAGAGAAAGTCTTTATTTGCCAGAGTCTGGCTGTAGCAATGAACTTATCTTAGGGCTGCATGTAGTATGTGCCTCAGATTTAGGCCTGGTTGAGTCAGAGTAACCCAAGATACACTAAACTTGTGTCTTGGCTAAACTACTACACAGGGAGCCCTCATCTCTGTTACAGCTGCTGCCCAGGTCATGATGTCTAGACCTTAGTCTTGCTGGCGTATGATATGAATTTTGAAACTTTTTGACTGAGTCTTGCTTTACTACATCCTGTCTGCCAGATTGGGCCCTCCCATGCCAAAGCCTTTGACTGTGTGGATCACAATAAATTGTATAAAATTCTGAAAGAGATGGGAATACCAGACCACTTGACCTGCCTCTTGAGAAATCTGTATGCATGTCAGGAAGGAACAGTTAGAACTGGACATGGAACAACAGACTGGTTCCAAATAGGAAAAGGAGTATGTCAAGGCTGTATATTGTCACGCTGATTATTTAATTTATATGCAGAGTACATCATGAGAAACACTGGGCTGGAAGAAGCACAAGCTGGAATCAAGTTTGCGGGAAGAATTATCAATAACCTCAGATATGCAGATGACACCACCCTTATGGCAGAAAGTGAAGAGGAACTAAAAAGCCTCTTGATGAAGGTGAAAGAGGAGAGTGAAAAGTTGGCTTAAAACTCAACATTCAGAAAACGAAGATCATGGCATCTGGTCCCATCACTTCATGGGAAATAGATGGGGAAACAGTGGAAACAGTGTCAGACTTTATTTTTTGGGCTCTAGAATCACTACAGATGGTGACTGCAGCCATGAAATTAAAAGACGCTTGCTCCTTGGAAGGAAAGTTACAACCAACCTAGATAGCATATTGAAAAGCAGAGACATTACTTTGCCAACAAAGGTCCGTCTAGTCAAGGCTATGGTTTTTCCTGTGGTCATGTATGGATGTGAGAGTTGGACTGTAAAGAAAGCTGAGTGCCAAAGAATTGATGCTTTTGAACTGTGGTCCTGGAGAAGACTCTTGAGAGTCCCTTGGACTGCAAGGAGATCCAACCAGTCCATTCTGAAGGAGATCAGCCCTGGGGTTTCTTTGGAAGGAATGATGCTAAAGCTGAAACTCCAGTACTTTGGCCATCTCATGCAAAGAGTTGACTCATTGGAAAAGACTCTGATGCTGGGAGGGATTGGAGGCAGGAGGAGAAGGGGACGACAGAGGATGAGATGGCTGGATGGCATCACTGACTCGATGGACGTGAGTCTGAGTGAATTGCGGGAGCTGGTGATGGACAGGGAGGCCTGGCGTGCTGCGATTCATGGGGTCGCAAAGAGTCAGACACAACTGAGTGACTGAACTGACTGAGGCCCTGTTTGTTGTTTTTTCCCCCAGCCTTGAGTGCATTGCCAGGCAAATGATAGGCCCTCAGCAGATGCTTGTGGAATGTAACTCTTGGATCTCTTAGCAGTAGGAGCCTGTTCAGTTTGCCATGACCATGCTGTTGGCTTTGACCCTGGTGTTCCTGCACCTGTATTTCTCAATGTTCAGTGAGCCCCTAAAAGTGCCAAGCACTGTGCTTATCACCTTATATTCAGAATCTCATTTATCCACACCAAAACCCTAATTACAAGTATTTTTATTATCATGGCCATTTTTTAAATCAGGAAACTGAGACCCAGAGACAGTAACTTGTCTATAGTCATCGAAGTCAAGTAACTTTAGAAGATGGGATTCAAATCTAGATCTATTTAACTGCAGAGCCAGAGATCATAATCTCTACTCTGTTTTCTTTTCCACACCAGTTGAAGAGAGGGTGTTACTAGGAATCAGCCAACCCATAGATTAAGTCCATATTTCCTCAGCTGGGCTAAGTTCCCACCACATGTGACCCCCTGCTCAGATTCTCATGAACTTGAGGCTAGTATTCTTACCTGCTGTGTGCTTTGGGAAAAGCTTTGTTTTCAGAAAGTTCAGGAATTGAGCAAGAGAGTGAGATGGAAACGCCAACTGCTGAGCAGAATGAGCCCTGCTGGCTTCTTTAGGAAAGACCTGGAGATGGAGCAGGCCGCAGCCCTTCTTCTGTCCCCAGGGTATTCACTGTGCCTGTGGTCGGGAGACTCCGAGATTTTCAGTTGCAAGTACCTGCCACTGGTTGTCTGAGAAGTGGCTCTGGCTCCTGAAGCCAGCTTATCTCAGACGGAGTGAGGAAGCACAGGAGAAGTGACAGGGAGCTCATGGTCAAACTTCCTCAGTCAATGACCTTAAAGAGTTGGCGGATAAGGACTTGGTTTGTCTTAAACTTTAGTGTGCTTAAGCATCTTAGAGAGCTATTTAGAAATTATTAAGTCAGAGAAGAGATCCATAATTTTTGTTTCTAACAGCTTCCAGATGATGCTAACCCTTGAATCATCCGTAGCAAGGCTCTAGCTCCTTGACTCTCATTTGGGAAAGACATGAGGTTTATTGTATGCAATCTTCTAAGATTCTTCGAAGAATTAAGCTTTAGTTGCCAATAAATGTAACCTGCAAAGTAGTGAATATTTGATTATTTTTTTTTCCCTTTCCTTCCTGACTTGCCCATCTTTACACCCATGCTCTTTGGCATCAGCATTCAGATGAACTGTTTGCACTCTCAGGCCTATCTCAGGCTCTTGTTCTGGTAGAGCCCAATCTAAGCAGATGACTCCATCAGCTTCTAGAATGAACAGCTCCACCAAGACAGTGTGGCTGTCTCCAGGGCTCTAGATTTCAGCTGCCATGAGGTCATCCTCACAGATCTCTTCCAGGAAAGTCACATCTCACTGGACATGAGGTAGCCCAGGTTGAGATGGTCAGAACTTGGCCTGTATTGATCTTAGAATATTTACAGATGAGGGCATACCTGGCATTCTTCCTTTGGTGATTTGCCAGGACTGTTATTTGAGAGAAAGATACTGTGTTCCTGCTGTAGAAACTCTAGAGCCCATAAATTAAATATGAACCAAGATTTCCAAGTACTCTGGGTAAGTTTTTCCCTTAAGAGTGGAAAAAAAAAAAAACAAAAAAACAACAACAAAAACGGACATCTCCAAAGCTAATGAGTTAATCCCACTCTTGAGTGTTTGTCAGCTTATATGAAGATTAGGGAATGGTTATTCACCTGTGTGCTCTCACTCTGAATTCCTGTTCCCAACTGAAGTCTCTAACTGAATTCCCTTTTAACTTCTTTACCTGCTCCTTCCTCTCTCTGAGTCTCATTAACTCCAGAATTAAATATGGCTCCTCTGCTTCTTTCCCATCATCCTGTTCAGTGCTGTAGACTTCTCCTGAAGGCTTGAAGTTAAAGGATGAGAACTATTTAGAGAACACTTAATTTTCGGTATCACTAACATGCCAAATAAGTAGGAGTCACTGTCATTTTCTGTGACTAAGAATCAGAAAGGTTTGGCATCTATTTCTGCTGCCAGGCTTCCCACTGTGGCAGCTAGTTGTCCTGTTGGCCCCTAGGACTGACTTTATTTCTCATCTCTGAGTCCAAGCCTTTCCCTATTAGAGCCTCCTTGCCTGGTTATTCAGGATGTAGAGTGTACAACTTCTTGAGTCATGTCACATAGACTGTAAAAGGAACGACATCTCATGGAGTTTTTGCAACTTGACAGTTCTGCTTTCTGTCAACCCCAAAAGACTTAAACCCCACCCCTAGAAAGCCAGGAGAATTTGAAAATTTTCGTTATTTTATCTTGCACCCTTTATTTTCTAGGTGTACCCCAGCATCCTACTTTAGTATAATCAAAAGTCTCATTAAAGCATTTCTTCTTCCCCAACATAAAATAATTGTTCTTTTTCTATGAGGACTTCTGTCTTCCTTCTAAGCTCAAATTGTGTCCAGCTTCTAAAATTGCAGCTTCTGTGCCTTCTCTCTCTGTTTAATTGAGTGAAGAAAGTTACAAATCCTGTCCAGGCTTTAATCAAACATATGGCTGTGAGGTTTGCTGTCTCCGCTGTGGCCTTGGACTCAGGGAATTCCAGTTTCCCCCAGGCCTTGCTGGAGCCAGTTTTTCATCTTGATGTTGCCCCACATCCAAGGCAACCTTAGAAAACCTTTTAATTGATGATTCCACCTTGGCCTTAATAGACGTAGTTCGTTACACCTTTCATTTCCTTCCAAAAGACTGAAGCCACTCAAGAAGAGTTTGACATGTAAACCATTCTCAACCACCAGGGGCAGTTGCAGGCCTCAAGAAGAAGACCGAATTCCAGAATCTATGTCCTATATTCATGCTAGTCATGATAGGGGGTTGGGGATAGGGGTAGCTGGAAACACAGGGATGGAGCTAAGACAAGGTTCTCAAAGAGACCTAAATAGATTTATCAGCTCTGTAAACTTTGGGAATTTACATAATATTTCAGTCAGCTTTAAATAGAGGTGTTCTTTACCTTACAAGGTTGTTATGAGGATTAAACAAGCTAATATTTGTAAGGTTCTTAGCATTAGGTCTGACAGGTAACAAGTTCTCAAAAAAAATTCTGTTGCCATAAAACCTCCAAATCTGTGCTGCTAAGGGATGTAGTATCATGTTTTAGCCTGCTAGTTTTTCTTAAATAGTTGAATCCACCCAGGAAGAGGAAAAATTCAATGAAGGAGAGCTCAAATCCTAAGTGGCATGTGTAGCACTTGCTCTTGGTAGAACAGTGACCCCAGATTGTGGTTAATTGTAACATCTTCCTATGGAACGCCTGTGAAACATGGAACCAATGGTAGAGACTCAGACTCTGTGGGATGTGACGTTATCCACAGATACAGTCATAGTCTGTTGTTGCCATTTTTGGTAGTAACCAGCTATATATGCTTTAGCTGCCCTGCATTATGTCAGTAAAATAAAACAGCAATAATTTAGTCTTCAATAGCAAATCACATTGTTGTAACTTAAGATTGTATTTGGAACCATTTACTTTCTAGGTAAAAATTAACATTGAAAGTATCTTGGAAAACATTTACCCATATTGAAACCTGAGTCATTCTTTTATCTGCTTGGCCTTTGTACCTACTTTACTCTTTTGAATACAAGAACGCACTCTTATCTTTGTTTCCCCTCTCTGGCTTTCTTTCCCTTTTTTCTTTTGCCTTTAACATTTTTTTTGTAGTATCTTCTTTGACAGATCCATATCTTCCACTCTCAAAGGACAAAGTAATGATGGAAACATTGTGTTTGTCTTTCGTGGGTGTGTGAGCTCATGAGCTAGACCTTTCTACTTGGTGAGGCCAGTCGTTACTTAGTCACCATCTCCGCTTTAGTGTGTCAGGTGTAAACTACAGAACTCAGGTAGAAGCTGAAAGCAGACTTTCAACCACTCAGTATGCTGAGTATATGCTGTAGGCTATACATTTCATCAGAAAATAATCTTTTAGGTTTTTACTATCA
Source organism: Bos mutus (assembly GCF_027580195.1). Lineage (NCBI taxonomy): Eukaryota > Metazoa > Chordata > Mammalia > Artiodactyla > Bovidae > Bos > Bos mutus. The sequence goes on along the minus strand of NC_091629.1, from coordinate 73,957,489 downwards.
TGGAGTTCCAAACAGTACCACGAACTCCAGTAGATCTTAATGAAAATATATCCTATCAACTTTATTAGACAGATCTTTAAGGAGTTTATATATAAGGAAAGGAAAATTATTCAGGAAGAGGGAAAAATAAGAAAGGTATTAGTACATATACATCTGTCAACAATAATAATGACAATTATATTATGTATGCATTATAGATATTAATTACATATTTCATATTAATTTTTATATTACCAATTTCTGTTTCTTGAGTGTTTGGCATGTGTGTTTTTAATACTCTCAACAAACTTATGACATGAATACTATTATTATACCATTTTTTAAATGAGGAAACTAAAGATAATCAAGGATTGGGCTGGTATTGAAACCCAGTCAATCTAACTTCAGAAACTGCTCTAAACACTGTGTTTTTCTGTCTTCCTAAGTATGTATAGAGAAGGGTTTGGGAAAGATGGTAGGCGCTGGAGCGGTGGCTGTGTGGCGCGGGAGAAGCTCTATACAGTCAGCAAAAACAAGATGGGGAGCTGACTGTGCTCGGACCATGAACTCCTTATTGCCACATTCAGACTTAAATTGAAGAAAGTAGGGAAAACCACTAGACCATTCAGGCATGACCTAAATCAAATACCTTACGATTATACAGTGGAAGTGACAAATAGATTCAAGGGATTAGATCTGATAGAGTGCCTGAAGAATTATGGATGGAAGTTTGTGACATTATACAGAGGGTGGGGATCAAGACCATCCCCAAGGATAAGAAATGCAAAAAGGCCAAATTGTTGTCTGAGAGAACCTTACAAATAGCTGAGAAAAGAAGAGAAGTAAAAGGCAAGGGAGAAAAGGAAAGATATACTCATCTGAATGCAGAGTTGCCAAAGAATAGCAAGGAGAGATAAGAAAGGCTTCCTCAGTGATCAATGCAAAGAAATAGAGGAAAACGATAGAAAGGGAAAGACTAGAGATCTCTTCAAAAAGTTAGAGATACCAAGGGAACATTTCGTGCAAAGATGGACACAATAAAGGACAGAGATGGTATGGACCTAACAGAAGCAGAGGTATTAAGAAAAGGTGGCAGAAATAATATCTTCACAACCCAGATAATCACGATGGTGTGATCACTCACCTAGAGCCAAACATACTGGAATGTGAGGTCAAGTGGGCCTTAGGAAGCACCACTAAGAACAAAGCTAGTGGAGGTGATGGAATTCCAGTTGAACTAATTCAAATCCTAAAAGATGATGCTGTAAAAGTGCTGCACTCAATATGCTAGCAAATTTGGAAAACTCAGCAGTGGCCATAGGACTGGAAAAGGTCAGTTTTCATTCCAACCCCAAAGAAAGGCAATGCCAAAGAATGCTGAAAGTACTGCACAATTGCACTCATCTCACACGCTAGTAAAGTAATGCTCAAAATTCTCCAAGCCAGGCTTCAACAGTACGTTAGCTGTGAGCTTCCAGGTGTTCAAGTTGGATTTAGAAAAGGGAGGGGAACCAGAGATCAAATTGCCAACAACCGTTGGATCATCGAAAAAGCAAGAGAGTTCCAGAAAAACATCTACTTCTGCTTTATTGACTATGCCAAAGCCTTTGACTGTGTGGATCACAATAAACTGTGGAAAATTCTGAAAGAGATGGGAATACCAGACCACCTGACCTGTCTCTTGAGAAATCTGTATGCAGGTCAGGAAGCAACAGTTAGAACTGGACATGGAACAACAGACTGGTTCCAAATCAGGAAAGGAGTATGTCAAGGCTGTATATTGTCACCCTGCTTATTTAACTTATATGCAGAGCACATCATGAGAAACGCTGGGCTGGAAGAAGCACAAGCTGGAATTAAGATTGCCGGGAGAAATATCAATAACCTCAGATATGCAGATGACACCACACTTATGGCACAGAGCAAAGAAGAACTGAAAAGCTCCTTGATGAAAGTGAAAGAGGAGAGTGAAAAAATTGGTTAAAACTCAACATTCAGAAAACTAAGATCATGGCATCTGGTCCCATTACTTCATGGCAAATAGATGGAGAAACAACAGAAACAGTGACTGACTATATTTTCTTGGGCTCCAAAATCACTGCAGATGGTGACTGCAGCCATGAAATTAAAAGATGCTTGCTCCTTGGAAGAAAAGTTGTGACCAAACTAAATACCATATTCAAAAGCAGAGACATTAGTTTGCCAACAAAGGACCATCTAGTCAAGGCCATGGTTTTTCCCGTAGTCAAGAATGGATATGACAGTTGGTCTATAAAGAAAGCTGAGCATGGAAAAATTGATGGTTTTGAACTGTGGTGTTGGAGAAGACTCTTGAGAGTCCCTTGGACAGGAAGGAGATCCACTCAGTCCATCCTAAAGGAAATCAGTCCTGAATATTCATTGGAAGGACTAACGATGAAGCTGAAACTCCAATACTTTGGGCACCTGATGCGAAGAACTGACTCATTGGAAAAGACCCTGATACTGGGAAAGATTGAAGGCAGGAGGAGAAGGGGATGACAGAGGATGAGATGGTTGGATGGCATCACTGACTCAATGGACATTAGTTTGAGTAAGGTCTGGGAGTTGGTGATGGACAGGGAAGCCTGGCGTAACTGTAGTCCATGGGTTCTCAGAGTCAGATACAACTGAGCGACTGAACTGAACTGAAGTATGTATACGTATGTATCTATTTCTGCACATTAATAACAAATTACATGCATTTATATACAGTATATATTATGATATAAAATATATATAAAATTTCATATTTCATTAAGTATCTTTTCCTGTAAAATTAACATTTGTAAGTTTAGGACATATTTTTTCCTTTTTCTTTAAACGATGACCATGTTTTTTTTTTGGTCTCATGAATGAAAGGTGTCACTGGTGTTTCATAAACTTGAATATTTTATGGATTCTTTTAAAAGGAATTTTCATGGACCCTTAGTATTTACATGGATAATTTTGTATTGAATGTTACTGTTAAATGTACAAACATATAATTAGGTGTCCATTCCTTGTGCTTTTATGTCCTAAAATTATTTTAAGATAAATTTTGAGATGAGAAAACAATTCATTTTAACAACACGTATGATAGATAATGATGTTCTACTGAAATGTTGCTACTTGAGAAAGCAATATGATATAGGCTTATATACAGTTGGAGTTTAGAGCTTAGCATGGCACAAGTACCATCATTCATGTGATTAAAACATTCTTTTACTGCTTTTTTCCTTTGAAAGGATTGTGAAACCTTCATTCACGCAGGGGGCAGAGGTAGCGTTCTCCCTTGGTGTGGATGCAACTTTCATGTAGTCAGTGTCTGCCTTCATTTGTTCCTTTAAAATAATGCTACTTGGTGGAAATTGATTGTAAAAGCAATATAGATGGGAACTGCCGTGACATGTCAGTACTTTATCTGAAGGGGCGGTGAGGGGGTCTTGCAGATGACACTAATGAGCTTCTCTTCTGCCATCTACACCCTCTCCCTCTGATCTCCTTGTTTTAAATACAGTCTGTTCCCTGACAACTCCCAATTTTTATCTGTAGTCTAGACCGCTCCTCTAAACTCCAGACGTGTGTATCTAACTGCCATGTCGACATCTCCACTTAAGATTTCCAAGCAACATCTCAGAATTAACAAGTTAATTTGAGCTTGTTTTGGTTTCCCCTGATTTCCCTGACCTGCCTCAAACCTGCTCACGCAGTGTTCTCCATCCCTTGAGAGAGCAACCATTACATTTTTCCTGTTATTCAAGTGTCAGCCTCTTGTCATCCTTTACTTTTCTTTTTTTTGTTTCATATTTAAATCCAGTCAGCCTGAGAATCTTGCTGGCTTTGAAATACACCCAGGCTCTGACCTCTTCTTATCAACCTCACTGCTACCGTCTCCCCTCCCACAGCCCCAGGTCCAGAGCACTGTTGCTTCTTGCCTGGATGGCTGCTGCTGCTGCTGCTAAGTCACTTCACATGGTTGCAGTAGCCCCCGAACAGGTCTCCCTGCCTTTCCCCTGGCCCTCTCTGCTAGGTGGTGCATGGTATGTGCTGCACAGAGTTGATGCTTTACGTAAAACCCATCGCAGGTTCCTAGATGATTCCCCTTCCTTAAGCCTACCAAAGGCTCCCTCCCAGAATGAAAACCAAACCCTCACAGTGCTCTGCAAGGCCTGCTCCAGCCCTGTCTTTTCCTCAGTCTATTCCAGCCTCACTCTCCCTCAGACCTGCGACACAGCTTCTCAGAGCCCTGGCCCTGCTGTTTCCTCAGGGGGCCACCTGGCTTGCACCCCCACAATCTTCTGGCCGTTGTTTAGGTTATCGCTTTAACAGTGGGCCTTCTCTGAACATCTGAGAAAACATCTTGACGCCAGCCTGCCTCCCCTTCTCTACTCCCTCACCTGCTTTGATTTTTTTTCTCACTGCATTTATTACCATGTATTACATTTACATTATATTTACATCATATGTATTATATATTATACTTTGTATATGTATATGTGTATAAATTGCTTATTGCCTGTCTCTTTTTATGGGAATATGTGTTTCATGAAGGCAAAAACTTGTTTTTTCCTTAGGTCCTAAAATACTACGTGGAACTTAAGTTTGTGTGTAATAAGCATTTGTTGACTCAATCAATGAATACTTAGTGTTTTGTTTTTACAATTATTTTTTACTAGAACAAAAGCAAAGGGAAATATTATTAGTTAGAGGTTGTAGGTCACAGGGTGAAAAAATGTATATCAGGCTGTGACACAAGTAATCAACTGCTAAGTGCAACTTAGATTTTATGAAGCATTAAAAATCTTTGTATTGCCAGTTCTCATTTTACCAGCTGTAACATCATTTGGGTTTTGCTATTGAATATGAACTTCTAACTTCCTCCAGGTATTTGCCTGTTATGCTTTGTGTACACATTTACAGCTTCTTTGAAAGTTACTAATAGCATTATTCACTTGTGTGACCACTGAAACCATGCTGGGCTGTTAATATAGTTAAGATTTTCTGAGAAAAAGGCCTCTTTGTAAATCAGCCGCTCCCCTGATTTTCACTTGGAACTCATCCAAATATTGACGCTACTTAGTCTGTAAGATTTCCTCAACTCAGTGGAGAACCAGTAGCGGGCAGAACCAAAACCCTGATATGCAGTGGAGATTAACATTCAGAGGGAAGCCTGTCTGTTGAACTATGTAACAACTATCCATGTAGGAAACCCAAACAGAGTCCAAAGAGCAAATAATTGTGGTGATTAAACTGATAAGCTGGTGACACAGGGGAAGAAAGTACAAATTGAAGTTTCGGCAACAAGTGTAAGGCGCATGTCTTTCCTTTCCTGGTATTCTTAGCAAAGAAATACGATAGCTTAGTTACATGATTACAATAGGCAAAGTCCAGCTGCAATCCCCTTCACTACCTGTTGTTTGCTTGCTCTTTTTCCTCTTATCAGAGGTGTCGAGATCTTTAAATTGTTACAGTTTACCACTTTTTGTTTTCCTTTATCTTTTAGCCGTTATAGCAAAGTACTGTTAATATAGAGTTAAACCAAGGCTTTCTTCACATTCTTCTGTTCCCCACCCCGCCCCCGTGGTGTAAATTGATGACTTACTCAAAACATTTTTAAAGTTATTATAAACTAAAATGTGTATACATTTTAATTATACATACTATAACAAATAGCGCATTCATAAATATGTAGTGTTGTTATATAATTTATTAACACATGTTTTATATATTTGTTTGTATTGCAAGAATGTTATGAAAATAATGGATGAAACCAAGATTTGACTTTTCAGGATAAGAAAAAATACTCTTCTTTTAAACAGAAAATTGAATCATATAAAAACCATACTTCAGTGTCGTAGGAAGAATCCTATTGTAAGCACATCTTAACTTTTTTTCTTTCCTCCCTTCCTCCATTTCCTATTTGAATTGATATTGATTGAATACCCACGTATATCAGGCAAGAAAAATACAGACTCAGTCCTGCGGATGATGTGAAAGCTGCTTTAGCAATCCTAGGTTATCATGGAGTAGCTTCTTTAAAGTACATTGGGAATTAATTGGGGTCAGCCTGCATCTGGCTGGACACAGGTTGGACACAGGAAAGAAGAGGCCCGTTTTTATGAATTTTGGTTTCTGGTAGTTTGACTTTTTCCAGGGCAAGGTGCTACATTCATTCCCCAAGGTAATGTTAATCACTTGTTAGTCTGGCTTCAGAGACTTTCATTATTTCTCTGCAATTTTAACAAATGCACACACACACACACATTCTTTATCTCTACCTCTATTTCTTTCTTTCATCTTCCACTTCTTACAGTTCCTTTTTCATCTCAGATTCTAGGCTTCTTTTATATTTTCTTCTTATTTCTTCTCTGAGTTTCTTGTTTTAGTTTACCATGTTAACAGTTTATGTTTTATATTGTTACAAATTGTTTTGAAGGAAATGTTATACATTGATACAATATGAAAATAATTGCCTTCCTGTCTAGAGATTGGAAAAGACAGAGATAGGCAACCAACTGGCCTAAGGTTGGATGCCATAGAAAGTGAAATGTTTTTAAAGGAAATTAAACAGGCATATTAACTTATTTCCTGCAGATCATTCAGTTCAGTTCAATCACTCAGTCATGTCCTACTCTTTGCGACCCCATGAATTGCAGCACACCAGGCCTCCCTGTCCATCACCAACTCCTGGAATTTACCCAAACTCATGTCCATCAAGTTGGTGATAACATCCAACCATCTCATCCTCTGTCGTCCCCTTCTCCTCCTGCCCTCAATCTTTCCCATCAGGATGTTTTCAAATGAATCAGCTCTTCACATCAGGTAGCCAAAGTATTGGAGTTTCAGCTTCAACATCAATCCTTCCAATGAACACCCAGGACTGATCTCCTTTAGGATGGACTGGTTGGATCTCCTTGCAGTCCAAGGGACTCTGAAGAGTCTTCTCCAACACCATAGGTCAAAAGCATCAGTTCATTGGCACTCAGCTTACTTTATAGTCCAACTCTCACATCCATACATGACCACTGGAAAAACCATAGCCTTGACTAGACAAACCTTTGTTGGCAAAGTAATGTCTCTGCTTTTTAATATGCTGTCTAGGTTGGTCATAGCTTTTCTTCCAAGAGGCAAGCGTCTTTTAATTTCATAGCTGCAGTCACCATCTGTAGTGATTTTGGAGCCCCCAAAAATAAAGTCTGACACTATTTCCACTGTTTCCCCATCTATTTGCCATGAAGTGATGGGACTGGATGCCATGATCTTAGTTTTCTGAATGTTGAACTTTAAGCCAACATTTTCACTCTCCTCTTTCACTTTCATCAAGAGGCTGTTTAGTTCCTCTTTACTTTCTGCCATAAGGGTGGTGTCATCTGCATACCTGAGGTTATTGATATTTCTCCCAGCAGTCTTGATTCCAGCTGCAGACCATCAGCTAAACAGATAATGAAAGGAAAATACTTCACTGCTTACCTGGTTATCTATTCCAAAATCTAACTGGAGTCCAAGGTTGCGCATCCTGTTGCCAGTGTTTTCTAGGATTATACCCTCACATCAGTTACTTTTCTTTTGACTTGCATAGAGGAAATGGCTATCGGAGAGAGCTCTCTGTTTAAAAATGTGTTCGTTTCAACAAGAATAAGCAAGTTTCTATGCGTTTTAACCAAGTGGTTATGGAAAACCTAAAACTCTGAACCTTGTATGGGTTTCCCACAGTACAAAAAGAAGATGGAGTTTTTGACTGAAACTGACCTGTAATTAAGTTGAGATTGAGTGCTGTATTAGTTCTGTTTGGAATCCTCCTTAAAGACTTGTCCATCATAGTCAAGTCCAGGGCTCAGAATTTCTAAAAAAGATTTTAGCCTTTTAAAAAATACATTGTATGGTAGCACTTAACAGTCCTTGAGAAAAATGGTTCATGCGAGATGTGATAGATTTTAGAAATTACTCCAGCACCCTCTAGTTAGTGTGTTCTTTTACTTATTCTATTATAAATCAGGAGTTTGCAGTTTTGACAGCTAATTTTTTTTTTTCTGTCAGCTGAAACTTGACTCAGCCTCTTAACTGTAAGCAAACTGGAAATGAAGAGTCTTTCTTAAGATATAGATATGTATTTTCTTTGGAAATATAATTTGAATAGTTGAATGTGTATATCTTTTAGGCTAATGTACTTGGTGGTAAACAGAAATAGACCTTTCCCCCTTCCCATTTGGAGTAAAATTTATTTAAGAATAAAATTTGATTCCATAATAAGCAAAATAGCATAGGCATTATTTTAAAACAAACAAAAGGTAAAAACTAGAAGTTTTTAACAGATTTGCAATATGGGATTTATTCTATTGTTGTCATTCTTGCTGAAGAGGCTGTGAGGTGGGGATAGGCCTTTTTCAGCCATGTATTAAAATTATCCGTTTGTCTGCCTCAGATCATAAAATCTTCCAGTTGAGAAGATCTTTGGGGACCATCTAGTTCAACTCTCCTATTTTACAGTTAAAGGAATCTGTGGGTTAGATTACTCCCAAAACTGTTTTCTAAAAAAATTCCAACATTGTTGTTACTCAGTTCATTGTCAGGCAAATCTTTGTTAGTAATTTTAACAGTTCCACTAGTAATTGGCAGATATTTATACACCAAAAAAAGCAG